>NC_044302.2:23667933-23985933 GCF_004027225.2 Strigops habroptila
CACCTGCAGCTACTGAAGTGATGTAAATTACAGCCTATCATAAAATCAATTAACGCATTAGCCTGAAAACTACAGCAGTTCAACTGCTGCTCTCTGCTGCTGCCAAACCAACTCTCCAGCAATCCAGTGGGATCCACTGAAGTTATCTTAAAGGAAGGTGCCCCCACCCGTGAATCAGAATCTTAAGAGTGTCAGAAAAAAAAAGACTAAAAAAAGTATCTGTGTTTTGAAGCATTAAAAAAAAAAAAAAGGCATCTTTATTTGGTTTCTTGTCTGAATACAGGGAATTTTGAAGATAGAAACACCACAGGACAGTTCTCCATGTAAGCTGCTTCAAGACAAACGACCACATGACAATGAATTGGATGAATTAAATATGAACCAAAAGAATGACCTTTCAATTAGCCAAATGAGAATGTGTGAAGCCAAGTACTACGCACCACCATGCTTTCCCATCTACTTCTAGCACACACACTGTCTCAAAGCCTTCATTTAGAATGTACTGTAAGGTGCTGGTGTCGTGGTTTAAGCTGAACCCAGGACAGTTGGTAGTCCGCTGAGGTTTCTGGGGAGTTCCACCTCCACCACCGTGTGGGTGCTGCAGATGCCACAGATGATAGGTCAGCAGGATGAGTGCTGCATGCAAACTCATTAATCCTGGATTCTGGATGCTGTAAATTCTCAGGCTGGTATTTAGCAGTGATCAAATAGCATCTATCTGCTATATTTTTTCAGCTGGCAAGCCAACACAGCAAACTGACACCAGCTCGAGACTAGTCCCACTTTCCACTTGACAGCATCAGCAGGAAGCCTGGCTTTGGTCTTTATGGTATGTTGTTCTGTTGGGTGATGGGATATACTCTAACAGCATAATTTGTCTAAAAAATCAAAATTCACTTTGAATAGCTTATGTTGTATTTGGAAAGCGAAACTAAAATCCTCTAACAACTTCTGCCAGTTTCAGCAGTACTGTGAAAAAATAAAATGGGGTGTAAATGAGTATAAATAAAAGGTTTGTTCATTTTCATAGTGTGTGAATCGTGGAATCATAGAATGGTTTGGGTTGGAAAGGACCTTAAGATCAGGCAGTTCCAACCCCATGGGCATGGGACACCTCACCCTAGAACATGTCGCCCAAGGCTCTGTCCAACCTGGCCTTGAACACTGCCAGGGATGGAGCACTTCTGGATCATAGCTTTTTTTTTTTTTTTTTAATTGCTGTTTTTTCTCTCTTCTCAGATACACATCATTATTTCCAGTTCCTGCTCCCATTCCATCACTTTCTCCTGAAGCTGCTCCTCCATGCTCACACACAAGACTATGGAAGGATGGAGCGCAACGTGTTCTTCCAACATGAAACAAAAAGTCTTGCACATCTTAAAAGCTTTCAAAAGAGATGTAGAGAATGTCAGAAGCAGGCAGAGCTCTCTGTGGGTCTTTGCTTTCCTCTGCCTTGCCCCATTTGATCTCCCCACCAGCCTGGGGGAGCAGGATGTCCATGGCCATACCTATACCCTGTTTCCACCACAAAAGAGCACTTTCAGAGAAGCAATTCTGGCACGCTTCTCTGTGCTGCTCAGGGAATCCAGCTCACACACAGCCCACAAATGGCCCTGGCAAAAACTGGTGTCAACAAAAACATCCTCTCGGCAAGCCCATCTCCGTTTTTCTTGATGAAAGGAATAAAAATACAAATAATTCTGCTTAAGCTTATATTTAGCAACAATTTTTTTCCAGCATGCTGCTGTCCAGTTGTTTGCCAGGCTGCAATACATCTGCTGCTTATCTCCCGTGCACATTGTAACACAAACTGAATGAGGATTTCTGAGGCATTTAAGAGCTGCTACGTACATGGCAATCCAAACCTTCATGAGCAGCTGGAATAAATTACTCTACACAGCATGTTTTAAAGAGATGATATCTGAAATGGTTTAAAGCAGCTTTAAAAAGCTAATCAAAACCTTAACGTAGCAAGGAGGCTCTCCAAATCCAAATTTTACACTTCCAAATGAACCATAAATCACACATAGCATGAGGAGTGAGGCGAGCATAATGGAAATGTTTGCGAAAGCCCGGTACACCATTGAAAGTGTAACCAGCCAAGAAGTCAGTGTTTATTCTTTACTCTTTACTCTTCATTCTTTATTCTTTATTTTTTATTCTTTTTTCTTCTTTTTTCTTTTTCTTTCTTGCGTTTCTTCTCTTCTGTTCTTCTTTTTCCCCTAATAAAAGGCTGAAATTCCATCCTCAGCTCTGTGCCTCCAAGTGTTGTATCATGAAGTACGTGGTATGTGAGATTGCCCACTGTTTGAAGATGACTGAAATCTCTAGCAAAAACAAAATGAGTTAATCTTAACTCTCCTTTTCCTGGCCTTTATTGTTCTAGTTAATCCTCTGAAGTTGTTTTAGCCAGCTTTCTGTGTATGTTTTCTTTTTTTTTTTTTTTAATTTTGATTTTAAAAATGCATTCTAAACCAACACTGCTGGTGGATAAGATCCAATGTGCTCTGTTTAGCCCTGAAATACAGGTTTCTTTTATGTGTAACTTTTCTAACCCCCTAAAATATGTCAGCTAACCTTTATTGTTTTTCCATGTTACCTGCTCTTCTAAATGTTACTAATTCTTCTAAATCTACTCTCAATTTGCTCATTTGTTCTGTGTGCACCAATACACACAATACAGACTCCACTCCTTCCGACTATTATCCACACATTCACACAATTTTTTATGCGCAAAGGAGACACAGCCCATACACACACCTTAGAAAGCATCTTGTAAATCAGTAGAGTATGTTATGGTACATGACACGTGTACACACACACATACATATGGTACATACAGACATTTGCCTTGGCATTTCAAAGGGATGGGAGGGAATGGCAGAGGAGAAATGCAGAGGCTTTTACTGAAGTTATGGGCAGTGGGGGCAACCATGCACCCTTTACCCACACCCCTTCAGCCCTCCTGTGACAACAAGTGCCCCAGAGCCACTGCGCTATGGGGCTAGAGATACCAGAACCAGCGTCATTGTGGCTGCTGGAAATACACCTTCACTCCTGCGCTGGGAAATCTTAGCACAGTTTAACTGCAGACCTGCCAGGGATGGGAACAGACACCATGGCAGATTTGCAGCTGTCGATATGGAAGGGTTTCCAAGATTAGTAAAGAGTAATAATGCAATATCAGTATAGTATTATCATTTGGGAGACAGTCAGGGTCCTCAGGAACCTATTCCTGTATGATTATATTGCTGGGTAAGTAAAAAAGCAACTATTTTTTCCAGTATAAGCAGCAGATTTGCTTATTTCTAATTTCTAACAGTTTCGAATTGCCAGTTAGATGATAAGGCTTCACCTTTACGCATAATCAAAACCACCTCAGACACCCTGATATCTTGTCATCTAGCACAGAATGAAAGAGATGTGTGGATGGAGTGAACTTACACCTCTGGACTGGATCCCACAATGCCATCCTGCATGAGAAAGCAGGTCTGGGATGGGGGGAGCTGGCTGGGTAAAGAGTTAAAGAACTTATTTTCTAACCAGAGCTTACTTCATGGATGATGTAGCAGCACATCTGCAAAATAATCTACCACCTTTCCTATAAAAAACGTTTAAAAAATTAACTTATTATATCTTGTATTTAGAGTGGAAGTGTGGGCTATGGTCCAGTACCTACTGGGACAGTGCTAGTTCAATAACCCCTCAGCACAGAGCTGCTAATACAATAGCCCACAGCTATCCCCAGTGGCAAGCCATAAAAACTCTCCCATACCTCAAACCAAGCCATAATAATGTGACGCGTTATTGGACCAGCTGCTGGGAAAATGGCCTTTGTCTGCCAGCTCTGACACAGATATTTGGGCAACCTCCCTTGCGAAGCCCTTAGCCTCCAGCGGCAGCAATGCAGATGGAAGTACTGTTGTCTTTTCTTCTGGCAGTCCAGTGGATTGCAACAAAAGCAGCAAATGGTGTCGATTTCTCCCACGTGTGGGATGTAAGCTCTGAAGTCTAATCATGACTGTATATTTGGCAATAACATTAACTGTTTCACAGCTCAACTTTGTTCCAGAGCCATTGTGCAATTGTGTGGGGCTGGACACATCTGACTAAATTGTGATGGTCCTTCCATTTAAAAAGGTACAAATATGCGTCTATGGATTTTAGTACAGGTTATAGGGAAAACAAAGAGGAAAGCTTATAAATAGAGGTATTTGTTACTTATCCCTGCACAGAGATTGGAGAATTCAGGATTCATGACACGTGGATGTCGTGGGACGTGGTGGGTTTGTGTGCACGTGGGCTAGTAGGGCAGAGGAGGCTTCTCTTCTTCTGCTCAGAGAAAACCAGCAGAGGAGCTGTGCTCCAAATCATACAAGGAGACCTGATATTCCCTACAATGGGTATGTATTTAGATGTGTCTCATTTGTCAGCCCGTTGCACTGTTCCACTCTACCTTTGCTACTTGATGTGTTATTTGAATTTATTTAAAACATCAAGAAATTAATGCCTTAACTTTCAATCTACTATCTGGAACATCATTAACTGGTCTGTAATTTGCTACCAGAGTAACCTGTAATCTAGAGGCCAAAGTGAGAAGAAAGGTTTGGTCTAACGCTCCGATGTTTTCACATTCAAAGGCTCAGATTACAAATAGTCATGCAGGAATTTCACTACAACTTAGCTACTGCAAGCCCTGTTGAGGACGTGTGGAAGCTATTGCAGATTTCAAGGAACAGCTATTCTGATTTCACTCAGCCATGGCTATGCACCAGATCCCAAAAGGAGGCCTTTACAATTAAAAAGTTCCTAATTGTACTTATATTATTTCCTGTATTTACAAATTATGCCCATCTTTTTAATTAAACCTATATTTATCTTTATTGTTATCATGAGATCACAGTGTGCTGAATGCTCTCTACTGCTAATGGAAGGAACATTTCACAACTCCAGAAAGGATTTAGTTGTTAAAAATATTAATAAATAGGTGGCAGTTTTGAGAGTCTAAGCATCAGATGATTGAATTTTCTAGAGAAAGACCACAGTCCTTATTAAAAATATTGTCAGGTTTTGCTGAATCACTCTCATGCTTCATCACTTCAGCCCTCTCCTGAAAGAATCTCACTGTGATTAATCTTACAGAGCCTAAGCCAAACGAAAGACATTTCCTGCAGCTGCAAAATCTATGCTACACCAATAGAAACCATCTGTAGCTATTGCAAGCAATCAAATGGAGGTGAGCTAGCAAGAATCTGACTTTATTGTCACCGTAACTGCATTCAGGTTGGTATTCCCTGGAAGAGGTGTTTCCAGGGGTTTGCCTAGAAAGCTGGATGTTGGTAGAGCCACAAAAATGCTCAGAGGGATGGAGCACCTCTCCTATAAGGAATGCCTGAGAAAGTTAGGGTTGTTCAGCCTGGAGAAGAGAAGACTCCCTGGACACTTATTGCAGCCTTTCAGCTCTTAAAAGGGGCCTATAAGAAAGACAAAGACTTTTTAGCGGGCCTTGTTGAGACAGGACAAGGGGTGACGATTTTAAACTCGAAGAGGGGAGATTCAGACCGACGTGAGGAAGAAATCTCTTACAGTGAGGGTGGCAAAACACTGGCACAGGTTGCCCAGAGAAGTGGTGGATGCACCATCCCTGGAAACATTCAGGGCCAGGTTGTATGTGGTTCTGGTCAACCTGATGTAGTTGAAGATGTCCCTGATCATTGCAGGGGGTTGGACTAGCTGGGCTTTGAAGGTCCCTTCCAACCTTTTCAAATCAATTGTATGATTCTATGATTCTATGACCCAGAGAGGCTGCTGCAGGTTGGTGCACTGGCAGGCTCCTGAGCTTTATGGAGCTCATGAGTAGTTCAGTTGGGGTCACACCATGAGACCAGCAGGGACTGCTGGGTAAACAGCAATGGGAAGAAGTTCCTTTCAACATCTGCAGCTTTCTTGGGAGAGACGGGTACACAGTGAGCACAGTCCCATTCCAGCACAGAGTAGGAACCAATTTTGCCTCCTTGTGAGCTGCTCCCACAATGTCTCTTATGTGTCTTGAGGTCTCTACCCTATGCAAAGACCTATGCAAGGACAGCATTCCAAAGCAATGGTCACTCTTTGGCTACAGCCAGCCATCTGCCCAGGACGTCTCATACAACCTCTGAAACTAGTTGCAGCAGATATTTTACAGGGGATCTTGCACAAGTGACCAGATGAAAAGACTACCAGTGCCTACCAGCTCTGTGCCAAATGCATACTTCATGTCAAGTGTTGTAGCTGTTGTTCTTACCTGCTTCTTTCTGTGGATGAGATTTATCCTCTACCTCAGGTCAAGGCAACTAAAGGCTGGTAAAAGGGCTGGATGCATTTTTCTGTTCTGGTTGTAAATTCAGCAGAAATGCACAGCTTGGCAGGGCTCAGGGCAGCGGTCATTGCATCCTACCACCACAAAAAGCAGTTCTCAGACACTGGCAAGAAGACACAGCACTCAGTTAGCAACGGGTGATTTTTCTCCACCAAAGCGTTTCAGAGCAGTCCAGGTAAGGACAAAGCCTGGTACATGTGCATCCTGGCAGGCGTCCCCCCATGGCAGCCTTTCAAGGAGCTATCCAGAAAGGAAACTTTAAGCAGGAAAGAAACTTTATTGTAGGGAGATTGCGTAGTGCTAGGAGTAATATAACGCTACTTAGAAAAAAAATTGCACCGAAAACCCCCAAACTTTAAAAAAAAGAGCAGTTTCTTGCGTTTGAACCCCTGCCTCCTCTAAAGAATGAGCTGGAAGGAGATTTGTCACATGTCAGCTTGCAGGGGCAAGATGGTTGAGAAACCCATAAACACACTGGCAAGTCTGTCTGTTCCGCACAGAAAAGCTTCAAATGGAGAAATCAGGCCATGTGTGCTTGGAGGAGGCACCGAGAGTGGTGCAAGGATCCCCTTCGGAATCAGGGCTCCCTGCAAGGATTCCGTTAGGAATGTCTGGCAGCATTTATGTCCCCTGCATGCCAGGTGTCCTTGAAAGGTGAGGACATTAATTTTGTCAGTGAAGTCTTTTGTCCAGAGAAAGAGCTACAGGGCCCTCTAACACCAAGGAGGTAATTAGATCTGTTCCTAACTTAATGAAATCCTGAGCAAAGTCATTAAGGGTTTTGATGACAGTAAGTGACTTAGAAAGATGCTAATGAGATGCCACAGGGACCTACTACGCAACCAAAGCTGCAAGATTTATTCCACGGGTGTCCTGGAAATAGAAATCATATATATATGTATGATGGCTCTTAAATGGGAGCCTGCAAGCTTGACATTTCTATTAAAGGCCCTTCCAAGGAACTGGTTGAAGATAGTTCTGGGATAGTCGGATGGAGAGTTTGCCTCAGGATACGGAAGAAGGGCTAGCAGATAGGATGAGTCAGTGGCAGTTGCTTATTAATTTTTCTACTCTATTGATTTTGGCAATTCCCCAAAACCTGCTTTTTAGTTCCTACAGTGCCGCGCCAATAGCATCCAGAAATGTAAGCTGCAGAATGGCCTAAAAGGGATGTTTTACATCTTATAAGCTTGTGTGTTTTACTTTATTGGAATTAATTGCAAAATAAAACCTCAGGCCACTTCTGAATGTACGGGTTCCTTCCTGTGAAACAGCCCTCCCCTGCCCCAGTGCACACACGACCACTCAAGAACATGCACAACACACACCACTCGGGAATAGTATTATTGGCAGAAAGCCCCTTTCTGAAAGTTGTCCATTTCTTTATGATCATCTCACATTATCTGGAGAACTAACTACTAATTAATCCCAGTACGGGCTTCGCAGTTGGTGGCTTTCCACCACTGAAACCGCTCCCAGGAAATACAAGTCACATGTAAAAAGGTTTTCAGGATTAAGGATAAATTAATTATTGTATGGCAAAAGAATACAATTAGCCTTATTCTCCAGTTTAGCTTTGTAGTAAGGCAGATATATTACAGTCATTATATTTTTACCTGCAAAGGTAGGTAAACCAGAATTATGGGCCAAGTTAATTACTTTCTTGCAAGTCACTGCCAGGAGCAGGAACAAAGCCCCACTCCTTTTGTTATTACATACTTGTACAATTCTAGAATCTAACAACTCCCAATCATAAGCCAGTTTTCCTTTACGGTAAGTATCACTGAAAACCTCATCCCAAATTTAGTATTTTGATTTTGTTTGCTTTTGTCATGAAACTAAATTGCCTTTGTTTCTGCTGCTGTCTGAGCCAGAAAACATTTTTTCAGTGGGTCAGGGGCAGAAGGAGAAAGGATGGGAGCTGTGTTTATTTCCTTTGCCATGCACGATGGTCCCTGGGGTGAAACCTGTGTCCCTGTTCAGTCAGCGGCAGCTTTCCCAACAGTTTAAGTGGGATCAGAATTTCAGCCCAAAAGCAAATGATAGCGGTTGGTATATGGCACCTTTTTCCTTCCTTTCTTGTTTTTGAGTGAGGACATGTATTTAATTATTTTTGTTTATACAGCACATTGTAATCAACTGCCTAATGCAGTGGATCACATGGAGTACCTGCTTTTTCCACCAAAATTCATGTCTTCCTTTTGAATGCATGATAGAAATTTAAAGACTGGAAACTAATGTGGAAGGCAAATATTCCAAGTCGTACTTAACTGTTCTGGATGAATGAATGAATAAGCTTTACAGAGCAAATGTAAACCAAAACCAACTGAACATAAATAAGCTGGTTTCAGCAGTCACAGCCTATGTCTAAATTTAAACTTCCCTTCAACGAAGTAGAAAAAACTTCAAGCTCACAATTAAAAGATGATAAAAAAAAAAAAGCATAAAAAGCAAAAAGAAAAAAAAGGAAAAAAAGCTAGCTTAAAATACAATAAAGAAAAAAAAACGACCCCAAAACCCAAACAAACAAACAAAAAAACCAAACACATTTTAAACAGTGCAATGTAAAACAGGAAGGGGTGACTACCTAACAATTACCTGATAGTAACAGCAAAGTTGGGATGCACAATTCTAATTGTCAAAATTACGGTAACTGTAGTATTTTGACAGAGCTGAAGATGTCTGAATGGTGACTGTGACTATTTCTAGCAAATAAGGTAAACAAATCTTGTTACTACAGCAGTTAGGGCTATTTTGTAAAGAAATCCAGTGTTGCATGTCCCTATTTGAAGAGCTGTTACATCTGGGACAATTTTAGTTTTAAGAATGGTGCAGAGAAAGGGAAGAAAAAACCAAATGTCTTGCTGTGTACTAAGTTACATATAAATTACAGATTGCAAGTCTCAAAGAAATTATAGTCAGGAAAAACATGTCTCTAATTGGTTTAATGATTCTCCAGCATAACAGAGGCATGTAAGACATGTATTATATTGCAAAGATGCTGTATTTCTATTTATAGAGTAAAATTACAATAAGAACTAAAACTACAATAAGGACTCAACCATATGTTTTAACAAGGTGCAAGTTCAGCAGCTGAACTCTTCCATAAGAAAGCACATCAAGGGTGGTATGTTTCCAACTATGCAAAAGTAGTGCCGAGTAAAAGAATCCTTCATAATGGTCTATATTTTATTCAAGCAATGAAACAAAAGATACTTGATACACAGTATGATAAAAAGTGATATGAAAAGAAACTTCAAGAAATCTGGAAGCTTTTACTGATTCTATAACCTCAAAATCAAGAGAAAAATATAGAAATCACATGTCATTCTCATAAAGAAAACAGTAAGTAGAACTTAAAGTTCACCATCACAGCCCTATTTTCCCCATTTTGGGAAAATTATGCAATTATAACTTCTTTTCATCTCTAAAAAAAAGCCAAAAAGCAAGGAGAGAAAGCAAAAGTCATGTTTATTTTCTTCTAATAACATTTGCGTTATACTTGGCTATTTACAGAAAGTATAATCACAGAAAGCTCATTCATGAGAGAAACCAAGAATATTACAGATTATTACTCATTTTTAAAACGAATGGAAGTCAAAGTTTCGGTCTGTCCTCTTTGCTGCTTTTCATGAAAAAACAAGACTGCTTCTGATTTAATTTTATGACTATTTTTAAGTCTAGAAATACTAGACAGGATCCAGAGACACTGGTCTGATGACTGGAGCTCTTTCTTCGGAAGACAGGGGATGTGAAGAGGCTGTAGGGTGAACTCTTCTCCATTCCCTGGGACAATATGCAGTGGGTAAACCCATGCCTCCGCAACACGTGTAGCCATGTTGCTGAGTTTGAGCACAAGCTGACCCTACGAACCTGGCCTGGGCCAAGCAGACATACAGCCAAGAAAACACAAATACAGTATTTGCAGCATTCTCACTGCTCAGCCTGGAGCAGTGCTATTCCAGTGCTACCCCTTCCATCTAGTATTAAGCAATAATCTAGTTAAAAGCCTCTAGACAATTTCAGAGCGCAAGCCAGCTTGTGCTAAATAATTTGTATTGTTCATTTCTCCCCATGGAAGTGCCAGGGTGCTGGCATCACCATATGGACACATGGCCAGCAGACACTGCACCACGCTGGCGCTGGCTCTGCACTGGCTGCTGGACACCCGAGACAACTGTCTGACAGAAAGAAAACACAGTTTTCCTGCACGGTTTCCAAATTTGATTTCCCTCAAATCATCACAGTGATTTTATGCTTAGTTTTAGCACATCTCACCAGGGAGACAAAGCAGTTTTGGTCCAGCTGAGGCTTCCTAGGACTGGATGTAGTATTATATGGAGGATGAAATCAGCTGAATTGGTGCAAACCTCTAGGACCAGCATATGCCAGTTTAAATTATATTTATTTCAACAGCAATTAATATACTAAATGAGATGAATTTTCATTGCAAATGCACAAGGTTTCTAAACCACGAAGTGTGGCATATGAGCTCTTCTTCCTATTGCAGCTGTGCCGAGGGAGAGCCACCTCCCAGATGGCCATCTGCTCCCAAGCGATGCTCCAGACCTCCTCAAAGAGCACCATGCACAGAAAGCAAGGAGGGATGCGGAAGACTGACCTCCTTCTCTTTGAGAAACAGGGAAAAATGACCCCAGTCCAGGAAGGCTTGTTTTAAAAATTGAAATCTGGGCAAAACTCATGCTTTCCAGAGAGGAACAAAGGGCCAAAAGACAGTGCTTTGCAACCTGTGGTTAATAAGCCAGGTAAAATTAGGTGTGGCAATACGGCCTGGCAACAGCTTTGGTTTCAGATGCCAGCCTGCTGATGCCGGTGTTACAGCTATGCACAGCCCCTTGTGCCACAGGCAGCTCCCTCTGCTCCTTCAGGAGTGGGAGCTGAAGCAGGGGGTCCCAGATGGGCTCTGCATGGGGACAAGACATTCAGACTACAGCATGAAGAGCCGGGGTCTCCTGTGATAGCATCCAAACATCTGCTGTGGCTTTGGACCATTTCTTTGACCATGAAGAAAAAAACACCCACTAAAATCACCTTAACTGACAGGGGAACAAATTTCATGCCTTGATAATGGATCAAGAAAATTATTCAGATTTGCAAAAAAAACAGCATGTTAACATTACAAACACAGGACTACTTAAACTAAATTCTCATGGCAGAGAGCAAGTACTTGATAGCTCTTCTGCTTTAGACATACATGACTTTAGTTTACTTTTCATCCTGCAACACTTGTGTGCATACTGAACTACCAGCAGAAATTGTCTTTTGGAATATCATGGACTAAAATACATGAACTTATATAAAACAGAGCAGCAACAACAACAACAAAACTTACAAAACTTCTTGTGAACTACTCTGTCATTCTATTCACATCTTTCAAACATTAGTATTAATGTAAAGTCAAATCATACTTTCTTCCTGTCTCAGCCCAGTGTTACCCCTTCTATCTAATAAGCAATAATTTAGTTAAAAAATACTAGATGATTTCAGAGGAGCATACAGACTCATCCTTGTGCATCTGAAGCTACTCTGACAGAAGTACAGCATTTGCTTCAGAAATGCCAGATTGTCATGAAACGATTATGTTTGTGTATAATTGATTACAGAAGTGGATAACGTCCTTTGGCCAGATGAATTACTGATCGGTTCTCCTGCTTCTTTGTCCCAGTCTCGGTTACCTTAGCAACTTCCTGTTACCCAGGGGAATTTAAAAAGCACCGCAGCTATCCAACTTGTGCTAAAACCAATGCAGTGGTGTGCTGTGCTGTATGCAGTGGGTGCTCCCCAACAGCGACCACACCTGCAAGGCATGTCGCCAGTACACAGGCAGTCTATGTTTAACTTAGTCTTTGCCTTACAATATTTTTTTTTATTTTAAGCAGGATAAAGAAAGGATTGCATTTCATGGCAGGAGAGTCAATAATACCTGCAGCAGACACTGTGGAGGAGCATTTGTTTCACAATTCTGCTGAATTTCAGGTGAAAAAGTAATGGTGATGATTAGATTTAAAATATCACAAAACATTTTTCCTTTCCTGTGTACTTTCAACAGCCTTTCTTTAACAGAAATCTTGCCTATGTCTTGTTATATGTGCCACAGAAATAAACACCATATATATATATACACAAACATCCATAGGCACAAGTTTTAGGACTGATGGAAAACAGCCATTAGCTTAAAACTCCATACAGGTTAAATAAAATAATTCTTCTTTCTAAATGCTTCCTGATCTTTCCTGTGCCTCATATGGACAAGGGCCTAATATGGGCCTAAATAAGCTGTTTGGACAACCTGAAAATGATATGACTCTCAGTCTCACACAGCCAGTGAATACAGCCAGTGAATAGTAGCAAAAATAATCTACAAACCAGAAATTATGCAAGCTCAAGCCTGGCAGTATGCAGATGTAGAAGGCAGCTCTACCAAGGACTAGAACTGCAGAGGAACTACGCATCTGACCCTATATGATACCTGTCATGGAGTTCACAAGAAGGGATGGAAGATCTTACTTTTTGCCACAGTGATGAACGATCTCATGTAGAACAAGGATCAGGGATTACAGTGATAGCTATAAAAAGAGAAACAACACATAATTCTGTATCACTTGTATGATGGACAGTATTTCACTAACACTATTTTATGAATGCAGTGAAGAACCATGTAAGCGGTTAAATACATTAAAAAGTCAATACTGCACTGGATTTTAAAGCAACATTTTGACAGTCTTGGAATTAATTTACTGTTGAAGACTACCAAAAACTATGTACAATCATTTCTCAGGTACACTTAAAGATTTTGTTTTAGTTCTCTGTGGAAGTGTATTTTTAAGCTGTATAAGGGGGAAATGGACATTTTTCTTGGCAGACCACAAAATATGCCCACATCATTTACCACGGCTCTTCCAGCAGCATGAATTATCACTGCAGTCTCCCTTGTTCCATGAGCAAAGAGCTTGGAGTGCATTAAAGGAGGAACAAACAATGCATATGGCTGTTTTGCAACAGTAAGTGGCCATTTCTCCACAAATGCTGGCTACTTCATATTTTTTTAAGTACCTTTGTTAGAGAAAGTGCTAGCCATTAAGACCTTGAGGGGTCCTGGTTATTCAAGCTGTCCACATTTCAGTGGTTTCAATGCAGCACCACAATAACAGTGAGCAGGACTGGAGCCATCTGAACTTTGATTGTAGTACCAAGCACAAAAAATAGAAAAACCCCAAATTCCACAGGCTGGGTCATGGCAGCCACCTGTGAGATCTGATCCTACTCAACAGGAGTGGGGGGACATCCTGCCATTGACATTAGCAAGAGGAAGATCACACCAAACCTGAAGTTGTGAAAATCCTTTGCAGGTAGTTGCCTTCATCAGGCACCTACCAGCTCACCCTGCGTTACCAGTACTCCACGCTCTTGTGGTAGCAGCACTTCAGGGGTGCTGAGCTGCCACGTGCTCACCAGCGCAGGGCTCCAGAGAAACCCTTGCCAGAAATGAAGGGTTTCCAAAGCATCGCTATCTCCTTCCTCCCTACCTGAACACAGAGCAGAGCAATGCTGATTTTCAGCTGTGGCGTCATAGAAATGACGCCATTCCTACCACCTGCTAGCTAAACCTTGCACGACAGTAACGTACAAGCCAAAACACCATATGCCTTAAAAAATCGTTGCTAAAGCTTGCTCTTTAATTTCGTGTGTGTGTGCATATAAATGCCCTACAGTGTTGAAAAACTGCAAAGCAATTTTGCTCATTTCAGTATGGAATGAAATACAGGAGAAGCAGAGGAAAGAATGAAAATAGTCTGCTTTTATCTGTCATTTCCCTTTGGCTGTGGTATTTGCTACAAGCCTAATTGCACACCTCTGAATCACATCTGTTTTTTTATATATGCACCCCCTGCCTCCTTTCGCACAAACACTGCTCTGTCACACCTCAATAGCCAAAGGAGGAATGATGCTGTTGCCCAGCTACCGAGCTGCTTCTTTTACAGCTCTTTTCTTCAAGAAGCTCATCTAGGGCAAAGTAGATTATGGAAGAGAAAATAGTATACAAAACTAGCAGTATAGTCAGTTCCTTTCCTTCATAAGCTCTCCTTTTTCACTTCAAACAACTAAAACCTCCCAAACCTTACATAGAGATACTAGCCTCTGCTTTTAGAAAGCAACTATCAGGAAGGAGCAAAAGGTTAAGCTTTTAAAGATGAAATTAGATTTCTGAACTTGACACTTGCAGAATGCTGTTTGAAACCCCTTTCTATGAGAAGATCTAGAAACTGCACAAATGTTAAAACTCATTTGGAATTTGCATTTTAAACAATCGAAGAAAAAAAAACAACCCACAAAACAAAAAGCCTTCTTCCATGCCTATCTGTGTTCATGAAGAAATTATTTCACTTATCACTTGCCATTAAAGCAGTTTGTGTCAATGTTTCTTAACTTACTTTTGCAAGATAAGCTTACACAATTTACTGTGAAAGAGACCTCTGTCAACTAGCCTAAAGGTGTCCACTTCCAAAGCTGCACCAGTTTAAGTAGCTCAGCATGCAATCACACCTTTAGTTATAAAGGTGAAACTTCATACATTGGCAAGACCACAGGCTCCTCTCTATATAAGCAAGCCCTTAAGACTCAAAAATCCACAGCACAGCAGACACATGGCTGTCAGCTCCAGCGGGATGCATACCGGATTTTTTTCTGGGGGCTGTTTGCAAGAAGAAGGCCTACGGAAGTGCTTAGTAAAACCACAGAGCTGTGGTACTGCCATCTACCTGGTAAGTTATTATTTTTCTTGTGAGTCTCATATTGCATCCTTGTTCACTGTGATCCTGATAATAACAGAAGCTGCACCAGATCCTAAATTAACTGCATGACCAGAAATGTTTCATTTCCCACATAACATTATTTGCACTCTGCATGTTCTCACATAGGAAAACTAGCAGCAGAAAGAAAATCTGCAAGCCAGCGAACTGAGCACAAATTAGGCTTTGCTTTTGCCATTGCTGAAGTTGTTTATTTTTCCACTATAAACCTTTGCCTTGTTTTACCAAAGCTCCTGGCTATGTGTCTCACAGATGAGGTTCTCTCTGCCTTTCCTAGGACTGTTGGTGGGGGAGAGGCTTTGCCACCTTCTTCCTGCGGTGATCTGTCTGGGAACTTACTGGAGGGGAAATGGGTGGAAAAGTCCCAAAGTCAAGAGCTAAAGGACACTGCTCTATTCTCAGTTTTTCATTCATCTGATATCTGAAAATACAGAAAAAAATTACGATATACATCGCACACTCCCAAAACAAGCAAATGGAAGCAAAACCCAAAAAACTCTCTAAAGGGCTGAGCAATGGTAGAATGTGTTAAGGGAACAGAGAATGTGCAAGAGAAATGCACAAGCTTACTAAAAGCATCAACTGTCTTCAAAGTGCTCACACAAACATTTTTCCTTCTACTTTCTTGTCCGTATTTTTGTACAGATTCTGCATTACCACTTGCTGCATATATTATGACCTGGTGAAAACTCCAAGACCTACGCAGTGAGGTATTTTGAAGAAGTACTAATGTCTGCTCTCCATACCCTACTGGTTCCCAAGATGTTACTTATATAAGAAAGCAGTCATGTTAAGAAAGATCCACATTCCAGAGAACCAGTCTTGCAAAGAAACAGGCAATCTTGATTGCAACAGAACACTGCATAGGCACACCTACAAGTATAACATTTATAGGTCTTACTTAAGCCATCCCTAAATAAAAAATGACACAGTATGGATAGAATTAAGCATATAATGGTGAAGAGACTGTTATCACAAGCTTCCTTTTTTTTTTAATTATTTTTGATTAGCTTAGCCAAAAAAGTGAAGCTAAACAGGTATACATCAAGAAGTTACCTGAAGAAAGGGAGTTATATGAGGGTGCATATATATTTATCTATGTGTCTATACATATATGCACATAAATGAAGGTGTGTGCATATATATCAGAAAGATAATTTGGTCTAAGGCAGTATAAAAGAAACAGCAACTATTATTGCTTAAACCACGACAGAGGAGGAGAACAAAACTGGCGGAGATGAAAACCTAAACAGTAAATTATAATCTGAGCATGTCAGCCAGGAGACCAGAGCAGGGCAGATATGGATGTGGTCTTGGAGGTAAAGATAAGAGTTTAATTCATTACATGAAAAATGTGCTTTGGATGATAATAGCGAACACATTTTAAACAGTATGCTTTTAAATGCCAACTCTGTGAAGACTGGACATGGGTTTTTTGGTGCCAGTTGACGGAGATGGATTGTAGAGAAGATGGGATAGGGGGAAAATGAAAGTAAAATTATTTTAAACTGCCTGTATTTTCCATGCATGTAAGTAGCTTAAAAGGCAACCCGCAGTCAGCAGGACTGTAATTTTGGTCAAGGGCTAAAGCAATCACTCTTTCATGCCAGCTCCTCCTGCAGAGAACGTGGGAGCCTTTGGATGCTGCTGGCTTGCCTCTTTTTAGGAAACTGTGGGGTGGGAAAGGAGGAAATCTCAGGGCGATTTTGTTATATAGATGAAATGAATGATCACATGCCTTTGCTCAGGTATTGGAACAGGCTGCCCAGCCTGTTCCAAAGCCTGTTCCAAGGCCAGGGACACAGTGTCACTGAAGTGTTCACAAACCGTGTAGCCAACGCCCTTAGTGACATGGTTTAGCTGTAGCCTTGGCAGTGCTGGGGGAACGGTTGGACTTGATGATCTTAAAGATCTTTTCCAACCTGGCTGATTCTGTGCTATCATTCTGAGTTAGGTCCAGCCTACGCTAGAAGGGTACATGTGTGCAGTGCTATGAAACTGCTCCTTTTCCTATGAGACAATGAAACAGCAGTTTCCTACAGAAACACTTGATCCACACTAGAAAGCTGCTTCAAAATGCCCAGTGCACTCACTATTTACAAAATAAAACAATAATTAGCAATAGCAGTGCAGTGGGTGAAGCTGGCAACCCCCGAGGTACCATCATCCCTCTCTACAGGTAGCATGCCTGAAACACGTGGGGCAGTTTCCTGACATTTCATAGAATCGACCAGGTTGGAAAAGATCATCCTTTAAGATCACCCTTTAAGATCATCAAGTCCAACCACTCTCCACCACTGCCAAGGCCACCACCAACCCATGTCACTAAGGCCCTCATCTACACGGTTTGTGAACACTTCCAGGGACAGTGACTCCACCACTGCCCTGGGCAGCCTATTCCAATGCCTGACCGCCTTTTTGGAGACAAAATTTTTCCTTTCGAACCTAAACCTCCCCTGGCACAGCTTGAGGCCATTTCCTCCTGAACTATCCCTTGTTACTTGGGAGAAGAGACCAACTCCCACCTCACTATAACCTCGTTTCAGGTAGTTGTAGAGAGCAAGAAGGTCCTCCCTGAGCCTTCTCTTCTCCAGACTAAACCCCCCCAGGTCCCTTAGCCGTTCCTCATCACGCTTGTGCTCCAGGCCCTTCACCAGCTCCACTGCCCTTCTCTGGACCCACTCCAGCACCTCAATGTCTTCCTTGTAGAGAGCGGCCCAGAACCGGCTCACCTTCCTAAGGCCGGGTTAGCTTGGCCCGGGCGCTCTGTCCTCCACCTCAAGACCCGGCGTGAAGGGCGCTGGTGCCTCCTCAGGCACCGTGCCGAACCCCCACACCTCACCCCGAAGCCGATCCCAATACCACCGCCGCCGCCCTGTGGAAGAACGGCGGCGGCGTGGAACGTCCCCTCAGTGACGCCACGCGCCCGCCCCTTCCTGGCCTTTATAAGGAGGCCCCGCCCTGCCGGGCTGGTGCGCGCTACGCGGCTACGCGCAGAGGGTCCGGTGGCACCGAGATGGACGGTGCGCGCGGTGGCAGCAACAGCAACAGCAGTAGCGGTGGCGGCGGCAGCGGCGGCAGCAGCAGCAGCAGCAGCAGCAGCAGCAGTTGTTGAGGGGCGCGTTAAAGATGGCGGAGCTGCGGGAAGGGGTGAAGTACACCATGTCCCGCGAGCAGAAGGCACCCAATATCTCGGTGCTGCCCATCAAGATGACCGAATGCGCGATGCGGGCGCTGGAGCAGTACCAGAGCGGCAAGGTGAGGGGGTGTGTGCTCGGCGAGTTCGCACCGCGGAGAGAGGTGTCACCTCGGTTTCGATGTGTGCATCCCCTGTCCCGTGGGGTCCCTCCCGCAGGACCCGCGGTGGCGGGCGGGCAGGTGCCGTGCCCCCGCCTCTGGGCAGCGCTCGGTCCCCGCTCTTGCTGCGTGGGCTCCCCCGGACGCAGCGCCCCGGGGGACGGGTCCCAGGCGCCCAGGTGTAAGGCGGCGGTTGTTGCGCTTTCCATGGCATTTGACGAACTTCCAGCCCCACTCCGCCGCGCTTCCCGGCCAAAAATAAGGACTCCATCGTTATGCGGTCCTTGGTACAAGCGCTGCTGCGCTGTCACAGCGGGTTGCTCGCACCTCTCTGGGGCTGCTGCAGGCTCGAAGCCAGCGCCGTGTCCAAAAGTGACTCAGGTACCTGGTTCTTGGAGTCGCCGCCGCGTTCCGTGGTGCCGGCATCCCCACCACTCACCGAAAGCCTTTAATTGAGGACGAGCGAGTTCCGCGCTCCGGAGAGGGGATGCGCGTCCCTGGCGACGGGCGCTGAGCTCCTCGTTTCGGGTGTTTCGGCGCTGTTATGGGGAGAGGTGAATCCTGGAAGGTCGCGCACACCTTATAGATGTCGCGGTTTGACACCGGGCGATTTTGCATGTTCGAACGTGCTCACTGTAAAAAACCTGCTTTTCTCGCGGCAGGTAGATAGATACAGTTTGGAAGATGTTTATTTCTGATTTACGAAAAAAAAATTACCTGTGTTCTTTTCTTTTTCTTTTTTTTTTTTTTTCCCCCTTTATCTAAACCAGGATGAATTTCCCAGTTAAATGTAATTTTCCATGGAAAAAGCATAATACCTGCCCAATTATCTGGATATTGCAAACTGGCTAACAAGCTATTTGTGGTCATTATGATCAAGAAAATAATTTGAGATTCTTTGCCCTGTTTCACTGTTTTTTCTTCTCTCTAACTGTAAATGAGTCTCCCAACTCTTCCTGACAGGTCTGCTTTCCCTAATCTGCTCACGCTGGAGTTTGAATGTGCCATGTGGAAGAATGTGGCAAGTGGAAGAATAATGGAACATAAAAACTTTGAACTTTGTTATTTTAGCCTCCAGAATTTCTGGGTTTAGGAAGGGTGATCTTTAAAACTGTTTATCCAAATCACACATTTCTGACTTTTGCACTGGCAGAAAATCCTTCTATGGCACTACTCAGGAAGTGATCTCAGAGTTATCTTGTTGAAGATTTGCGATTTGTTTTATTAGTATTTGACAATATCAGCATCAGGCAGAAGAATCAGGGAGGGAGAGGAAACTCTTTCTCTCTGTTGCCTCCATTTTGAATAGGTCCAGTTGTGATCTGCTAGCTCACACCTCTGCCTGGTGCAAGAGGAGGACAGGGTTGATGGTCTGTAGCTGGTGATACCTTCCTTCTGTCTAGCTTAATGCTCAGCTACTGGCGCATTTCAGTTCTGACTGTGCAACTGAAAAATTAGCAATGAAGGCTAAAAATCAGCCTTGCTGAGAACTGAGGAATGTGATAAAGGGAATACGGCGAAGGTAGCCGACAGCTCTACTGCTGCCTCTGTCCTGGGCTGGAAGATCTTATTTGTGTAATGTTGGTAATCATATCACAAAAAGCATGTGGGGGTGAGAAATCAGGATAACCCTCCCATGACCTACTTGTCACCATCACCTGTAGAACCTAGGCAGCTTATAATCAGTCTCTGCATACTTAATTGCTTAATGTTCAAATTTGAACAGTCTGCATAAAGAATGAAGCACTCACTCCTTGTTACCCCTGCTCAGGATTTTCTTAGCTGACATGACAGTTAAAGAAAATTTGAAAGACTCTTGAATTCTTACATTAAAAACATCCAGCTTCACCTCCACCTTCACAGATACAGAATAGAGGTCATATCTCTTGGGCAGGCCTGATCTCTGCAGCTTTGCATAGGTGAGGAGAAATTCTGATCCCCTACTCCCTTTATGCGCTCCATCATCATAGCCTGGGGCTGACTGGATTCAGGTGATGGAGAACATTTCTTGCCTAGATTTCCTTTGGCTGTATTGAGCAGCATGCTTTAAGATCCTTGCACATCATCTGT
This sequence comes from Strigops habroptila, assembly GCF_004027225.2. Taxonomy (NCBI): domain Eukaryota; kingdom Metazoa; phylum Chordata; class Aves; order Psittaciformes; family Psittacidae; genus Strigops; species Strigops habroptila. Next base: position 23,688,490 of record NC_044302.2, read on the forward strand.
GGCAGTATTAATTTAAAGCATGGCTAATCTTCTTTTTATGTTCCATGTAGTAGGGAGTAATACTTTGGCTTTAGTTTGGTTAAGTGCCGTGTGTTGCCCTTGAAGGGCAGAGTTGCAGCCACACCTCTGGAGAGAGCGGCGACAAGTGTGGGATGACTTACCCTTGTGCAGCATCTGTGTCCTGCAGGCAGGATGTCCGGGGTCCTGCTCTAAAACCAAGGCCAAGCAGTCCGTGCCCACCTTGGGGTAAGTGCTGGCGGGAATGGGTAGAGAAAGGAGCCAGACTTAAGTCTTTCAAGCACCGTGGGCTGTTAAGCAGTTGATGGCCAGGCAACAAGAATACAACTTCATTTTCCAGTACAGCTACGTAGTTCTGCTTGTCAGCTTCCTTAGGAAGGGCAGTCCCATCTTCTGAGCCAGCACACCACCTCTTTCCCTCTCCCAGGACTGATCCTGTCTGGCCCCAGAGCTGCAACATCAGTACTGTGGCTCCAGGAGATGGGGTGAGCAGCTGAGATGTGCCAGGGAAGCTTATTGTGCTCTGCATCTGCATGCTGCTTCTGCTTATGTTGTGCCAGTGCTGTCAGTCTGGTTTTGGTGGTCGAGTGCTCTCTTTGGCAGCATCCCTTGTGTAGACTGCCACTGCTGTGCACTAGTCATGGGTACAGTGAAGATAACCAGGAGCTACAGGTAAGCATATTGGGTGCCAAAGAGTCTCAGTGAAAATCATAACTTGGCTTTTTCACATCTGACACCTAGAACTGCCAGGTAATGCAAATCGTTATCATCTCTTGCTGCTTGTAAAATGGTACTTAAGCCTGCTTATGGTGAATAGGATAAACGCACTGCTTTTTGTGAAGTGCTGCTAAGGTCTTTTCAATGTTTTGGGTTTTCCTGCTTACTGAGTACTGTGCAGAAGGCATTGCATGTTTAAAAAAAAAAAGGCCACAAAACAAAAAAAATAAAACCAACAAAACACTGAACTCCAACACTCAAAAAATCAGAATGGATACACCAAAGGAGGCTAAATTCCTGTTGCACCTCTGTATCCATGTGTTGAAATGGCTCTGCCACCCCACAGCATGGTTTTTTCAATGTATTACACATTGGGAAGTCAGAGTTAGCTATCGGAACTTCAGTAAGTGCAGCTTGGCTCATTGCTTTGGTACCTCAGTCTTTGCAGCCATTGGGAAGCATGATGCAACAGATGCACTTGCTGGAGTGTGTACATAAGGAGAGATGCTCTGTGGAAGCGATACACTCTGTAGTAATTTAATGGATTTTTGTCAGTGCAGGTAGTCTTTCCATCCAAATGCTTTTTAATTCTCCTTGCGAGACCTCTGTAATAAATTGTGTAGATACACAGCATGCTCTGAATTGATTAATAACATTTTTTGGCTCACTGGGCAGCTGTAAACCCTGGAAGGGAAGAGGAGCTGCTGAAAGAAGGAGGAGGGAAAGTGGGGAAATCCTTAGGATGGCATTCCGGTATCTTGTTCTAGCCTCCTCCTGCATAATACATGGCTCTTTAAAAATTAAAAAAGCATATGAAGAGTTTTATTATACATCACAATCTTTAATGTGCTGATACAAAGACATCTTCTGCTCACTCTGAGTCAACATGCCTGAAAAACAGTAGGTAGTTAGCTTCGTGTACAAGGGTGTTGCCTTATAAATATCTGAGTTATTTACAGTGTGCCATGTGTGTGCACAGATCTCAAGTCCTGCAAGCAGATGCAGTCCCTGCACAGAGACTTAAGCAAAACACTGGGCCTGGAGAAGCTCTTGAGTTTTTGGCCCCCGAATTAAGGGGAGATATAAGACCTGACTGTTGCACCTCTAGCTAATATTTTTAACCAGGCCTGTGTAGGAGAACTTATTCCTTATCCAAAGAAAGAGTAATTATGTAAGGGTGATGGACAGGGTCACTTTGGTGCTCTGCAAAGCTGTTGGGTACCCACATTTTGAGTCCCCTGTGCAATATGAGTTTGTGAGGGATGCGAGGAAGGAGAACTGTCCTCAGCTTGCTCTTTTCAGCTGTAGCAGCTGCCTTGCAAGGAGAGACCACGGAGGCTGAGGTGTGAAGGATATGGGACTGTGGCTCAGGGAATTGTAGGTGAGGTGATGGTAGAAACTGATACTGCCCACATCTTCAGTATTGGAGTGAGAGGGCAGCTAGTGAAGCTGGTAGAAAAAAGTAAAGCAAGTGGGTCTGTTCACCTGTTGGATGGTGGACTAGTGCACCTTGCTGTCATAGGAGGCCGGGAGTGGGCTGTATCAGAAGGTCTGAACAGGGACTTGACTAATTAGTGGACAGCTAGTGTATAAATGGATGCAGTACAGGACTAATGAGGCTTGCACCCTCTAAAACACCTAACGAGGGTGGATGGTAAGGAAGTACGAGGGGAATGGGCATGGGAAAGTGGTGGGACTTCTGGTCTCTAGTTTCTCCAAAATTTCATACTCTTCACTGTGAGAAAACAAACGCAGAAAACCTGGGTGATCTTGGGAGCAGAGGGAATGGGGGTTTGGAGAAGCGCTTCCTGCGTCTGTGCTGAAACCTGAGATCCACCTCCTCAGGTCCACAACCTGTGGTGGTTGTCAGCTTGTCAGACACAGAGGTGACAGAAGGTTTGGCTGCCCCACTCCCTGCCACAGCAGCCTGCTGCTCCAGGTCACCTCCCAGTGCATAAGTGAGACCTTTCTGCTTGATGCCCTGCTAAATTCAGATTATTTTTAATGGCATTTTCTCACACTGAAGCAGGGGAAGTGGCTGGTTACACCAGCATGGTTACTCCGGCTCAAAAACCAGTTTGTGTCAAATTCTGTGAGTCACGGCTTCGGTGGTGGCTGCTGCGTGGTCCTACGCTATCATTGCACTGTCTGGCTTGGTGTTCTGTGAATTGCCTTCATAGGTTAATTTATGTGTGGAGCATTAAACTTCATTCTGGAAAATGTCAGACAAGGGTTAGGATTCATAGCTGTGAGCCAGACTTTGGTATGTAACACTAATTTTTAAAATTAGTTTACTTGGATGTGCTGGTTAAGCAGACATGTACATTAGTAGTCTCAAACTCATCTCACTTCTAAAACTTTCTGCCTTTAAGTTGGAAGGTTTGTGGAGCAGATAAATTTTCAGCAAGCCATTTTGGTGTTTAAGGTTGTACTTGTTGGCTGCTGTGTATCTTGAGATAATGTATAAGCCTCCAATTGTGGAAAAACAAGCGTAGTCATTTTTAAAGACCCTACCACCAATTCATGTGGGAACTCCAGCTCTCCAGTGGTATTACTTCTGCCTGAGCCCCTCTCCGGGGTTTTGTGGCACTAGGTGATGCTCATAGGCAGTGTTGAGACTTGGCTTAGTCGTACATTCCTGCTGCCTGCCCTCCACCGGCTCCAGCACTCACTGGCACCTGTGTGAGCAGCATCAGCTCATTGCCAAGATCAGTGTGGGGAGTTTTCTGCTGGATGAGTGAGACAGATTTTATTGCAAAAGGGTGAGAGAAGTGCAAGTGAAGGAGGAATCTGTGGATGGAGGGAAGAGAGGACAAGGGTTGCATCTAACTTGACTTTCCAGTCCTGAATGTTTCTGAATGGCCCCGAAATTTTAAATCCATAAACACTTGCTTTTGCTGGAGTAAAGTCTTTATTCATTAAGGTTTCATCCTTTGGTGCAACTTGTTTACGTTAAGTGTTTGCAGTGGGTTGGCAAACTCCCTGTAACATGCTGTGGACAAAGCCTAGCAAATTGAGCTTGTCAGCATAGCTGACCTATGGTTTTGTGTCTAGCAGCATAATTTCAGGATTCAGTAGTGCTGAGCAAAGTCAGCATTGCTGCTAGAACGGGATATTCTTATCAGCGGGTTCCTGCTGGCACTGGTGGTGTTGCTGTTTGGGCTGTGTCAAGGAGCAGACCTGATCAGAAGCTAGCTTGTGATAGAGAAAAGCAATTTCCAACTAGCAAGCTCCTTGATTTTTTTTTTTTTGTTTTTCCTTTAACATTTGCACATCTTCACAGACAGTGGTGTCAGCACAGTAGTAGTACAGGACACTTCCATCTTTGCAGGTCAGGAGCAGGCTGAGAGACATCATAGAGGCAAAGTGCAACTGTATTTTGTTATTTTTGGCCATGTATATTTCACTTGACACATAGGCAGCTGAAGAAGTGAGGATTGTTTGGGTGAGCTCAGGATTTTTTGGGAGCCACTTTGATTTTTTGACTTAAAGACATGTGCTTGTTGGGGTTAATCAGCAAGTTAAGAGTGTGAGGGAGAAGAGGCTACTCCTTGCCTTCCTGAGGACAGCTGGGCTGACTGCACTGCTGGGAGATGGTAGGGTGCTTGGTTTCTAGCGTTGCAAGTGCTCCTGGCATTACTGGTCTATGCTTGGGCATCTGGGCAAAGAGCAGATCATCCGTGACAGTGGGAAGCGACGGGGCCCTGAGCATTGTCCTGACAAGGAAAGCTATTGTTATCAAGACCTTTTGAGTAGACAGGTTGCCTGTGTAATCTGAGCTGATACCTAGAACTCAAGTACATGTGAAAATGGTGTCATCGAATAGTCTCTTCAGAAATTAAGCCATCCCAGTCCATAAGCAACTGGAACAGCAGGGCAGGGTTTGAGAGTGGGGGGAAAGCACATAATTTTGGACTCCCACATTAGTGGTACTTCAGGCAGAGGGGGGGGTGTTTTTCGCTTCAGTGCTAGCGGATACCATTGTACAGCATTTTCTTGGACTCCCCATGGTGCTCCAGTGATGATAAAGTACCAGCTCTTGTGCTCCTCCGTGCCAAATGAAGGAAGCCCTGCATGCTGTGAGGAGCCTGGAGCCGCTGCTGCAGCCCTGGCCCCTGGGGTCTGCATCATGGTATGAGCATGAGGAGTCTGCTACAGGCGCATCCACCTTCTCTCTCTCTAGGCAAAGTACCTTCTGCTGGAGTGTGGAGGTTTGTCAGTTTGCTTACATTCTACTTATTTTTCCTCTCGTAGGATGGTGTTTCTTCTCAGCCTTCAATTCAGTTTCAAGGATCCCAAGGGGTAAGTATTTTGTACTCTTATTGTACTGGAAAATAAATGCACTATAGATTAACCACTTCCACTTTTTTTTTAATAATCTACATTTGTAAAATCTGCTTAATGCCTGATGTTTTTCATCGTATATTTACTTTGGAGTTGTAGTTGAAAGAGAATCGTGTTTTAGATATGCTTCTTTTTTATCTTGCTTTTGTCACTTTTTAGCCTAAATTTGAAAGCAACGGGAGTACCTTGTAAGTCATCAACTAAGCAGTGCAAACTTAATATTTTAAAATCGACTTTCAGTGGTTGGTTTCAAGGTGTAAAGCAGAACTGCAGTTCTGAGGGGTGGTTTGTATACCACACACTACCAATTGTTCTTGGCCCTATCCTGAAACTCTAATAAAACAGTATTTCAAGCCTGTTGAAAAGTTGAAGGAAAACATGAGGAAATGGGGCCTCCTAAAGGCCGCAGGTCCTGTTAGACAATCAGTTTTGCAGTGGTGCAAGTTGGAGAACTGGAGCGGAAGGTAAAATTAAATAGAGACTGCTTTCCAAGTAGAATGATTTAAGATTTTGGGGTTAATGTTTAAATTTTAAGGGATGGTCAAAGACTCATTTCTAAAGACTGCCCACAGATGTGAAACTACAGCCCTAGTCCAGCTCAATCTGGCTGAAGGGTACTCAGATATTGGGAGAATTGTATCTATAACAAAGCTACTTGTGCAGACAAAAGTCTCTTAAGACTGCACTTGTAAGAAGATCCTTTCTCATTGTAGCTTATTTGCAATTTAAATTATACTGGCAAATATTTATACTAGTAAAAGAATTTCTTTGCTAGACTGGATAATCATCTTAGTTAAGAGAATCAGCCAAAATAGCAGTACCAGCAGAGAGTGGATGGGAGCACAGATCAATCTGAATTCATGCTGCCATCAAGAGGAAAGCTGTGTTGTACTTGCTAATTTGGCTGGGAAGTAATCCAGTGAAATGGACTGTCTGGCTCTGCTGATCAGCTTCCTGACCCGCTGCCTGTGGCAGCAGGTTCCTGAGGGCTGCAAGGGATAGAGCAGGAGATGAGTCCAAAATAAGCTCTCAGAGTAGAAATAATTAACCTATCTGTTAGCCTGATGTCCTGCAAGTGAAGGAAAAATTACCAGTATGCTTTATCTGCCCTGCACCCACTCCTTCTATGCAAAAGTTCATGTGCTGCTTTCTTCTATGGTCTCTGGTAGCAGCTTCAAGGCAGTAGTATGTGAAGTTTGAGATGTTACTAGGCTGGGGGAGGCTTTGTTTCTCAGCTGTAAAAATCTTGGCTTTTTATCAAAAAATGTCAAAATCTGAGGGCCACAAGACTGCTGAAGAGCCAACTGTTAACTTACAGTGGTGTCACCCTTGTTTCTACTAAAAAGTTAATCCAGGTCTGTGCTATTTCATCATGTAACTCAGCAGTAAGGTTTGCTCTGTTGCTCTTTAAGGGGGAAACATCTGCAGGGACTTTGCTGCTTGCTGCAGAAGTAATAAGCTCTTATAGAATCATAGAATAGTTAGGGTTAGAAAGGACCTTAAGATCATCTAGTTCCAACCCCTCTGCCTTGAGCAGGGATACCTCACGCTAGACCAAAAGTACCTTTCAAATCTATCTATATTTAAAGAAATGCAAACTAGCGAAGTTATTGCAGGCGATTCCTAGAGTCTAAGACTCAGCAATAAGGAGAGAAATTTAAGGATATTAGGGCAGATGGTAAGTTAAAACAGGACATTTACTACTGTACTTACAGCAGGAGGGAAATGGTTAGCTCATCTCCGTGTATTGTGCAGCCATGTCCTTAGTATTTCCAGAGTACACAAGTTGCATGACAGAGGACTGACCTGGCCCTTTGACTGGGGCCAGGACTGGTTTCCATTTGCAGGTTTCCAGAGTGAAGAGTGTTCAAGGTGCATTCATGCCAAGGTGTTGCAGGTCACCTATGATGGCAAAGAGTTTCCCTAAATGCTACTAAAAACAGACAGTGATTTTTGCCTCTTGAGAGTATTTCCTCTGCAATTCATGCAACTGTCTTAACTTCCAGATGAGGAGAAAATACTAATATTAAAAAAGACTTTTTTTTTCTTTTTTTTTCTTTTTTTTTTTTTTAAATATTCCATCTCTAGTTACACATATTCTAGTGCCAGTCCTCCGTGGATGATGGTAAAGGCTGGAGTGGAGAAATACAGGTGCCTTCTGGCTTGGGGTGGTCTAGAGTTGCGTTAGATGTGGGAATTGAGGAAAGGAGGCTTACGTGAGAAGAGGCAAGGGAGGAGCTTTTATTTCATGTTTAACAAGAAGCCAATATTCATGTCAGAGGTTCTGCAGTCATGTTGCCAGGAAGAAAAAAAACCCAAAAAAACCCCCAGCAAGCTTAATTTTTTTCTGTTGCATGGTAGAGTTGCTCTGAAGGGATCTGGAGCTTAGTTGAAGTATGTAGATGGTCTCTGAAGGCACAATAGCAAATCTGCTAATGCAGTAAGATGGTTTGCATTCTTTAGGATAATAAATCAATTGTCTGTAGTGCATAGATAGCCTCTAGATGCTCTTCAGTTCAAGAACCACTGAAACCGTCCATTTCAGTGGACCGAACAGTTTGCACAAAACATAGATAAGAACCCTGTGATTTGTGAATTACTAAAATAGCTGGTGATTGTTAAAATAAACTTTTGCACCAGATCACAGGTCAGTACTTGGGAGGCAGAACTTTTCCTTTGTGTGGGAACATCTCACTCCTAAACAGTCTGGATGACAATGTCTGCTGATAGCTGAAATAGCTGAAGGACACAGAGGGACTGAGAGAAATGGATCATTGCATTGTAATTTTTAAGAAATACCTTGTAATTAAAGATTTTGGAGTACATACACCTAAGCTGCCTGGAGAACATAGCAGCTATGCTGTGCTAGATAAAATAGCCCTGGGGAATGTGAATACTGGCAATTAACTTTTAATGCAGTAGGGATACATTTAAATTTAAAAAAAAAAATTCTGTTTATAGTCCCATGTACTTCTGCAGTGATAATATTTCAGACACTGCTGTTTCCCTGATGCAGCTTCCCTCCTTTATTTTTAACTTTGTCTGCTATGTCCTGCAACTTCCAAATAAATTTATTAGACAATTTACAAAGCATGCACCTTACCTGCAACTGATGATGTCCTTGATCTCCTGCAGCAATGCACATCCCTAACTTGGAGAGCCCTGCAAATAGTAATTTTTACCTCCTTTAACCCTGTGTAGAGGCTTACAGCATGCAGTGGGTGCTGATGTGGGTGTGGTTTGTGAGCTCCCATATCTTATCCTTAAAAGGTGAGATGGTAAGGTTGGAATGATTCTGAGGCAAAGAAGAGAGAGATTGGGAGAGAGAGAGAGAGGACTTGAACACATATGCTGAACAGAGGCACCTGAAAATACGGTGCTCATGTCAACCTGATAAGATGATGCAGTACCATGGGAGAACAAGAGGAGAGAGTAGGTAGGTATGTGCCGAAAGAGATCAGGTGACTCTACTCTGTTCTTGTGAGACCCCACTTGGAGCACTGTGTGCAGTTCTGGTGTCCTCAACATAAGGACATGGAGCTGTTGGAGCAAGTCCAGAGGAGGCCACTAGGGGGCTGGAGCACCTCCCATACGAAGACAGGCTGAGAAAGTTGGGGCTGCTCACCCTGGAGAAGAGAAGGCTGCGTGGAGACCTCAGAGCAGCCTTCCAGTATCTGAAGGGGGCCTATAAGGATGCTGGGGAGGGACTCTTCATCAAGGACTGTAGTGATAGGACAAGGGTTAATGGGTTCAAATTTAAACAAGGGAAGTTCAGGTTGGATATAAGGAAGAAGTTCTTTACTGTGAAGGTGGTGAGGCACTGGAACAGACTGCCCAAAGAAGTGGTAAATGCCCCATCCCTGGCAGTGTTCAAGGCCAGGCTGGATGGGACCTTGGGCAACATGGTTGAGTGTGAGGTGTCCCTGCCCATGATAGGGGGTTGGAACTGGATGATCTTAAGGTTCTTTCCAAGCCGAACCATTCTGTGATTGTATCACTCGGGCTTGCTTCAAGCAAAATACATCTGGCCTGAATTGAGGATTCTGTAACAGCATGCAGTACCAGCAGGAATGACAGAAAAGAGGAGGACAGAAGTGACAAAAAGCTAAGAGCCAGAGAAACTGGAGTGATTCTGCACAGGAGCTTTCGGAGAAAATGATTAAAACTGTTCTTACATTAGAAAGTCAAACAAGGATGGTATGTCAGAGTGAGATAGCGTAGTATGATAGATCCAGAAATCAATTACTAAGAGGAAGGGATTAAAGTCAAGGGTCTGAATTGTTCTAGAGGATATTCTCTATTACTGAATCCATTAGATGGTAAGAAATTGCAAGCCAGTTTGAGTGCACAGAATTTAAATTAGCATTTTAAAGTAGACAGCAGAGCTTCAAGTTGCTCGATACTTGTTCTGAAGTGCTCCAGCCTGGCCAAATGTGACACTGGGGCCAGGTCAGGGCACAGCATGCCTTTCCCTGTGCGCATCAGGCCGATAATGCTGAAGTGTCTGCAGCATTGGGTTTTGCTGGGAAAACTCCCCCTGCCATGGGGTGAAAGGCGGGAGGCAGAAATGGGGTACCCCTGTGTGCCACAAACAATGCTTTTGGCAATGCCCTCATCTGCCAGGCTTTCCCGAAGTGGTACAGATGCTTGACTGGAGCTTGCCAGAGTTCATCTGTGTTTGTTTTAAGTCTTGAAAAAAAAATTTTTTTTGGTGTCAGTTAAAAGGGCACCATTCTGTGATTCTATGATTCTGAAATAGGCTTGGTGTCCTACTGTCCTGTGTGAGTTACTTTCATTCGGGAAGGTTTAGAAGTGCTCTCTGCATTCTTTTGTTTCCAAACAGCTTGAAATAAGAAGAATTTACCATTTTATCCTAAAGTCTCAAATTTTCAAAACAAAAACTTTAAGACTTAACCCCTACAGAATGTCTGTTCTTTCACTTATTGTTTTATGTATCCTATGCTAAGATTTTTTTCTTTCCTTTTTTTTTTTTTTTTTTGAAAAGAATGCTGTACTATCTTAGTCCTTCCTTATGGGATTTCCTTTAGAAAAGGCCTGAGCAATGGTCATCTAGTTCTTACAAAGTCTGAAAAAAAAAATATCCTAAAAATTTGAGAATTAAAGTAAATTTCTAGACCTTTTCTTTGCTTCTGCAAAGACAGCTGTCACAATGGTTGTAGTAGCTGGCTCCCTGATCATCTTCAGCCTCTGTGTGAGGGAATCTTTAAAACATTCAGTGTTTCCATTTGAGTTTGCTCCTGGGAGGTCGTTGTTGGTGATAAGCTTCATAGGCATCTGCCAGTTAGGAGGCAGACTTGTTTTTCTCATACTTTATCAATGTCTTTTTCAGTATCTGGGAGAAGTAAGACCTCACTGAAGACAGTGGAACAGCAACAAACATGTTTTTAAATGTGCTCCGAGGCCTGCCTCTGCCTTCACATTATTGCTTCAAAACACACTGAGGCACTCTGAGGTTTAATACCCACAGCAACCTTCTAGCATTTCAAATATAAATATGAGGGTACAGAAATGCCTGATGTATATGCACTATGATTCTGTGCGTACGCATTCTGTAGGCTAATCAATGGAAAATAAAAATTTACTCAAAATTTTGAGAATGAAGTCCCAGCATACATAGCAACAGTTGCCTGCTTCTGTCTGCTCGGCTGTATTTTTTGAGGGCCAGCCTTGGCTTGATCATAGTAGATAGTTGTTGTTTTTCCAGAAAGTATATCAGGCTAAAAAATATTACCTCTGCTACAGTGGGTTGATTTCAAATTGTCAAATTCATACATACATACATACCTGCAGTATTTACGGTAAAACCACTATGCTGAAACATTCAATCAGTAGTAGTAAATTTTGTAGAAAGTAGACGAATTTTAGTGTCATTTGGTCCCGGATGGTCATCTTAGGTTAAGAGTTACTATGTAGTAACCTTCATAATCATTAAAAGGTAAAGCTGCACATGTAATCCAAGTTTATGTGTTTGGTAACTCTCCCAATTTATTTCCATTCTCATATAAAATGCATGTATTGAACTTTTAAGCACACTAGTACTTAAAGCTTAAGTAAAAGAATATGGTGTTCAGGTGACTTGCTTCTCTTTCATGTCCAGTCACTGTCCCAAGCCGTTGCAAGCTCTGCCAGTACTAATGATTAAAATATAAATGGTAATGGAATTGTGTTGTAGTAGGACTTTGTGCAAATTACATTGAAGTTTATGAAGCCAGTCTCACAGGCAAAATATTGAAAGATTTCTGAAAGACTGTTAAATACTGCTTTTATATATCTTTGTCCATCTTATTTAATATTCCATTAAAAATTCAAGCAAATTTCAGAAGACTAGCTTTTTTTAGATTTATTGCCAGCTAGTTTTACCTTTAGAATAAAGTAGTTGGATGGCAGTAGGTTTTTTGTGTATGGCAGCAGATTAAAAAATGTGCTCATGCCAATTATCAATTTAATAATTTCTCATATTTACATTTTTAAGTTCCAGCCGAATGCAGGATATTCTGTACTAAGTCATTAGTTCAGCCAAGGAAATCCAGTGTTACTACATCTGACTAAACTTACAAAAATATTTACAATTTACATTAATGCAAATAATTTCATCTAGAGCTGAGTAGAAGAAAAAGGCTTTAACGCCTGTTGAAGTTGAAATTTATCCTTTATACTTTTAAGAAGTTTTACTCTTGTAATTTGGGTATTGCTGGGGCTTTTTTCTCTTCTTGGAGCTAATTCCCACATCTGCTTCATTGAGACCAGATAAACCACGAAATTGGGGCAGTGTCTGATATGGTTTGTGTGAATGGCACTCGTGTGTTCCGTTAACTGAGCTTCAGTCCATTTGATTGTACTTGGGTGCTTGCATTTAAAGTTAAGCATGTGTGTATTGATTGTACTAAATGGGGAAGGGTGGCTTGCTACTTGATCGCTTTGCGGAGTTGAGAGGCTGAGCGATGGTACCTTTTCCAGTGCAGTTACTGCTGTGACAGGCGCATAGCCAGCGCTGGTTCCAGAGGGAGAATTGTGCCAAAGCAGCCTTTTTAGTGATGTGACTGAAATCGTGAGAAAAGTTTTGAATCACAATTTCTTATTTAAAATTATGGTCCCAATTAATCGCAAGCAAAGGAGTGTAGACTGAAGTTTTTACATAAACTTTTTTTTTTCCTTTTAGCTTATTAAAATTCCCAAAGTTGATCAGCCAAATGAAGTGAATACATTTAACTTCTTAGTGTCAAATATTGGCAAAGATAATCCTCAGGGAAGCTTTGACCTGTTCCAGCAAAAGGACTCAGGGTAAGTTTTACTTAATGGTTTCTTTCATGGCAAATTTAAGTAGATTCTTAGGCTTTGAGCATATAGCAAAAACCTTTAACAGAAGCATGCTCTGCTGATGAGCTGCAGTAGAAAATTAATTCCCAGCAATAGCATGATTTCTTGCTAATTATAAATACTTGCTTTTATGTAGAATTCTTTTTGGTTTTGCTCTTTAAAAAGTAACTTTTTGAGTACTTTCTCACCTCCTAGTGCTGTTTTTTGAAAGCATTTGGAGCTCAGCATCATCTAGGCTAGACCAAATCCATTCTACAACCATATGTAAATACGATTATGGCTGGCAGCATGCTAGCATGCTGGCCACCATGGATAGTTGTCTTATTTTAAAAACCACATAAGTCAGTGACCTTACCCATAACTGTATGACCATGGTGTTTCAGAACCCAAATGTAATACACCAGTGCCTTGTCCTGGTCCTTTGAGTCAAAGTGAACAGTGTTAACATCTACTAAAAAGGCAAGAAAATACCATTTGCTTCAGCTTCTAGAATACTATGTTTAGTGTAGTAATGCTGGCACTGAATAACTGTTTGTTCCATTTGATTCATTAGCACATTGCAGGCAGAGTTCATGTATTGATTTGGGAAGCTGATAGCAAACAGGCTCATTAAAAGAGGTCTCCAAAAGGTGCTGCTCAGGTTCTTGGTCACAGGAGAGCTTCTGGCCTTGATTTCAAAGCAGAGATTTGTATAGATAGCAGGTTTTGGGAGCAATAAGAAAATGAGCTGATGTAATAGCTCTTTGCCTAACAGGAGATCTCTCAGCATCCTCATCCTCCTTTTTTTTCCCTTTGCTTTAGGTCTGTTCTACTACAGTACAGTCTTTCAGTGAACTCACTTAACTGATGGGATTGGCAAAAAGCCAAATGGTTTAGTGGCAGACCTGGGGGAGCTTGGGCAATGTGGGGTTTTTTTTGGGATTTTCTTTTGGGCTTTTACTCTATCTGAAAGGAGCCAGACAGCTTCCAAGGCTGGCACAGAGTGGTAGAAGTGCATGGCAGGGGTGAGAGGTCTTGCCTACTCTCCCAAGCATCCCTGAGGGCACCTTCTTCTTTGGGAAGGAGCACCTTCAGTTGAATTACATTGTATTTTTTAAAATAAATTTAAGCTGCTTTAGTTCTAAATAATTCTGAGTAGCATGTCTAGGTAGTTTTGTGGTTTGATTCTAGTAGTTTGTGGTAGTCAAACATGGTTTGACTACAAGGTCCTTTGTAGCCAGCTCTCAGTTTGTGCAAAGTGACTGCAAAGTTAATGCAAAACTTGAGTAGTGTTACATGCAGAGTCGTTTTACAAAAAAAACCCAAAAAAAAAACCAAAAAAAAAGAAAACCAAAACAGAAAGGTCCTCTGCAGGGTGTGTAGTCTAATTTTGTGTTCAGGGCAGCTCTATCTTCAACACTGGCTTGGATTTTGAAAATGCCCAGCCCAAGAAAAGGGTTGCATGTCTCAGTCCATGCTCAGCCATTCTGGCTGTAAAAAAGAGTAGGAAAGTCAGGGATGTTCAAGGAAGTGGGCAACGGGTAAAAGCTGTGCTTCATATAGCAGGAAGGACCTTTTTTATTGTTCATGTGGTGATTTCGGAGCAAGGAATACATAGCTCTAGGCTATGGACAAAACTAGCTGAAATACTGGCCACTGGCTTGGTCCAGCTGTGTGACTTTTAGAAATTATGTAAGTTAAGACATGAGATTCTTGACCCTTCTTGAAGTCTTGGTGGGGAGTTTCAGGGTGGTTAAAGTGTTCTGGATTAGCTAAAGCTAAGTCCTTTCCTTTGTCAGAGCTGTTCAGTAGCAGGTGCTGCACAGCGTCCTTGTATGAGCGGTGGTAATTAGGCCAGTTTAAAGAAAGCTGCGGGTGTGCGCTTGGACTGATCACGGTGGTCCGGGCTCCTCCAGAAACACCTCCTGGAGCCCAGCACCTGCCCTGAAGCCATCGAGGAGACATCGCCGTCCTTCCCCTCATTACAGGGTTTGCTCTCAGTGCCTCTTCTCAAATGAATGCTCAGAGGAGCGGGTGGGCGGAGCACAGGCACACCTCAGCACTGTCAAACGCACAGAGTGGGCGATGAAGAGGGCAGACATCTTTGTCAGCAAAATGAGGGGAGACATGGGCACAGGCAGTGTGCAGGTCTCAAGGGCAGGCCAGCTTGCCCTCCCTGGGCCTTGCAGGGCCCGGGGCCATCACCACCACCTTCAGTGGAGGAAAGGAGATGTATGTTGGGCTGAGAGCCACGCAGCCGGTGGAGAGGCTCCGGGGCAGAGCCTGCCTGCCATTAGGGTGCTGGTGTGACTGCCTGAGCTGTCCCTGCCATTGTCATGGCAGGCATTACCAGTACAGCCACCAGCACGGCCCTGAGGCTGCCCAAGTACATTTATGTAAGGAGATTGTAGTTACGCTGACAGTTAAACAGTTTGGGTGTGTAGAGACAATTTGAAATATATTTACACCCTAGCTACCTGTCAGAACTGGAAAACGTTTTTCTTCACCCGTCAAGACAGGTTTTAAAGTTCCTGATACAACCACACTTCTAAATCTGAGCTAGTGCTTGGGCTCAACCTTTTTCAATGTTTTTGTAGTTCTGGAGTCTCGCAACTCAGTTGCCTGGGAATTATACAGAATAAAATTACAGTATGTGCAACAAGTGATTCCCATCTGAAGACCAGAGAGCGCATGGCCCAGGCGGAAGAGGAGGCGCGCAGTCGAAGTGCAAAGTTTATTAAACCTGGTGGACCATTTTTAGGTATGATTGTAGTCCATTTTTTACTAGATATCTGTAAGTTTTCAAACTCAGTAATTTATATTTTCAGTGTATTCTTGGGAAAGATGGTGTGTTTAGAGATCTCACATGTAGGTAGCTTGTCCTCATGTTGCAGACTTGCAGTGTCCAATTGCTACATTCAGACATCAGCCTTTATTCTTTTCCCTCAGAAGGCCTGCCAGTCCTTCCTTGCCCCCATATTGCTTGACTGGTTGAAATTTTGACCATGGAGGTGAGGGTTTTTCACTATCCAATGCACTTAAATTCTCTGGTTTAGTAGCCACTGTTTTGTTTTTGTAACAGCACTTGTGAGTACCTAAGTATTGTGCTAAACCATTAAGCTTAATTTGTAATCTAAAAAAAAACCAAACCACTAACATTCCGGAAGTCTCATACAAATTCAGAAGTTTAATATGAAAAACTTTGCTTTTCACACTTTCTAATGCTGATTCAGTTTTATTTATGTCTTGGTGATTAATAAGCAACTGTTACCACAAGAACATGACTTTGGTGGTTGTTTTGTTTGGTTGTTGTTTTTGTTTGCTTTTTGTTGTTGTTGTTGAAGAAGTTAAAGTAAGGTAAAGTTGGCATTGTCCCAGGGATTTAATCGTTTTCCACAAAACATTTCCCTGAGGAGCCTGCAGATAGACAAAAGGTAAGCATCCGTCTTACAGGCACTCAGTGGTACAGGTAGCAGCGATCCTGCCTGCAGCAGCAAGCTGAACCACATCTGTCTTCATTAAGTAACACGGGCTCTCCATGGCTGTGTCTGCGGTCCTCTGCCAGCACAGACATCAGTGACAAGTGGTGGTGCAATGCTTGCTCTGCCTCAGCGTACTGCAGAGCTTTTTTAGCCAGCATTGTCATGGCTTTTTGGAGATACAAAACTAAATGTGTGTGTCCTTGACACCCAGGGAGCTCAGCATGGGCTGATACCAGGATGTGGAGTTGGGACTGCTTCCACTGTGTTGTCTAAACTGCTCTTTAATGGCAACGTGAGAGGTGCCACTTCCATGTATTTCAAAATGTCTCACTGGGGAAGCTCTAGTTGACATTTGAATCATCTGCATGATTCTTGTTGGTGGCTTAAATAGATCTTAAGTGAATATTTAACATTAGATAAATTGGGTCTGAAGAGTGGCAATAGGACAGTTACAGTATTTAGGGTACTTTTGTTTCAGACTGGCATTGAGGAAGCTCAGGTAGGACAGGTCTAGTTGCTGATAGGTCACAAGGATGACTTTGCAACATGCTTCATGCAGGACAAATTAGGAACTGGGGTTGTTAATCGTTTTAATGCTTGGTTATGTTTTCAGTTGGGTTTTTTGTTGGTTGGTTTTTTTTTAAGTGAATCAGAGACATGACTTTAGGAGGTGTTTTGTTTGCATGCTGCTTACACTATTGTCTGTGCCAGGGTTTTGTGTACCTGTATTGAATTTAACTTGTCAAAACATTTGTAATGCATTCAATAAACAGCTAGCAAGTTCATATTGTTCTAAAAAATGTAACCATGTGTGTTTGCATGATGAGGTTTGTTCCTGAAAACCAGAAGGGCAGAGTCCAGGGAGCATGCAGGGTGGAAAGGATATAAAGGTTTGGCCTCCACTGCAAAAATGGAAAAAAATTTTTGCTATTCCTAGGGGCTCGTAGTAAGTACATAAGCACAGCTCAGTATCTGTGTGTCTGATAGAAAAGAGCAAGCTCCAGATTTTCTCACCAATACTCAACAAGTCTCCCTCATGTACCAAACATGAGTTGTTGGTTTCAGAAAAACACCTGGTTTGTGTTAAATCCTCTGTTGGATTAGAAACAATAGTATTCAGTAGTATTCTGATAAACCTTTTTTTGTCTAATAGCAAATGCTATTTAAAAACACAGAGTAGAGAAGTTTGTGTCTTTTTCTGGAAAACTGAGATTCAGATTGGCTGGCATTATTTTTAGATTCTGGATGCATCACTTGCAAGTACTTGAATTGTGCCGCCTCTTGAGAAACATGTCTTTTTGTAGAGTTTGATCCAAAGCACTGTGCAGGCCATGTTGTAAAACTTCACTGGCCCTGGGCCCAAGAACTGTTAAATTTTTGCTGTGTTGTTCCCGACAAACCTGAGCTTATTTAATAATAGGGAAACATTTCAGCTTAAAATGTGGTGTAACTTACGGTAACTCAAGTGATTAACACCACGCATCGTTAGTTTCTTTAAGCAGTGATGCAATTAATTCTGTAGACATGGTCTCCCTAGGCATTCATAGGAAATCTTTTTAATTATATGGAGGACCTTTGCATCATACTTTAGAGTACTCATCTAAAAAGAATGCCTGGTTTTGGGTGTTCAGTGCTTAAGCTTATAAACTGGAAAAATAATAAAAGCTCCATCCATATAAATAATCAGTAGTCTTCCTACGGGTACAAATCAATTGCTCATTTGTCAGCTTTTTTTAATATTGAATATTTCTTTGTTAATGCCTAGCTCGATGCATCTTTACTGCCTGTATTCTAATAGATATTGAAATGCTAACTAAATACAATTTTCAGAGTTTATCTGGTAAATATCAACTTCCTTGTCTTGGTTTTTTTGGTTTTCTTCTTTTTTTTTTTTCCCCCTTGCTGTAGGAAGAAGACTACCAGTTAAAAGAGGACCAGAAGGCATTCCAGATGTTGTGCCTGTCAGGAAGAGATCCACTCCCATGAACCCTGCAAACACAATACGGAAAACTCACACAGTAACTGCTGTTTCTCAGCGACCATACAGGGACAGGGTGATTCACTTACTGGCACTGAAGAATT
Organism: Strigops habroptila; assembly: GCF_004027225.2. Classification (NCBI taxonomy): domain Eukaryota; kingdom Metazoa; phylum Chordata; class Aves; order Psittaciformes; family Psittacidae; genus Strigops; species Strigops habroptila. The sequence goes on from NC_044302.2 coordinate 23,706,450, forward strand.
ACAAGAAACCAGAGTTAGTTGCTCGCTTGCAGAAAGATGGTGTCAACCAAAAGGACAAGAATTCCCTTGGAATTATCCTGCAGCAGGTGAGACCATGGAGTTTGTGCTGGTAATTTTTCCTTCCTGCTATTCTTATAATTGTAATTTTGAGCTGTGTAATTCCAGTGTTTAAATTAGAAAATAATAAACAATGTACATAATGCTCCTTGTTTTATACAGATGCCCCAAACTGCATGTCCACGTGAGGAAAGGCAAGAAAGAATGAAAAGTTTTGGGGGAGTGATTTTATTTTGCTAGAATGGCAGGCAATAATTAGCTATTTCTAGCTTTGTTGCTCCTAATGTCTTACTTTGTTCTCTTTTACTTGCACTGCTTAGCTGCTTAACTGAGGGAAACTGACCATAGATTCTCTCAACTGTGTGAAATAGTTTTTCATTCACGTTTCTCTTAGCTTCATAATGAGGTTTTTTGTATAAATTTAAAAGCAGCAGCCTGAACTTGCTGAGATTGAGTATGCACAGATTTGCTGCTTTTAGAATACACCTTCAGTTCTGTTTTTTAAGAAGTGAATTACTGTTTCAGGGTATCTTTGTTACTTTTAATGGTTTTTTAAGCTGGTGACAGACACATATGCACACAGACATGAATTATTAGTATTTGTCTGTCATGTTTTTTAGGGAAAAAATAAGCAAAGCCGTGACAAGTGGTAGTGGTAGTGTGTTGATATGTTATTCTGCATTTTATATGAGGCAAATAGATAGACTGTTTTTCTTTGAGGTTTTCTTCAAAACTCCGAACAGGTATTGGGTGTAGAAGTCTAAACCAGCACTTTAGGTGTAAATGGTCTCAAGGTTTTACTAGCTCATTTTAACTTCTTGAGTTACTTTTTATTTGAAGATATAAACCCATTTTATTTTCAAAGGTATACAGCAAGGTATACGCATGACCTTTTCATGACCGTACTTTGCTGTAATGAAGCCTGTGTCTCCAAAACAGAAGAGTGCATTTGGGCCTGTACACCTCTCCTTAAACATTTTAGCACTAAATCTCATTGTCAAAATACAACTTGTTAGATATGAGTACAGTTACTTTTTCCCAGTCAGGAAAACTTCGATATGACTTGAAACCGATGGGATAAATGAAGAAGCTTAGTGCTAGTTACTACATAGAACTGTTCAGGAGAAGGCTATAGTTTCTTGTGGCTCAGGCATTTGAGAAAAGAGATGCAGTTCTGTTTATCAAGACATATGATGATATACTGTGGTCAGTAATGGAATGATGGAAAACACGCATTGTTCCAGGTAGTCTGTGCTCTGCCATCACCATATAGCTGTGTAGAATGAGGGAGCAGCAGGTGTCCTGCTGAAGTTGAAGAAACCTGAATTTGTATGTGAAGATAGTGTACTTCAGATCTTAAAAAAGAAAAAAGGAAATAAAAAACTTGTCCTATTGATGTATTTCATGCAGTGAATATTTAAAGTTTTGACATAGTTTGCCTGGGTTCTTAATGCTGTATTAAAGATAAAAAAACAGATATATGGTGCAGAGAGGGATTTTCCTAGAATGCATTTCATACATGCTTGCAGCAGTTTGGCATTTTCTGACATCCAAATTTCTACATACCAAAGTGACCACATTTTTTAAAATTGGCGCTCATTATCTGAGAGCTGCTTTGATTATCACATCTGAAAGAAAAACAAAACTGGTGTGTGATTTCGTTTTGAGCTTTGATCAAGCTTTGCAGTACCAATCTTATTTCTGTAGTTTGCATTTAGGTATAATGAACATTTATTTTCTTAAATGTCTGCCTGTAGGTAGCCAACCTGAACCCAAAGGATAATTCTTTCTCTCTGAAGGATTATTTATTTAAAGAAATTCAGAAAGATTGGCCTGGATACAGTGAAATAGATAAACAGTCATTGGAGTTAATACTTTCTAGGTAAGTTCAGTCTCTAGGGGAAAGAAAATAGCCATTTAAAAAACTGGGAAATGAATGTCTGTCCTCCCTGTAATGAAAGAACATAGATATTTTTTGCCTTGTAACCTGAAATGTTGGGTTGTCATTGCAGAAAATTAAATTCATCTGAGAATGCCACCAGCACCAGCTGTTCAGAATCTTCTGTAACTTCTAACACATGTGCTCCATCAACTTCTCAGGTACTTTGTGTTTGTTGGTTTTGTTTTGGTTTTTTAACATTATTTACAATGTATTAAGAATTATCACACTTTATATTAGTGTAAAAGCTGTGATGTGAAGTACTGATATTGTTTTTAACTCATGAAAAACTGGAACATTTATTTCTAATTGGATTATTATATTTTTTTAAAGATGGTCGTACTGTCAAAGGCTGCAAAAAACTTATGGTCACATAGCCTAAGGGCTGCTATATTTAGTGTTCTCTGTTTCAGAATGCTTATTAGCTTAAATGTATATTTAGAAAAATAAACAATTCCTGTCTGCACAGTATTTTGTAAACACACCTTGATCTCTGACACCAACTACCCCAGTGCTAATGTAGGCTACTGTATCCTTATGCTACTATTTAAATATACAGCTTAAGAAAGTCTAGAGTAAGGACAAATTACAGTAGTGATCCACTTGGAGAATTTTTTTTTTTCTCCCTATAAGCATGATTTAAGTACCTAATTTTGATTCAGAGTATGCTAGGTATGAAAAGGCAGATCTGAATCAGCAGGCACTACCTCCGCCTTCCCCCAGCCTTTTTAGACTTAAAATGTGTATGTCCTGTTTTCCTGTCAATACCAGAGTACAATGCAAACCCTTTCAGAAGAAGCTTGCAAAACTCTGCATAAAAAGCATTACTTTAAGGAAAAGTTTGATGCTTTCTGTGATTAAAACTGTGTTTCAGTGCTTGCAGCGTACAGCAATAAGCTGGGAAGTATGGAAAGTTTTTTACCACTGAGATGATTACATTTAAATAGAAAAAGGAGGGCAGACCTCTCTTCCGACACCCTCCCACCCCCCCCCAAATTTCTTCTAGTCAGGGCATGAAATGGTGCAGGTCCCAACAACCTCTTTACACCTGCCTCTATACACACAGATTCTGGATTTATTTCAACCGGCTGGCACTCCTGGTCCGAGCTGCCCCTTGTAGATGAACATCAGCAGTGTATGCTTGCTAGAGAAAAGCATGTTTCAGCTGGAGAACCAGCTGGAATGACAGCTGTAGCAAAACTCAGGGGTTTACCTATTCTTACCAGCTTTGCACCTCACACTGATGCATGCTTCTTGGGGTTGATTTAGTAAATAATATGGGTGTGTGACAGCAAAAGCTGACTCTTAACCTGGTATGTGCAAATGGAAATTGGTACCTAAACAAACCAATCCGACCTCCTGCTCTTGGTGAAGCCTTTGATACAACTGCTGAAGAGAGCATCTTTCTCCCAAACCCTTTTAGCTGTAGATTTGAAGAACAGCTTGCTAAATTAGAAACTTAAGAATGAAATAAACTGTGTAATGAGGTGCAGTAATTCCTTGTTTGATAGCTATTTATAGATAAGAAAGATGTGTTTTCAATAACTGCTTGTTCAATAATACTTTTTTTTCAGAATGGGAGCAAAACCTAATTCTGATAATGTTTTTAATATTTTTTTATATTATCACAGAAATCACTTTTGAGTTACAAATTTTTCGATCCTCTGATGAACAAGAAGCAGAGGGTATCTCACTTGAACAGTCAAGTCCAGCCAGCATTCAGTGGCCACTTGCAGGCCTCCAACGAGAAGGCCACTGCTGCCCGTCCACTGCCTGCACCCTTTGCAGCCACCACTACTCCCCCTCCTCAGCTACTGCCTCCTAAACTCCCTTCAACTTACAACCCTCCTCAGAGCTTTTTCTCCACCTCCCCCAGCACCTCTGATGGGCGGGGGACACAAAACTTGCTGGTGGACAGCTTCAGCCAAAGTAACAGTAGCATCTATGAGAACCAGCAACAAAAGTACACCTCTCAGGCTCCTTTGGGCACCCAAGCACCAGCTGTGGTGCGGGTGAAGTCTCCCAAGTCCACAAGAGAGAAGTATGCGCTGTGGTACCAAAATCCTGAAAAGATAAAAAAACATGAGGAGAAGGACAAAAGCAAAATGCAGGACACTAAGAGTGTGAGCAAGGAGGAGAAAGACGTTAGAAAAGAAAAAACTGCCAAGCTGGAAGAATCCTTCTGTTTGGATTCAGGTGAAGGTAGGTATTAATACACTGCTTTTCCTAACTACTAAATAGGTAGCCCTGGTGAAAAGGGACCAGTAAATCCAGGGACTGGAAACACGAGTGGTCATTTTTTCACTTGCTATGCCATTACCCCAACTTTATGGTCATGAAGATTCTCGCTGAAAATTAAGGTCATTTTTAAGAATTCTCACTGTGTAGTACAAAAACCATTAAATCAAAGAAATCTTAAATGGATTGCTGTTGGGCAGAAACTGGTTAAAGGGAAGACCTAGATACTAGAAAAACACTGATAGTTCGCTCAAACTTATTCTTTTTCCATCAGCAGGTTTTAAAGTCTGCACGCTGAAAGTAAAAACATGTCACGTTTATTGCATACTAGTTTACTGAAACACATAGATCGGACATAAATGTCTTTCATTATGTATCATATTCATTAAACTCTGCTATTTCATGCGAAGTCTAAAACCTGTGTAAACTGGCATGCAGTTTTACTAGAGTTTTGGTTTGAATTGTGCTGTAAGCTCTCCACCTTGGCTGCAGAATTTATGACTTCAAAAGATGTAGAAATGGTGCACATTTAAAATGGCATTGAAAAGTTAAACAGAAACACACAAAGACTACATGATCTATTAACACATAAGCACACAGAGAATAGGGCAGAGTTCAGTTCCTTTGTTAAATGGGTGTTTAATTTCAGAGGTTTAAGTTACAAATTAGAAGTCAGGTTTAGCCCTTTCCTATCACAGCTAGAAGGCATCTTTTGAGTATTCAGGGTGCCTCTTTGAAGTGTTTGTTCCACTCCTAGATAAGGGTGCCTTTAAGATGGTCTTTTCACATCAACCCTGGTCATACTACACAGTGCCCACACAGCTTGAGGTTGCTTTGAAAATATTCATGCTTGAATTCATAAATGTGTGAGCATCTTTCTCCAGAAGCTAGTAACAAAACTCTGAACAGCTAAGTAAGGAAAAGCCTGTACTATGTTTCAAGTTGGTGCTTACAGCGAAGCTTTGAAACAGACCGAGCCGTATTAAGAAATGCACTTGAATTTTTTGAAATTAAATGCTTGCAGCAAACTTGTCCACATAAGTTGTGTTGTACATACTGTGACTATTAATATTACTGTTGGCGTTTCCCTCAAAATTTGTTGCCACTTTTACACTTCTTTTTATACTACCGCTATACCATGTAATTTTAATATTAAAAGCAAAAGAATCGAGTGGAATGTTGCATGATAGCTCTTTTTTCTCCCCATAACTTACAGCTCAGGTAGCTTAGAGATTGTCAAGAATGGTTGAGCTTTAGCAGAAACACTGTGTTTACACAGTGTCAGTGCAAGTTAATAATGAATACAAAGGATTGTGTGGTTTTTAAGATTGACAGAAAACCCCACATGAAAAGCAGCGAGATATTACCAAGGTACTGAGTGTTCCTTCCTGTTCCTGCTAACTTTTCATTACGGCAGCTTTTTTTCTTATTTATCAAAAAGATAGGATACTCGTGAAATACTTCTTTAAAAAGAGGGATTAGAGATTAAGTATATCATGCTTTCATAATGCCATTTAAAAGAGCAAAAGAGCAGTTTACAAGTGCAAATAAATAACTTTGAAACACAGCATTGCTGTTAATGAGGAGAAAGTCTTTGTTACAGGTTATTGAAGCCTGAATGCCAGCAACCCTTATACAATGCTACTGACTTTCGTGCTTAGAGGAGTGTTGAAATTAAATCTAGTTTTGGGAATATGTAATTGGCAGGGAGGAAGGGATAAAAACATGGCATGAAAAGATTGTATTTCTTGCTGGAACCTGGATGTTGAGATAGATATATATATATAGATACATGTATATTTACGTACCATGCTGTCGTCTTCTGAGCAGGTACATCTGTTGCTGCATAACTTGAATTGCTGCGCAGATGCCACATCATGTCTTCAAATAAGAAAAGCTGACCTCGGGTTAATATTGCAGTAGCACAAAACCTGTAGAATAAAGTAGCTGTGCCCTTTTCTAAACTCTGGTACTGCCTGCTGTGGAGAAGGTTGTGTGAGCTCTATTATTAACTTATAGAGCTTATTCCAAGTAATTCGCTGTGGGAATAAAACTGTAAAGGGTTTTTTCAAGCCTATCAGGTTGGTACTGTTTGGCTGTATTAAAAATCTGCTTACCACAAGTGTCATATTCTGCTTTTCTCTAGGAGTTCTAGAAACTTACCCTGCCTCCACAGATCCTCCTTCACCAACAACTGAACAACCAGACTACTTAATGTGAGTAAAATCATAATTAACTCTCTTGCCACTCATGGGAGCAGTTGAAAAATCACCTATAAAACCTCTCATTTAGCTACAAAATTGAAAATTTACCAAAATGTAATTTTAGAATAATAACAAGTTCCTTTAAGTGACCCTACTACTTTGTTTGAGTACCTGCGAGTTTTAAGGTCTGAGGTTATCATCCCTGAATTACTGGGGGGGAATAGAAGTGCTAAAAAGAGTTTTAAACTTATTTTAGAAGAAGACTTAAACCATTTAATTTAATTCTTCTTCAAGAACACAATAAAAAAGGAATATGAACCTGCACTGTTTTCTTTTTAGAAGTGAGGCAATACGGAAGGAAAGCTGAATACTAAAATACTCAATACATATATTTGAACATCTTTTCTGTGTTTTCACTGCTTAGTGCGTCTAAGCTGGACAGGTTGGGAGGAAGATGGCAAACTTTAAAGTCCAGCGTGAAAAGCCTGTATATGAGCTAAAAAGAGTTAACCATTAAAGGTTTTTCTAAAGCTTTAATGTAAAATGGCCAACTAACTTGAAGCTACAGCAAAATATCCAATTTCACCACAGAATTGCAGACCAAAAAGCTAAAGAAAAATAAAAAAAACCCCTCTATTCAGATTTTAAATTTCAGCTGCTTAATTTTTACTACAAAGCAAGATAAAAGTTCATTAAACTTGATCGTGGAATGTTATGTATCTACAATAACTAGCGTATTGCAGTCTATAAAGTTATAGAAGGACTTTTCAGTAAGTTCAATTTTAGCTCCTTAACAAGTTGTCACACATCAGATTAACATTCCCGAAAGTTAAAATTTATCTCCTATGTAAAAAAGATTTTTATCCATGACAAGTATTAAAGAACTTTCTTTAAATGAAATAGCTCTAATAACAGAATCAATTGATTGCCTAAATACTTTCTTAGAATGTTAAAACTTCCCTGTCAGGAGGCTTCTTCTTTACTGTTGTAAAACAGAGAAATAACTTTTGCAAATGCCCAATGTCTGAGCTTTTTCCCTACTGTTTTATTGGTGGCCATTTTTAAAAAAGTGTGAAAGTTGAAGGAGGCTGCAATGGAATAACTTGGTCAGTGCAACCTGAATTTTTATGAAATGTTTTTTTTTTTGGCGGGGGGAGGGAGGAGGGAGAGTTGGCACAGTGGGGTTCAATCTAAAGCTCTTTTCTCCATTGGAAAGCTGAGTTTGAGGTTTTGACAGGCCTTCAATGCTCAGAGCTGAAATGAGCGCTATGATAGGTAAAGCCAGGATGAGCCTGATACTTCCCAGCAGTGCAATTGCGTAGCGTGGGCCTCAGCAGGAGCATTGAGTCCGCTTGTTGTATTTACAGTACAGAAGAGGGAGGATAATTTTGTCTGTCTCTTAAAACACTCTGAATTGCCAGGTTCACCAGCTTCTCTCAGAGGAATAATATCACATCAGCAAGGGAGGTGAGGCCTCTCTGTAGAACTTGAACTTTTGTATATTTTCTGTCTGCTTTAAGGTAGACAGCGTGGTAGCATTCTGCTTCATACTTAATACAGTTAGTGGTGCTCCTTGGAAAGATTGAAAGCGAGTCTGGCCCTGCAGGGAAGCAGTTTAGTACTTCACGTTTTAGGCTGAGAACTCAAACTTAAATTTAATTCCCAGCCTCTGCTGGGTGAAAGTGAACAGATTCAGCTCTTTGCTGTCTGCTTCTCAATCAGTGGAAGGCAGTGATACTGAGGAGTAAGAGATACGGTTATTTGATATAATTTAAGATTAAAGATGGATTGTAGAATCATAGAATAGTTTGAGTTGGAAGGGAACCTAAAGACCATCCACTTCAAACTCCAGCCATGAGCAGGAGTTCCATTCCTTCTGCTAGAATGGAAGCCAATAGCCATTTCTAAATTAAAAAAAAAACCCAAATAACCAACAACACACACCCACAAAAACCTGCAAACACAAAAAAAGAAAAAGGCAAAAAACCAAAAACAAACAAAAAAAAAAAAGGAAAAAGAAAAACAAAACAAAACCCCAACCAACTAACTAAAACCAAAACAAAATTAAAAGAAAAAAAGCCTTCATGCAAGATTTCATCAAGTTTTCATTGAGATTTCACTAAATGTCTTAGTTAAATGGACAGCAATGGAACTGGTGTTCAATAAAATAATCAAATTTTATCATTAACTGTGCTTCGATGTTACTTATAGGCACAAATGTAGACAAAAATCTAAGTGCATCCAACTCCATAAATGCAATCCCTTCCAAAAATGAAAAATGTAATTAAATGAATTTTCAAAAGTAAATATAACTTAATTAACCTTCACAGAAAGAGATTATAATCTTGCAGTTTCTCATATTTCACTGAAGCTGATGCATTTATTAGTCATTCTATATTTGAATGATTGCTAATGTTTTCTAAGTGTGCTACACTTTCTTTTTGTGCAGCTTCTGAATAAAGACCCTCAAAAGTAAAATATTAGCAAATAACTGTCACAAAAATATGATAGATTTCTACAGTTACCTAAATAAATTATCTTGGAGGATGCGTGCTTCCATGTAGAAGCAGTCAGATAACTGACTTCAAGCTTGGGTATCTATGCTTGATATTCACTATGTCCTTGGAGGAAAATTGTGTATGTGCTTGTTTTTCCATTAGAAAATACACAGATATCGTCTCAAAAGAGCAACGCGAGAGTTACAAGGGAGACTTCTATGCAGAGTATGGTGAATACAGGACTTTACATGCTTGGATAGAGAGTATCACCAAAAGATTCATGAAGTTTGATGCACGACGGAAACGTCTTTCTCCAGAGTCCAAAGAATATCAGGTAAAGAAGGATGAAAGCGTGAATATTATGTTTCATCTCCCTCTTACCTCTTCCAAAAGTCCACATTTTCAGCACAGGCAGACTCCTCAGTATATTTATCTGTTAAGTTATATAGATGTGGTTTGAAAAGACTTGCCAGGTTCAGTGTCTGAGACTGAGTAACTGGTCACAGAGCTGGAACTACCAGACTGGCTCAGACTTTGCCGACCACCTCAGCATCCAGGCGAGGCAAGGGAGCGCTGTTAGACAGATGGGGAAGAAGACTGGAAGCATCCGTAATCCCAAAGTTTTCCCTGACCCTCTCTTTCCCATGATTTTAGACATTTAACTAAATCTGTAGCCACAACTTACCCATCTTCCAGGATCCTAGCTATGATTTTAGCAGAGAAGGGGGTTAAAAATCGGATATTCTGGATCTCCAGCCTGGACTGCTCTGGTTTGGATATACAAATTCCACATGTTTAATATGAGAGTTCTTTAATTCTGTGTGCACTGAGGATTTTGATTGGCTTTTATTTGTTGGCCAGATTGCAAGTGTATTTTTGAGTATTTTAAAAACCCTGGTACTGCGCAATCAGGCAAAGGGAAAACTTGCAGAATTTGCATACATGCTCTGACCCTGCGTGAGTTAGCTCTGGTTTTTGAAGCTTGAGAAAACTCTGCAAAAAGCTGTTCAGCTTTCAAACTCTACCTCTTTGAGCTGTATGTGAACACACAGCAGTGTGAGCAACTTCTGAAAGGGCATCTTCAAACACATGCTCCTTTTGTTGCCTATTTACAGCTTTAATTTTAGATCTTGGGTGATACGGGGGGCTGTGGGTTTATTTTTTGCAATGCAGGAGAGTGATGGTTCACAACGAAGAAAATATCTTGAGTGAAACTCAGTATATTTTTAGTATTTTACATAAATTTACATTTTTCTGGTAGTAGTGAAATGTTGTTCATGTTCTTTATATTTGAAGGTACTTCATGAAGAAGTCATAGAAGAGTACCAAACATTAGTACAGGTATGTGTAACAGCAGTCTTGTGGGATGTGGTAGTCACTGAGGCTGGCCCAAGTCTATTTTTAAGCAAGGACATGAAATACTGAACTCTTCTGCAGAAATGTTTGCATGTCCTAATTTTCTTTTTTTCTTTACAGTCTAGTCCCAGCTATCATGAACAGAAGAGCAGATGCGAGTATCTCCACAGCAAGCTGTCTCACATCAAGAGACTGGTTGTGGAATTTGACGAACGCAAGCAGGATTATGACACTAGTCTTCTGCTTTGATCAGGACATGAATGAACCGAAGGTTATTTATGTAAAACCTAAGATTAGTTGCTCTAAGATTCTAAAAAATAGTCTCAAACTTCTGCATTAAGCAAGTCTCAGTATTAGCGGACTGAACTACTCTTGGCTTTATTTGTCGTTGCTATATGCGTATTTGAAGCTGCTGTATCTGGTCCCTTCTTTTCTTCAAGATTTATGTTTGTTTATTTTAAATAATTTTATCAGTAGATGCTGGGGAACCAGTACCTCTGCTATGAAGTTCTGCACATTTTAAGAAAATATTGTAGCAAATTGAATAGTTTTGGGGCAAATATAAGACTGGTTTCTGACCTTTTTTGTTAATGCAAATCTTTGCCTTAAATGGTAGAAGGTTTAGAAATTTGCACAGAATACTTCTAAAAAAAGAAATCACATTGTTTTGGAGGGTTAAAGAGGCATGTATATGTGCTGTATATGGCCCATTTTGTAACAACAGAAATTCACACCTGCAACTTAAACCCCCCTTTGCAGTGATTGCCTTAAGGTATTTGATTGGGTATACTTAGTATAGCTAAATTATTAGCTACACTGCTTTCCACTTTGCTGAAGCACCTGGGAAGCACTACATGGCCTACGTACGCTATTAGTGTCTGGAAGTGTGTGCTTGTACTCTGTGTGTGCAAGAACGTGTGAGCGTGAGCATGTGTGATGGGGGAAGAAAAAAGCTGCTACTCTAAGTAGGCCAAATGCTCAGGTTAAAAAAACTGACAAGTGTTGCTGTAGGTTTTTCCTGTAAGATTGCCACTTCTGTCATGGAAGATGAGAGCATTCCATTTCAATAGTTTGTCAGCTTTAATAATATTGGGGAAGTTCATACTTTACAAAAATGAAACGTATATAGTTTTTGGGCAAGATTATAAAATTAAACATGTAGGTTACCTATTTATATACTATTATTTGGGGATAATAATTATAATTGAATAATCATTATTATTCAGAAAGAGTATTTTTGAAGAGAGATATGCAAAGAAGCTATTGCCTGCATAAAGTATATATTTAAAGATTTTAGTCCTGGGTACCAGGAATATAACAAAGAATGGATGTATTTAACTATGAAATACTGTGACCACCAAATAGCACAAACTTTCATTTCATGCAGTTTTTTGGTTTATTTTGATGTAAACCATTGCTTACCTTATGTTAAATCACAAGTTATTTGGTCAAAATTGAGCAAAATCTTGTGTCTTACTGTGTTTGTCTTTTCAAAATGATGCCAATGGAAAAGCAAAGCATTACATTTACAAATCTGATTTTGGACTTTCACCAAAATTTTGGAAGTATCACTAACAGACTTTATCTCCAACAGACTTTATCTCCAGCATTTAAAAAAAAAAAAAAAAAAAAAAAAGGAAAAAAGCTGTTATGTATCGCTGTAAACAAGAAAATGTTTGATTGCCAGAAAACATGTATTCAGGTAAATGGAAGCAATGGAATTTTTGCCTTAAACTGTGAGTTCAAAGATGTTACAAATAGCAAGCAAGGTGTCTTGCCAGTGGTTTTTGTTACTTTCTTGAGACCATGTTGACTTTGGGGATACTTGTATTAGTACAGTTGTTTTCAACTTCACATTTCAAATAACAAAAGAGAAGACTTCTTGGTTCCCGTCGAGAGCTGCATCCACCTGGATTTAACGACTGGATGTTGTCCTGAGCATGCGCACACAGTCACACCCAGGAGCTGTTAAATTCATGGCAGTTCTGCTGCAGCTTCACTGGGTGGTTGTAAACCACCTAGAAACCACCTTCATTTCAACCAAGAAATGAAGTGGCTGTTCAGACTAAAATGACGCGCAGTTCCTGATACTGGGACACATTTTTGCAGTTTTGTACTCTTTATCTAAACTGTGTGCCTGGATCTGATATTATCGGCTGTTACAGGACACGACAATACTGCTACAGTTGTTTCGATGTGTTGTGATCACTGCTACTACTGTCACTCTATAACTGAGACCCAGTGCAGTTAATTGATTGTATTTCCCCCATACCATTTGCCATGGACCAGCATTCACATGCATCTTGTGGTTTATAGGCTGCGTATGTGTTACAGCTGGAGGTTAGTGCTGCTTCAGAGGTCTGGCACTGCATATCATCACCAGACCTGCAAGCTACTGTAAAGGTCTTAATTGAAGGTTTTGCTCATTTGCACTGGGCATTTCTGAAACATTGCAACTACACCCCGCAGCATGTGTATTGCAAAACAGTGCTGTAAATCTGTGTATCATTGAGTTCAGTGAATGCTGGGACCCTACAGAAGCAGGGCCTCTGACTGTACAACTGCCTTTCCTGCAAAACTGGCCTGCTTACTCAGAGAAACAACATTGCCTGTGGTGGCATCTTAGCTGGGGTAACACTACTACGAACCCGAAGCAAATGATTGATGTAGAGGAGAGTCAACTGTCCACATCTCCTGTGTGAAAACAGTGAATTTCACTACATTTTATATAAAAAATGATGGTTGGAAGGGAGGCAATAGCCCTTTCCTTTTGGCTGAAAAAACACAGCTTAGGAGGGTTGGTTTCCAGTCTTGCTGGGATTTGAGGGAGAAGAACTGCACCAAAAGGAATTTTTCTTTTAAATTTTAGATATGCTCCGTGCTGTCACTTGGAACAGCTCACTTCACTGCTTTTAAGTCTACACTCTGCCTTGCTATTTATCAGACAAAAAAAAGGTGATATTCAGCCAATTTGGAAGTGTAAAACATATAGGCAAGTGGTGGAGGCAGCTTACTTCAATAGGTTTTAAACAGAAATCGGGTTAGTGTGTTGATATTGTAACTTTGCTTGTTTATTATGTTTTTAAAAATAGTAATGTTACATCAGTTGTTCTAGATAGTAACTGTTGATTCATGCAAAGATGTATGGCTACTTTAAAGTATAGTTCTCTTTGTAAGTTTACTGTCGTTTGTTTCTGTACCTGATGGGGGATGGATGTGGCCAGCAATTCCATAACCTTCTTTTGAGAAGGGATATGAAATTGGTCAAGGGAGAACAACACCTGGGAACATGAAGGCTTAAAACAAGGCTGTGAGTCCCCCTTTCTGACTTTGAGAGTATTTTACAACTTTTCCAATTGTTTCCTTATAAACTGTATTAAGATTCTGTATGTGAAATATCTTGGGGTGTTTTGTTAATGAATACTTGAGCCGTTGTTGCCTATTTGTTCTATATCAATTAAAGTTCAGTAAAATGTTAACTTTCCTGTTTGTTCTATATCAATTAAAGTTCAGTAAAGTGTTAGCTTTCCGATTTGTTCTATATCAATTAAAGGTCAGTGAAATGTTAACTTTCCTATTTGTTCTATATCAAATAAAGTTCAGTAAAATGTTAACTCTGCAATCCTGAGACTTCACTTTTTCCTTATCTGAGGGGGTTAGCGCAGCACCTTCAGCAATGCGGCAGTGCCACAAGCACTGCCATGGGAACTGCTGCTTTACCCCTGGAGCACCTGTGGTCCATCAGCTTGCCCTTAAGATCCTGCTGTTCATTTACGAAGCGCACAAGGTAGTGCTCTGGAGTGTAAATAGAGAAATGAGAAAGACAGTCTGGAGACTGGATGGAGCAGCCCTGAGGAGAAGAACTTGGGGGTGTTGGGTGACGAGATGCTTCCCATGACCCAGCTTCAGTGTGTGCTTGAGCCCAGAACCCCACCGTGTGCTGGGCTGCATCCCCAGAGCGTGAGCAGCAGGTCAGGGAGGGGATTCTCCCCCTCTGCTGTGCTCTGGGGAGACGCCCCCTGCAGTCCTGATCCAGCTCTGGGGCAACAACTCAAGAGGGTTGTGGAGCTGCTGGAGTGAGTCCGGAGGAGGCCATGGAGATGCTGTGAGGGCTGGAGCAGCTCTGCTCTGGAGACAGGCTGAGAGAGCTGGGCTGGTTCAGCCTGGAGAAGAGAAGGCTCCTTAAGGGGAGACCTTAGAGCAGCTCCCAGTGCCTAAAGGGGATACTAGAAACCTGGAGAGGGGCTTTGGACAAGGGCCTGTAGGGACAGGACGAGGGGCAATGGCTTAAAATCTGAAAGAGGGGAGATTTAGATCAGATGCAGCTGTTGTGGTCCAGGCTTGTCCAGCTATTTTTTCATGCTAATGGAGTACGGCTGGATGTTTATAAGCATTAATGTAGTAGTTGATTGTGCGCTTACTGCCCATAGCCAGCCCCCAAAACTTTTGTAGTTGGCGGGGAGAGGTGCTTCTTAACCGTGTGATCCAGATTTTCCATGTGATCTGGAGATTTACATGAGAGCTTGGAAGTGGAGGTGCACACATGAAGTTCTCGCTATCCTTTGCTCTTTTGTCTTTCCTGACTCAGAAGTTTTGTTAGTGTCCCAAATCACCATCGTGGTAGGACCCAGGTGGCCTGTTGCTCATGTCTCAAACTTGTGAATGCCATGCCACCTCATCCAGCTAAGGAGCAGGTTACTGCAGGCACCTGCTCTCATTGTACATGAAATGTTCATTTGCTCACAGCAATAACTTGGCTGAGGCTATAGCCACACTCCTGTTGGAATTGCAAAATTCCTCAAAGTCTGCAGAAACAGAAGGATGAGACCAATATCATGTAGTCACAGGTCACCCAACAGGATGCTCAGCATCCATGCCAGAGATCAGAGCTGAAGGATCGTGGGAATTTTAATGTTGTGAAAAAACAGGAAACACATGAGCTATTGATTTGCAGAAAGAGCAAATTGTAGAAGCTGACCTCCAAAGCACTGAGGTCCTTGGGAAGACAGCACTCCACAAAGCATTTCAGAAGCATCCCTAACTCATTGCACCAGGAAGTCACACAGAGGACTGACTGTGTGGTGGCTCCAGCCAAAATCGTCGTAAGTAGGAGAGGGCAAAGAAGAGACACTGAGGCTTGGATGTCTGAGAAGGTGGTTATGGGATGCCGCTGACCACAGCCTCTTGGGCACTGCCTGTCATCTCTTGTCCTGAAAATCCTGTCCTTAGATGGAAAGGACAAGACCATCTCATCCTATTCTTGTAAACTGTGCACAGAACATCCAACACACTGACAATGATGGGCCACAATGCTGAAAAATACTCAAGTATTTTATACCTGAAAATACTCAGGCAAAGCAGAGCAGCTACCTGTGGTGTTAGGCAGCTGGGATGACAGCAGGGAAGAGGATGGCTCAGAGTGATCCACCACTGCCTCAGCTGAGCTCTTCATGCAGCAAATCTCAGTGATGGGGCCAGAAACCAAACAGACATCTTTTCATCTTTTATCTACATCTTTCTAAAATGGTAGGTGTTGTATTCGTAAACACGGTGAGGAAGCATACCAGTTACTAAATAGGAGATTCCTATCCTCAAGGACTATCAGTCAGCATCTTGCATAAACAGATGCTTCAGACTGACTATCAAAAAAGATGCTTAATCTTTCATAGAATTTTAGAATCATGGAATTATAGAATTATTTAGTATGGAAAAGACCCTTAAGATCATAAAGTTCAACCATTAACCCGTCACTGCCAAGGTCACCACTAACCATGTCCCTTAGTGCCACAACTACACACCTGTTAAATACCTCTAGGGCTGGTGACTCCACCACTGCCCTGGGCAGTCTGTTCCAGTAAGTCAACAACACTTTTGGTGAAGAAATTTTTCCTAATATCACATCTAAACCTTCCCTGGTGCAACTTGAGGCCATTTCGTCTTGTCCTATCACCTGCTACTTGGTAGGAGGGACTGACCCCACCTCACTACAACCTCCTTTCAGGTAGTTGAAGAGAGCAACAATGTCCCCCCTGAGCCTTTGCTTCTTCAGTCTAAACTCCCCTGGTCCCACAGCCATTCCTCGTGAGACTCGTGCTCCAGGCTCTTCACCAGCCCTTCTCTGGACCTGCTCCAGCACCTCAACGTCTCTCTTGAAGTGAGGGGCCCAGAACTGAACACAGGATTCGAGGTGCAGCCTCACCAGTGCCCAGAATAGGAGGACGATCACTGCTGGCCACACTGGTGCTGATATAGGCCAGGATGCTGGTGGCCTTCTCGGCTGCCTGGGCACAAGCTGGCTCAAGTTCAGCTCCATCAATTAACACCCCCAGGTCCTTTTCCATGAGCAGCTTTCCTTCCACTGTTCCCCAAGCCTAGAGTATTGCATGGGGTTGTTGTGGCCCAAGTGCAAGATCCAGTAGTTTGCCTTGTTGAACCTCATACCATTGGCCACAGTCCATGGATCCAGACTGCCCAGATCCCTCTGCAGAGAATTTCTATCCTTCAGCTGATCAACACTCCCACCCAACTTGGTGTCATCAGCAAATTTACTGTGGGTGCACTTGATCCCCCTGTCCAGATTATTGACAAAGAGATTAAACAGAACTGGCCCCAGTCCCCTGGGGAACATCACTTGTACCTAACACCCAGCATCTGATTTGGTGATGTTTTTCTAAGCAAATGCAGATACATTCATGTCCCCGTCATGAACTCGGCAGTTCAGGGAAGGACTTGAGCAGGTTACATTCACACCTTTTCTGATAGTCACTGTTGCTGTGATTCCCTCCCGGTCTTACATGGGGCATTGCTATGAGAAAATGAAGAATTGTGAGATAGCATGTGGTGGTAAGAGGCAGACCTGACTAGATATGTGATTTTATTTAAACTTAATTCCCCTCAAACCCCAACTAATTATGCAATTGTTTTTTCCTTCATTAGCATTTCAGTGAAAATGTGCTGGCTTTGTTTCTAAAAATAAACTATAATATGTTTCAGGGTTTTTTCTTATAGGACTTTTTGATTAATTCAGTTAAACCCCACCGTAGTGCTAAAAGCAAAGCTATCAATGAGGTTTTAGCCATATTAGATTAGGGGTCTTGTGTGAGTGCATAACCAAGGGAAGGAAGGGATCACTCAGAAATGACAGAAAGTGGAAGCCTTTGATAAGCAAATATTGACCACTATGGAGGTCAATTGATGCAAAGCAAACACTGGGTGCAGCAGGGGCCAATGTCTCAGCTGGAGCTAGGTAATAATCTCACCTCTACCTGGCATCTTTGCCTCGGCAGGGTGACACTCGAGCTGATGTGCAGCAAAACCCCTTTCCAAAGGCCAGGCTGTCCTGGAACAGCTCCAACTGGCTCAATTCCACCTGTATCTAAAGGGCATCTCTTTCATATAAATTGATGTCCAACTCCCTGAACACGTGCCTGTGGCATCTTCTTCATCCCCTCCCCAGAGCTACACTGTAACAGTGTCTTTTAGAAGCAGTCATAGAATCACAGAATCAACCAGGTTGGAAAAGACCTTTAAGATCATCAAGCTCATCCATTACTCCACCACTGCCAAGGCCACCACTAACCCATGTAACTAAGGGCCTCATCTACACGGTTTGTTGAACACTTCCAGGGACGGTGACTCCACCACTGCCCTGGGCAGCCTGTTCCAATGCCTGACCGCCCTCTCTGTGAAGAAATTGTCCCTATAAACCTCCCCTAGTGGAGCTTGAGGCCATTTCCACTTGTCCTGTCACTTGTTACATGGGAGAAGAGAGCAACCCTTACCTCACTACAACACTATAACCTCCTTTCAGGTAGCTGTAGAGAGCGATAAGGTTCCCCCTGGGCCTTCTCTTCTCCAGACGAAACACCCCCAGTTCCCCCAGCCGTTCCTCATCACACTTGTGCTCCAGGCCCTTCACCAGCTCCATTGCCCTTCTCTGGACCAGAACTTTAATATCTCTCTTGCAGTGAGGGGCCCAGAACTGAACACAGGATTCGAGATGTGGCATCACCAGTGCCCAGTACAGGGGGATGATCACTGCCCTGGCCCTGCTGGCCACACTGGTGCTGATTAGGCTGTACTTCAAGAGCATCTGGAAGGAGCATGGTAACATTCAGGATTTCTCTGTTACACTCAAGAAATAACCCACGCAGCTGCAAAAGATAATCAGGTTTGTCTCACACAGCATAGCTTACGAACACAGAATGTTAATTCAGTTTAAAATGAGCCCCCACTGGGGAGGGTTGAGCTCAAAGTCCCATCAAAAGCTGACATTCCTTCTTGGACTGGCAAACCTATGAGGGTCACCTCCTCCACAGCCAGCAAATCTGACATCAGTGCTGTCAGCCCCCAGGGGGTATGTGGGATTATGAGACCCACTTTTCCCAAAAAAGTCATCAGGGCCAGCGAGTTTTCTTCCACCAAAGCCATGCAAGGCTGTCAGCCCTCTTCCTGTAACCACCATCAGAGTTTTAAAACTTATTTTCCCAGAAATATAGTGTGACGATTGTCTAGATGTGGGAAATAACCAGTAAATGTTGTGTTCCTGCCAGGTTTAGGCAAGCCGTTCACCACCCCTTGTGTGGTCAGGGGTATCGTCAGGCCACACTGGCATGGGTGACCAAGGGCAAAGCACAGGGGGACCTCAGGGATGCTATGAGCGTCTTACAGCATTTGTTGACCGCCTTGACTCTGTGACACTCTTTGTACCTGTTTCTAGTTACCTGGTTGGGATGGGCAGTTTAACTCCTGTCGGTAGCGATGAATGTGGTTTTAGGCTGGTGCAAGCCATGGACAGTTGGATCCCGTGGGACGTGGTTGCAAGAGAGGACGGTGTCAGGAAGTTATTGCATGGCCTTGAACCATGCTACTCAACTCTGTACCAGGCAGGAGCCCTGGTCAGGCACTTTGGGTCTCAGCGGTTTGTGCATGAGAAGGATGCAAAGGAAACCACTTGGCCAGAGTGTTTCAGTGCCCTCTCCTGCCCCCAGCTCCCACTGGAAAGTCAAATCAAACCCAAACATTGTTTGTTAATCTTCGTGATTCATTATCTCAGCCCTCCACACCTCTGCTGCCTCCATGGCCTTGGCATGAGCCCCCTGCTCAGCATGGGGCAAGGCACCGTCACCCTCTACTCTCCTCCCCAAAAGGGCTGGACGGGGAACGGGAAGGTGGAGGGTAGGGATGCGCGACCCCCGGGCTGCAGCGCTGCGCGCAACCTCCACCGGGCGGCAGCATTGCCCATGCGTCCCCCGCTCATCTCCCAGCGCATTCCCTGCGCAACCCCCCGCGCATCCCCCCGCGCATCCCCATGTGCGTCCCCTTGTACGTTCCCTGCATATCCACAGCGCGTGCCCCTGTGCAATGCCCCACACAGGCAAATGGCTTCAGTGGCCGGTACAAGGCATGGTTCCCGTTTCGGGTTTCTACTTCTGGGAAAAGCATCTGGCCTCAGGAATCTTCTGTTTTCCCATAAATAAGCGGAAGAAAAATCATACTGAAAGTTGGCAATGAGGAGAAGTTATGCTGCCCAGGACTGTCACGGCCAAGGCCGGGCAGAAGCTGTGGCTGTGCTGCTGCACAAGGAGCTGCTGCACAAGGAGCTGCCTAAACCCAGCTGCCTCCATTTTACATTCTGAGGACTGCAAAGGAGTGTGTTGAGGTCAAAATGTGTATTTGTGCACAAAGGAGCAAGTTTCCTTCTACAACGCTGATGCTGCAGAAAACTAAGTTTGGGAAGCCCTGCTTGGGGAAGGGGCTCCTGAGCCTGCCTGTCACATGCAGCATTGATTAGCTGAAAAACAGACAGCCTGGGCCCTGCTGCTGGTTTTCCCCCTTCAGGCTCATGAAAATAAGAAGTTGACGTCCTTTATTGTCCTTCTGTATCAAGCCTTCTTATTTTAAACAGCTAAAATGTGAGCAGGTTGCTTATTTGACGAGCGGCCCACGATACTTGTGGGGATTTCTCACCTGTGTTAGACTAGTCCCGTGCTCCCCAGTACGAGGCTGGAGAAGAGGATGCTTGGGGTGGGGGTCTTGCCCAAGTGCATGAATACCTAGTGGAGGAAGAAGGAGGATGGAGCCAGGATCTTCCGAGCAGAGCCCAGTGCCAGGACCAGAGGCAACAGGGAGAAATTAAAATGCAGAAGGGTCTGTCTAAGCATCAGGAAAATATTTTATTCGGTTTTGGCTGCATCCTTGGAGACATTCCAGCCCTGAGGGGGCACAGCACAGAGTAACCAGGTCAAGGTGACCCTGCCCTGAGCAGCGGCTAGGGCTGGGTGATGTCCAGAGGTCTCTGTTGTCCTGTGCAAATTAAACATGTGGAAAATGCTGGGAACTGCCAGGCAATAAACCGACCGAGTTCAAGCGAAAGCAGAGCAGGGAGAGGAGCTTAGCAGAAGATGAACTAAACATTAGACTAAGTCTGCCCAGCAACAGTGTAATACATTGCACATGGTGATTGCCCCTTGTGGAGTAAAGCGGGGGTGTTGGTGGGTGTGTGTTCGTGAGTGGAGACAGGCTCTGCCTGAGCAGTGATGCTGCAGTGCTGGCGATGGCCGTGGTCCCACCGAGCTTTTCACTTGCGGGTGCAATCTCACCGCCGCAGCTCGACATCCAATATGTGGGCCCAATTTAGCCCTACAGGGCTTGCTGCCCAACTGTCTCTTTTACAGCTTCAACTCTAGGAAGGACTGCAGCCTTAAGGTTTTTTCTTCTGTTGAGTTTACACAATTGTACATAATTGTGTCTTACAATACGTGTGTTGAATCCCTTTGATTCCATTTATCTGCTCCCTAAATACATTTTCAACATAGGTCTGCAAAAGAAACAGTTTGGATTTTTTTTTTTTCAATTCTGGAATTCATTCTTTGAATTCTTTTGGTTCTTACTTGCTCTCTGGGGAAAAAGAAAAAAAAAAAGTATTGCTGCTTTAACCACTATGTTTTGGTGAACTGATGACATGCTCCTGGGGAGGAGTTTCCAGGAGGAAGGAGCTGTGCAGCTCATAAGTGTCTCAGGCTGGGATTGCTACTGTCTTCTCTGCCTGTGAACGTCCTGGTGAAGGGCAGCATTCCTGCTCATCTTGAAGCAGCAGCATGCCTGATCAGCTTGTGGAGAACAAGATCAGATGTGACAAAGTAACCCTCTTTATAGAAAGAGGCTGCCATTACTGCAGGAATGCTGAGGAGATGCTCAAGAAGTACAACTTCGTGCCTGGAAGTCTGGAAGTCGTTGATATCACTCAGCGCAAGGATGTCCAGGATTACTTGCAGCAAAGAACAGGGCAAAGAACCGTAAGTTCTTGCAGTTGTTCCTCAGCACTTGCTGATCCTATGTCCCAGCGTGCCCATAACCTGGCCAGCTGCTGCAGAGGTGGAGGTGAGGGCTCTTTCCCCATGGCTTTTCATGCAGGATGACAGGGAGAAGCTGTAGCCTGCCCCGTTGGGAAGGACGTTCCTTGCTTTGCCTGCCCTGTGCATCCCGTTGCTGCAGCTGCTGCAGGGCGAGCACTTGGTGCCGAGGCAAGCTCCTGCTCCCCAACGCAGCACCTGCGGGTGCGGAGCTTCGCCCGCCCAAGCCCTTCCGTGCCCTCACATGCAGGGCAGGAGCCACTCCTCAGTGGTACTCAGACCTCTGTGTGACAAACACACCTTTACTTTGCCTCCCCAATCCACCCCAGTGAGAACAACATCCAATGATGCCCATGGGGCGAAGCAGAAGGGACATGCTGGCAACCTGCCTTGCCACCGGGGCTTCAGGGGATTTTTCCTGCACGGGATGTGCCTCCAGACATGTGGCTGGTCTCAGACCAGGGAAAACCCAGAACTGGACGGCTGCTTTCAGCGCAGCAGGACTGCTGCTGGCCCTGACAGAGGTGCTCCTTTGTCTGTCCCGCCTGAAGGACAGCAAAAGTGCCAGCGTACCTCCTGTAGAGCGCTCGCTCTTGGAGTCAAGCCTCTGTCCTGCTTGTCCCTGATCCTGCCAGCTCAGTTTTAGCGTCTTAGGGGTGCCAGAGGGGACCATAGCTCTTGCGCGATGCCGTGGCCCTGTCCTGAGCCTGGGCACGGGGCAGCAGCATGTGGGCATGTCTGGATTCACCCCTGCCAGGGCAGGACTATGGGCAGCCATCAACCCCTCCAACACAAGGAAAGGCTTTCTGAGCTGCCATTTTCCAGTGGCCCCTTTTCCCCTTACTATTTTATGCCTGTTCCTGCCCATGTCTTTTGTCTTCACTCCTTGAGCTACTACTGTCTCAATAATTCTACTCCTGCCTGTGTTTTCATTTCTTTTTATCTTCCCTGGCCGGCAGCTGTGGCTGTGGTGGTGTCAGCAGTGATTCACTTCCCTCTGCGGCAAAGCTTTGCCTTCAGGAAGCCTCAGATCTGGGGATTTGAAATGGCTCCTGGCCTTCAGGAGAGGCTGGAGTTTAATTTGTTTTTCACATTTGTTTCTGCAGTGATTGCTGTCATCTTGCTGCCAGGCAACCGTCATGAGGTGGGCAGGAAAAGGGACAAGCACAGGCAGGAAAACAGCAGAGGGTCAGGGCTGTGAGGTAGGAGGAGAGCAAAAGGCCAGAGAAGGGTATGTGGAGAAGTGGCTGAGCCAGAAAGGTGAGTTTGCAGGGCCAAGGGACTTTGATGGTGATGGTGGCCATTAGGGAGACAGCACACGCCACCCAGCACCTTCACGTGCTGGGAAGCACTCAGGAGCACGCTGGTATTCCTCGGCACTTGGAGAACCTGCCGTGGGCAGATGCATGGTCCATACACGCTGCAGGTCTCAGCACTCGGAGCTGCTTGCTCGCTTCTCTGGGATCATGTGCTTCAAGCGTCTCCAGCACTACCCCACAGTGTGTTTCTGTCTTTCTGCAGTCTCTCTGAAATGCAGAGGCTTCCCCTGCCCCTTCCTGTCTCGCAGTGGATTTCAGAGAGATAGGGTCCAGGAACGGGAACAGGAGAATTTTGTAAATGATGGTCTCCCTGGTGCGCAGTCTGCCTCCAAGACAAATCCTTTCCCCACACTCTGCCTCCAGCAACCAGCTCTTCTGATTAATCTGTGGCATTGTTTTGTGCTCAGCTGCCTGTTGTCTTCATTGGGAGATGCTGCATCGGGGGATTGTCTGACCTGCAAAATGTGGACTGCAAGCTCCCCAGAATACTGCAGCAGATCGGTGCCCTGCGGTAGCGTAAGGGTGAGTCCGAGGATCATCTCTGACAGCAGCAATGCTGGCAGGACTTAGGATAGGTGTCATGTACATCATGTGTGTGCATATACACAAAAACTCTGGGCATATATGCAGACACACGCATATGTCTGTAAACGGGTGAAATACATAGCTATGTACACACATGGAAAAGCACTGTTTAGTGGCGTTTTCTTGATCTAGTAGTTCCAAGCAGCTGTGACCTCTACCCTTTTTGTCTGCTGTTTCTACTTTCAGGAGAGAGATGACCATGAGCTGCATCCACATTCTGACACAGGGGCTTCCTGAAGCAAATTCCTGGCAACTTCCTCCTGCGGGATCAGATGCATCCTCCAGGCTGATGCAGCTTCTTTCCCTGTCAGTGCACAGTGGTTCAAGATGTGGACATCTCTCCATCCTTTCTGCAGCTCCAGAACATGATCTGCTTCAGCCCAATAAAATACACTTGCTCTAAGCGGCTGTGTTCACCGTTGTGTCTCTTTTTCGTACAGACCCATCCATGCGCTCATCCGCAACACCTCTCTGCCCTCTGCAATCCCTTTCCCACCTGCCTCTCCCTAGTGACCTCCTCAAACTTCTCCGTGTTTCCGACATCGAGCACAAACGTCATGACAGTGGTCCGATCGGGGGGGATGCATAGACTGCTGTACTGTTGGTGCCGGGCGGTGCAGTGCTGAGGGCTGCAGCCTGTACACGCTGCAGCAGCCTGTACACGCATCCCCAGCCCTGAGGACGCATCTTCTCCTGGCTGAAGTCTCATGGAAAGGTCACAACAAGGCCTCAGAGCAGCGCTCTTTTGGCAAGGGTTTTGTTATGGCACAGCTGCCGGCAGGACACGATGGGGGGTTCTCATTTATACTGCAGTGTGCCAAGTGACGAGCAGCTCGAGACCGAACACGCCAGGGCCTCCTGCTGAGGAGGGTGCTGACTGCAGAACAACCACTGAGACAGCTCAGGCCAGAGGGAGACCTGAGGTGAACTGTGCTGTGTCTGGAAAGAGTTACGGTAAAAGCACAGCACAGCTACTGCCAAGCCAAACTGGGGCAGAGATGCTTTAAGCACTGGCACTAAAATAACACTGTCTCCAAACAGAGCTTTAAAGCTGTTTCAACTTGATGAGGAGGCAAAAACCCCAAAGTAGAAACCCTTCTGAATTCTCCCTGCTTTCATTCCTCTCATCCTTCTTTCTTTTTAACTAAACCAATAGAAACTTGCCTGCCCTTTTTTTTTTTTTTTCCCACAAGCTCATTTAGAACCTGTGGAATTACAGATTCTGCTCTCTAGAGCCTGCAACTTCTTTGATTGTTGATCAGCAGTTTAACCTCTAGGATGCGCTGAGCAGACCAGGCCAAGCGGGAGAACCCAGCACTGACTGAGGGCTACGGTGCCAGCACGGCCCTTGGCAGCTTGTCCTTGACAAAGCCCCTCCTTGAGCACGGTCCCTTCTGCTGTGGCAGGGCCGGGATGAGGCAGCACGAGCCTCTCCCCACCGCCAGAGCTCGCCGAGAAGCCTAAAATTTCCCCGTGGGGGCAGCGGGGGCTGCAGGTCACCACAGCCTCCTCAGAAGGGGAAGAGCAGAAACCACAGGCATTCTCCCATGCTTGGAAAGGAACGGGAAATCCAAATGCTTTGTTCCTGGCAAGTTCAAAGTCCTTTAGTTCTTGGCAGAATAATGAGCTCATAATTCAACGACTCCTCAAGAGCTTAAACAAACTTGTGCAACTTCTGCAGGCTCCTGTTGTTTTCAGCGGCTCTTAACCCTCTCCCAGGCAAAGGGACGTCCTGAAATGTGAGAAGTTCAATGCAGATGTCTCATCTGCAAGGCGCGCTCTTTGCAACCGTCCTCAAGCAGACCTCGCTGCTTCCTCATAGCAACTTTTAAACCTGTTAGTTACCCTCCACAAACAGGTGCTTTATGTAGCTTTTCTTTTAGTGATGCAGCAAAGAGCAGCTAAGCTGTGTCTCCTTGGCTCCTGACAACGCTTGTTACTCAGAGACAGTGAGGTGAGATGAAGCTGAGCATTTAGACAGGACTTCTCTGCCCAATGTCTTTTACAAGAAGCAGGAGGCCTTTGGTATTTAACCCCATAGGAACAGCTGTGCTGTTTCGCTGTGGTGGGGTCATCCAGGTTCTGGGGAGATGTGAATTTTTGGGGTTGCTCTCTACAGGCTGGGCAGTGGGACAGGGTCAGGAGCTGCTGGACAGGAGAGGTGCAGTGTGAAAAGAGGAGGAGCAAGGAGGGAACGTGACCGGGATGTGTTTATTGAATGTTAGCCTCTGCTGCTGGCGGGGGGATTTGAAAGAGAACTGGGAATTGATTTGGCTCACCAGAAACAAGAGGGAGCATGGAAAGAAAATACAGAAGCAAAAACTAGGGGAGATTTCTTTCTCTAGAATTGGGAAAGAATGCAAAAAGCCTCCAGTAGCCTAAGAAAAAGGAAGAGCGACTGGTTCATCTGAGGACTGAAGGAG
Source organism: Strigops habroptila (assembly GCF_004027225.2). NCBI lineage: Eukaryota > Metazoa > Chordata > Aves > Psittaciformes > Psittacidae > Strigops > Strigops habroptila. Next base: position 23,732,423 of record NC_044302.2, read on the forward strand.
AGAGCAAAGAAGCAGAGCAGGGGATGAAGCAGTTGTGGCGCACAGTGTCTTCAATCTCAAGTTATAGAGGAACAGTGATTGCAGAAGGGTTGCTATGAGATTTTAGTCTTTTCTCCAGTGGCAATTCTGGTTGCATAGAAAGACAGGAAGGAGCAGGGTCTCCTTGAGGACAGTTGAAAAGAGCACGCCTTGCAGATGAGACATCTGCATTGAACTTCTCACATTTCAGGACGTCCCTTTGCCTGGGAGAGGGTTAAGAGCCGCTGAAAACAACAGGAGCCTGCAGAAGTTGCACAAGTTTGTTTAAGCTCTTGAGGAGTCGTTGAATTATGAGCTCATTATTCTGCCAAGAACTAAAGGACTTTGAACTTGCCAGGAACAAAGCATTTGGATTTCCCGTTCCTTTCCAAGCATGGGAGAATGCCTGTGGTTTCTGCTCTTCCCCTTCTGAGGAGGCTGTGGTGACCTGCAGCCCCTGCTGCCCCCACGGGGAAATTTTAGGCTTCTCGGCGAGCTCTGGCGGTGGGGAGAGGCTCGTGCTGCCTCATCCCGGCCCTGCCACAGCAGAAGGGACCGTGCTCAAGGAGGGGCTTTGTCAAGGACAAGCTGCCAAGGGCCGTGCTGGCACCGTAGCCCCCAGTCAGTGCTGGGTTCTCCCGCTTGGCCTGGTCTGCTCAGCGCATCCTAGAGGTTAAACTGCTGATCAACAATCAAAGAAGTTGCAGGCTCTAGAGAGCAGAATCTGTAATTCCACAGGTTCTAAATGAGCTTGTGGGAAAAAAAAAAAAAAAAGGGCAGGCAAGTTTCTATTGGTTTAGTTAAAAAGAAAGAAGGATGAGAGGAATGAAAGCAGGGAGAATTCAGAAGGGTTTCTACTTTGGGGTTTTTGCCTCCTCATCAAGTTGAAACAGCTTTAAAGCTCTGTTTGGAGACAGTGTTATTTTAGTGCCAGTGCTTAAAGCATCTCTGCCCCAGTTTGGCTTGGCAGTAGCTGTGCTGTGCTTTTACCGTAACTCTTTCCAGACACAGCACAGTTCACCTCAGGTCTCCATCATGCCCAAGCTATTGTTAAAAAATTAAAAACTTTTCTTGTAAAGGCTCATGTTAGACACAACAATGAAGCAGCTATTTCATTAAACATTTTTTCAAAAGCGGGTGTTCTGATAAGTAGGCACACGCTGGTTACAGGTCTTTGCCTTTTTATTCCCTATTCCCGACCACAGTGTCCCTCCCTTGTTTCCCTATTGGCTAGGTACTCCAAGGTTTACAGTCTATCCAAGGCACCTAAACATCCCGTGTGAAGTCCACCCCTGTTTACACCTCCCACTATTCTGAAAGCCTGCTCCCCTTTTTGCTAATCTCCTTTTATTGTATGATTTCTGCACATTGGTGAACTACTAACCCAGTTCCTGCCTTAGCCACTGTCTTGTTATCTCATTCTGGCAGTTCTGACAGTTAAGTTCATTTAATGGCCGACTGCAAAAACAATATCTTAATACTTTCAACAATTCCCCCTTTTTGTTCGAATATTTGCTCTTTGCATAAATTTTAAGGTACTGTTCTACATAATGCTTTCGATCTGGATAATCTATTTTCACATTCTCTTTCTTGAGAGAGATTATTGTTAACTTCTTGTTCTTTGAGAAGCAGCATATTACATTATGGTGGTGATTTTAGTGGCATTTGCTTAGAGATTGCTGTTTCCATTAGTCTCTGCATTAACCATCTTACACATGGAATTATACAGTATCCTATGGCTGTTAATACTCCTGCAACTACTATTAAAGATATAAAAATAGATATTACCATTCCCTTCCATCTTCCAAACTAGGATTCCAGCCGTCCTGTAAGGGAGCTATCTATCCCCAAATTTTCTGCTAACTCTTCCACTAAAGTAGTAAGGCCATGTAGTGCTTTTGTGATAGTTCCGTCAGGAGCTGTATTATTTGGAATAAATTTACAGCATTTATTTCCTAGTATTACATACACACACTCCTCCGTTTTCTGCTAACATCATATCTAAAACCATTCTATTTTCCCATGCCATCGTGCTGGTAGCATCTAGTTGTTCCACAATTCCCTTTACTGCATCCCTTGTATAGTTTGTAATGTTTGTTGATTATAATGGATATAATTTATCCAATCTACATTCTTATTGATTGTTACCCACCAAAACAAAAAGGACTCAAAAAGCCTGCTGCTATTTGGTTGCTGGCCTTATGCTCATCAGGAAGTCCTCTGGGGACTCCAACAGAATCAATACAAATTGTCTCATCAAAGGAGATTCCCAAGGTACTTCTTCTTACCCTATTGTCATGGTTTAAACCCAGCCTATAACTCAGAACCACGCAGCCACTCACTCACTCCCCGCCCCACTTCTTTCCCCTCCACTCCTGGAGGGATGGGGAGGAGAATCAAAAGAATGTAAATCCCGCAGGTTGAGATAAGAACAGTCCAGTAACTAAGGTATAATATGAAACTACTACTGCTACTACCAATAATAATAATGATAAGGGAAAGAACAAGGGGAGAGAACATAAAACTAAAAGGGACAAAAGAAAAGAAAACAATAAACACAAGTGATGCACAATGCCATTGCTCACCACCCGCTGGCCAATACCCAGTCTGACTCGAGCAGTGATCTGGCCTTCTGGGTAACTCCCCCCAGTTTATATACTGGGCATGACATGCTGTGGTACGGAATACCCCTTTGGCTACTTTGGGTCAAGTGTCCTGTCTCTGTTTCCACTTGGCTTCCTGTGCCCCTCCTCACTGGCAGAGCATGAGACTGAAAAGTCCTTGATCAGAGTAAGCATTACTTAGCAACAACTAAACCATCAGTGTGTTATCAGCATTGTTCTCAGACTAAAGTTGAAAACATAGCACTGCACCAGCTACTAAGATGGAGAAAAATAACTGTTACAGCTGAACCCAGGACACCTATGTCCCTGAGTTACTGTTCCCTTTTCAAATGTCAAGGTAAATGGAATGGCCAATTGGACAATTGCACATGTGCCTTTCCAATTTGGAGGAAGTGTGGGTCTCAAGATTTTCGCTTCACCGTACCACCACAGGTCCACTTTGGGGATACTCAAAGCTGAGTAATTAGCTGTTTCATCCTCAGTCACGTTTAGCAATTCGGTGCACTTCTCCAGTTCTCCAAGACCTTTGGTACCACTCACACCCTGCTGTAAGAGACAAGCTGTATGGTTACCAGCTGCCGAAGGTGGGAGTTACTACTGTTCCGATAGTACAGGGAACAGCAGTGAAAGGGACTTACAGGTTTCATTTCCCCATGCAGTCCTTTCCTGGTACAATGCAATCATATGCCTCATTCTTTTTGCATCGTGAGTCCACCCTAAAGGAAAAGGGACTACCTGTCACATGTATGTCAAAGCACATGCATAGCAATTCCTTCTATTTAAACTTTCTGCTGTATATTTGACCCATTCTACCCAGGCATTTGTATGTCCATATCCTGTTTCTATTTCAAATGTCTGCTTCAAATCTTTAACTTCAATTACCTTTACTACCTTAGGATTTTTTCATGGAGTCCATGCTTCTACTGATGGAGGAATGGTAGTGTATATAGTTTGGTTATATTCATTTTTCTTTGGTTCCCAAACTACTATTCTAAATCTAGCAATTGCATCTCTTCCTGTCACATCTGCCCATCGGCCATAAATTTGGCTTACATCCTCATCAGCATTTGAAATAGTAAGTATTACGGGACTGTATTCTAAATACTTACAGTCAGGTTCTACATGACCTTTAAGCATCATAATTTTACTTTTCAGAAATTTTCCCTGAGCATTGAGTGAGATCCACCCATTAAAGGCAGTTGTAAACCAAACATCACTCCCCAGGACAAGGCAGTCCCCAGTATGGTTGGAGATAATACTCTGGGCATAAGTATTTATCGTAACTGCTTAACTTCCTTTGCTCTTTTAGATCTCCACACTCAGGTACTTGACAAGCATCAAATTGGATATTTTGTGGATTTTGTTCCTTAGTAATATTTATCCACAATTCGACTGGGTATCCTAGCATTCCTCTCATTTGGTCAAGATAGGCTTCTTGTTACAAGTTTTTGCCTTGAACTCCTAATAGATAAAAGTTCATTATCGCTATGATCTTCCACACTTTCTTTTTTTTCCTTTCGTGCTAATCAGCCTGCTCCTTTCAATTTAATCCCCAAAACCTATGTTTTCAGCACAGCAATACAGCAGATACAAAATAATCCTATAAAGGATTTTGCAAAGTTTTGGAAGCATATGTGTATACTTATTGTGTCTTTATCTTAATACACAGGGGGTTCTCAGTTGGTTGTACATACCACTGCCCATCTTCAGATGGAAGTTCCACTGGTCCTTTGATCCTGATATAGTGTGTCCAACCTTTTTCGGCAGTCCTCACAGCAGTTTCAGTGGTCAACAGTATTTGAAACAGGCTGTCCCGTTCAAGCTGTAGCTTAAAGTCCTTCCCTGACTTGATCAGTATCCAGTCCCCTGGTTGAATGGTGTGGACTGCAAATTCTAAGGGTAGTGTTTGAGCGAGGAATCCTTGTGGCGTATGTAAGGCACGGACTCAGAGCATCTTCATGCAGCGAATCACTTTATTGCCTATTGCTCTAGTTTTCATACCATTCTAGCGGAACTAGCCTATTGCTCTAACTCTTACACCAAACTATTTTATCACATCATGTTTAGTTCCTGGTTTACAGTTTTGTTTTTTTCAACATTCTTCATCGTTTCACAAACAGTCCCAGAATAACCAGTTCCTTGTCTTTCTGTTCTCCTACTGCTGTCCAGCTGGGTTGCTCTGCTTAATCACACAGTGTACTTTGCTGCTTCTTTAACTCTTTCTTCTCCAGCTAAGCAGCTACCTCTCTTTGGCAATAATGAAATTGTTTCCATCCTCTCCTACAAGTCCTTTGTTTCTGAGAAAAGACAAGGAAGAAGACAGCCCCAATATACAGTTTTTTAGGAAGATATCTTTAGTTTCAAACTGCAGGATCTCACCTACCTTACCCATATAAGGTAGACCAAATAACACTTCATAGTGAGGTACCCCTAAATCTTTTCTGAGTGTGATTCGGAATGTGCCCTGTCTCAGCAGGGTGTTGGGCAAACTTTTAGTCCAAGGTAGTTTAGTTTCTAAGATTAATTTTGACAGTTGTCTTTTTAATGTTTGGTTCAGTCTTTCAACTCTGCCAGAAGAGGGTAGATGCCAAGGAGTACGGAAGTCCCAGGATATTCCTAATCCTTCCATAATTCCTCAGAGCTCCTTGGAAGTAAAATCACTTCCTTGTTCTGACTCTGTATTCTCCATTATTCCATACCTAAGGATAATTTGTTCCAGAATAATCTTGGCTACACCTGCAGCAGTGGCAGTAGCCATTGGGTAAGCTTCTACCCATCCTGTGAGATGTTCCACCAATACTAACATATATTTTAATCTGCCTATTGATGTCAATTCTGTAAAATCAACTTGCACACTTTGAAAAGGTCTTCGGTTAGGTTCTTTTCCTCCCTGGGGTTGCTTTTTAAGGATCTTCTTATTTATCTTCTTGCAGACTACACATCTCTCAGAAATTTGTTTGGCTTCTGTGTAGATTCCCATGCACCCACTTTTCCTTAAAACTAAGTCACGTGTTGCTTGTGTTCCCCAGTGGCTTCCCTGATGCAGAATAGCCATTATTTCTCTCATAAGTTGCTTGTTCAGCATTTCCCTCTCGTCTGGGAGAATCCGTTTTCCCTTCCCTCTTTCAGCCTCCCCTGATTTTCTGAATTCTTCTTTCTCTTTTTCAGAAAAACATGGGATTGCCTTTGGTGCAGGTATGCTTGGGATGAGATTATATATTTTTATGATTTCAGGTCCTAATGCAGCCTCTTTAGCTATTTCATCTGCTAGCCGATTTCCCCTGGCTTCTAAAGAATTCCCTTTTCGGTATCTATGTACGTGGGCTACTGCTATCTCCCTTGGGAGGAGTAGATTTTCCTAGACTTGTCTGACTAATTCTTCATGTGCTAACTCTTCTCCCTTGCTATTAATTAATCCTCTCTCATCCTGTATTTTGCCAAATGTTTGTGCTACTCCAAAGGCATACTTTGAACCAGTATATATAGTCCCCTCTATTTCTTCTAATAATTTTAAAGCCTGGTTCAAAGCGTGTAATTCACAAGTTTGGGCGGACCAAGTGTTAGTCATCCTGCTTCTAGCACAACCTACTTTTCCCCATCTACTACCACATAGGCACTGTGCTTGTTTCCTTTTGTGAGCCGAGAGGAGCCATCGATAAATAAATGGAGGCCAGCATGTAGTGGTGTATCCGTTAAATCAAGGCACACATTTGTTTGGTATTTGATTATGTCTAGACAATTCTGTTCTATGTCCTGACAACCTGTTTTCCTTGTCCACAGAAAGGTGGCGGGATTGAAGCATGAAGCAATAGTTAGGATCAGGTCATCTTTTTCCCTCAGAATCGCCTCATATTTTAAGATTCTAGAATCTGTTAGCCATCTTCCTGCCTTTTGAGTTAAAAGAGGTCTCATTTGATGTGGGGTGCTTGCTATCAGTGTTCCTCCAAAAGTTAACTTTCTGCCTTCTTCTACCAGGAAGGCAGTAGCTGTGATGACCTGCACACATTCCGGCCATCCTCATGATACTGGGTCTAACAATCCAAAAGGATAAGCACCTGTTGACGCTTGCCTCCCCAAGTCTGAGTTAAAACTCCCTAAGCCATTCCTTTACTCACTGTAGCAAACAGGTGGAAGGGCTTATCTAGGGAATGTAGAGCCAACACAGGAGCGGTTATCAAACTTTGTTTCAATTCTTTCACTAATTCTTTTTCTTCCTCAGTCAATTGTAAGATATCAGGTTCCTCTTCCAGTAATTTTACATATAATCCTTTTGTTCTCTGTGCATACAAATCATTCCACAGGTGGCAATAACCTGTTAATGCTAAAAATTTTCTTAGCATTTTATTAGTCTTTGGAAGGGGTAACTCAACTATTTGTTTTATCCTTTCTGGGTTTATCTTCTATTTTCCTTCACTGATTAAGTGTCCCAAGTATTTGACTTCCCTTTCTACGTATTCTAGTTTGGTCTTTGAAACTCTCAGCCCCTTTTCTCCTGGGAAATTCAACAAGGCATTTGTGGCTTCTGTCACTACTTCCCTCTTTTTTCCTGAGATTAGGAGGTCATCTACATATTGCAATACAGTGACATCAAGGGACGGATTAAATTTCTCTAGCACCTGTTCCAATACTTTTCCAAATAGATGAGATTCCGGCTGCCCTTGTATCTACTAAAAGGGCCACCTCCTCCTCCTGAGGTCCCAACTTTAATTTTATCAAGGGCTTCTGGCTGAACCCCAGGTTGAGGAACCCCTGACCCCCCTATTCAGTGTCTTTAAACATTATCAGTGGGATCATTTTCTCCTCTTTTCAAAGTTCAGGGCACTCATGTTTAAAGTGTCCGCTCTTTCCACATAGGAAACATCTTGTGGCTGGGAGTGCAGTAGGCATATTGTAGTTTGGTCTTTGAAACTCTCAGTCCCTGTCATCCTAGGAAATTCAACAAGGCATTCATGGCTTCTGCCACTACTTCCCTCTTTTTCCCTGAGATTAGGAGGTCATCTACATATTTCCAGACATTGACATCAGGGGGCAGATTAAATTTCTCTAGCACCTGTTCCAATACTTGTCCAAATAGATTTGGTGACTCAATAAATCCCTGTGTTAACACCATCCATCTGTACCTCTGTTTACGTCCCATGTAAGGTTTTTCCATTCAAAGGTAAACATGTCCCTCTTCTCTGGACTTAGTGGACATGCCCAAAAGGTATCTTTTATGTCCACTACTCTGAACCATTCGTGGTCATATGGTATTTTACTTAACAAGGTGTAAGGATTTGGGACCACTGGGTGTCAGACCTGAACTATTTGGTTCAGTTTTCTCAAGTCTTGCACCAAACGATATGACCCATCAGTTTTTCATACAGGTAAGACTGAGGTGTTAAAGGGAGACATATAGGGTTCTGAAAGCCCATCCTTAATTAGGATTTCTATGATTGTCTGTAATCCTTTTTGTCCCTCTAAAGGAATAGGATATTGTTTCTGATTAATGACCTCATCTTCCCTTTTCAATTTGATCTTTAAGAGAGATATATTTACTCCTCCTCTGTTTCCCTCTTTTACCCAAATGACTGGATCTATCTTCTCCTCATCCTGTTCTGTTAATAAAACCATGGAAACCAAAATTTGATCCCCTTAGGTTTTCATTTGTAACCCTAGTTGTACAATTAAATCTCTCCCTAGAAACTTGCTTCCAGCTTCACGAATGTATAACAATTGTGCTTGAATTGTTTCACTATTTAATTTCAAGGTAGTGTCTTCAAATGGGAACTGAAAATCCCTCCTGAAACAGTTAGCCTTTGGTTTAATAATTTCAGTCCATGGGGTATATAATTCAATACGGTTCTGGCTGCCCCTGTACCTACTAAAAGGGCCACCTCCTCCTCCTGAGGTCCCAACTCCAATTTTATTAAGGGCTCCTGGTTGAACCTCAGGTTGAGGAACCCCTGACCCCCCTATTCGCTGTCTTTGAACGTCATCAGTGGGATCACTTTCTCCTCCTTTCTAAGTTCAGAGCACTCGTGTTTAAAGTGTCCGCTCTTTCCACATAGGAAACATCTTGTGGCTGGGACCGCAGTTGGTGGTGACTGCCAAGATCTCCCCAGTCCCCTACTACTACTGCCTCCCCATTTCGCACCTCTCAAGCCCCAGCCCCTTCCCCTTGTCCAGGCCCCTTGGCCTCCTGGAGCCACAGGTTCTATATTCTCTTTTCCACTATTTGGTTCACCGTGGACATCACCATTTTTGCTTTTTGTTTTTGTTTCTTGTCCTCTCGCTTTACAAATACTTTTTGGGCTTCCCTTCGAGGAATTACGAACTCTTTCACTCCACCGGTCTATTTTCTATACCTTTTTCCTAACGTCTGCCAAGCCTTATTTAGAAAAAAGACTGTTTACATCTCCCACTACTCTAATTTGAAAGCCCACTCCCCTTATTTGCTAATCTCCTTTTATTGTATGGTTTCTGCACATTTGTGAACCACTAACTGGTTCTTGCCCGAGTTTCCTGCCTTAACCACCATCTTGTTATTTTGTTCTGACAGTTACGTTTGCTTAATGGCCAACTGCAAAAACAGTATCTTAATACTTCATAGAATCATAGAATCATAGAATGGTAAGGGTTGGAAAGGACCTTAAGATCATCTAGTTCCAACCCCCCTACCACGGGCAGGGACATCTCTCACTAAACTATGTTGCCCAAGGCTCTGTATCTTCCATTATCTCAGTGGTTGTTCTGCAGTCAGCACCCTCCTCAGCAGGAGGCCCTGGCGTGTTCGGTCTCGAGCTGCTCGTCACTTGGCACACTGCAGTATAAATGAGAACCCCCCATCGTGTCCTGCCGGCAGCTGCGCCATAACAAAACCCTTGCCAAAAGAGCGCTGCTCTGAGGCCTTGTTGTGACCTTTCCATGAAACTTCAGCCAGGAGAAGATGCGTCCTCAGGGCTGGGGATGTGTGTACAGGCTGCTGCAGCGTGCACAGGCTGCTGCAGCGTGTACAGGCTGCAGCCCTCAGCACTGCACCGCCCGGCACCAACAGTACAGCAGTCTATGCATCCCCCCCGATCGGACCACTGTCATGACGTTTGTGCTCGATGTCGGAAACACGGAGAAGTTTGAGGAGGTCACTAGGGAGAGGCAGGTGGGAAAGGGATTGCAGAGGGCAGAGAGGTGTTGCGGATGAGCGCATGGATGGGTCTGTACGAAAAAGAGACACAACGGTGAACACAGCCGCTTAGAGCAAGTGTATTTTATTGGGCTGAAGCAGATCATGTTCTGGAGCTGCAGAAAGGATGGAGAGATGTCCACATCTTGAACCACTGTGCACTGACAGGGAAAGAAGCTGCATCAGCCTGGAGGATGCATCTGATCCCGCAGGAGGAAGTTGCCAGGAATTTGCTTCAGGAAGCCCCTGTGTCAGAATGTGGATGCAGCTCATGGTCATCTCTCTCCTGAAAGTAGAAACAGCAGACAAAAAGGGTAGAGGTCACAGCTGCTTGGAACTACTAGATCAAGAAAACGCCACTAAACAGTGCTTTTCCATGTGTGTACATAGCTATGTATTTCACCCGTTTACAGACATATGCGTGTGTCTGCATATATGCCCAGAGTTTTTGTGTATATGCACACACATGATGTACATGACACCTATCCTAAGTCCTGCCAGCATTGCTGCTGTCAGAGATGATCCTCGGACTCACCCTTACGCTACCGCAGGGCACCGATCTGCTGCAGTATTCTGGGGAGCTTGCAGTCCACATTTTGCAGGTCAGACAATCCCCCGATGCAGCATCTCCCAATGAAGACAACAGGCAGCTGAGCACAAAACAATGCCACAGATTAATCAGAAGAGCTGGTTGCTGGAGGCAGAGTGTGGGGAAAGGATTTGTCTTGGAGGCAGACTGCGCACCAGGGAGACCATCATTTACAAAATTCTCCTGTTCCCGTTCCTGGACCCTATCTCTCTGAAATCCACTGCGAGACAGGAAGGGGCAGGGGAAGCCTCTGCATTTCAGAGAGACTGCAGAAAGACAGAAACACACTGTGGGGTAGTGCTGGAGACGCTTGAAGCACATGATCCCAGAGAAGCGAGCAAGCAGCTCCGAGTGCTGAGACCTGCAGCGTGTATGGACCATGCATCTGCCCACGGCAGGTTCTCCAAGTGCCGAGGAATACCAGCGTGCTCCTGAGTGCTTCCCAGCACGTGAAGGTGCTGGGTGGCGTGTGCTGTCTCCCTAATGGCCACCATCACCATCAAAGTCCCTTGGCCCTGCAAACTCACCTTTCTGGCTCAGCCACTTCTCCACATACCCTTCTCTGGCCTTTTGCTCTCCTCCTACCTCACAGCCCTGACCCTCTGCTGTTTTCCTGCCTGTGCTTGTCCCTTTTCCTGCCCACCTCATGACGGTTGCCTGGCAGCAAGATGACAGCAATCACTGCAGAAACAAATGTGAAAAACAAATTAAACTCCAGCCTCTCCTGAAGGCCAGGAGCCATTTCAAATCCCCAGATCTGAGGCTTCCTGAAGGCAAAGCTTTGCCGCAGAGGGAAGTGAATCACTGCTGACACCACCACAGCCACAGCTGCCGGCCAGGGAAGATAAAAAGAAATGAAAACACAGGCAGGAGTAGAATTATTGAGACAGTAGTAGCTCAAGGAGTGAAGACAAAAGACATGGGCAGGAACAGGCATAAAATAGTAAGGGGAAAAGGGGCCACTGGAAAATGGCAGCTCAGAAAGCCTTTCCTTGTGTTGGAGGGGTTGATGGCTGCCCATAGTCCTGCCCTGGCAGGGGTGAATCCAGACATGCCCACATGCTGCTGCCCCGTGCCCAGGCTCAGGACAGGGCCACGGCATCGCGCAAGAGCTATGGTCCCCTCTGGCACCCCTAAGACGCTAAAACTGAGCTGGCAGGATCAGGGACAAGCAGGACAGAGGCTTGACTCCAAGAGCGAGCGCTCTACAGGAGGTACGCTGGCACTTTTGCTGTCCTTCAGGCGGGACAGACAAAGGAGCACCTCTGTCAGGGCCAGCAGCAGTCCTGCTGCGCTGAAAGCAGCCGTCCAGTTCTGGGTTTTCCCTGGTCTGAGACCAGCCACATGTCTGGAGGCACATCCCGTGCAGGAAAAATCCCCTGAAGCCCCGGTGGCAAGGCAGGTTGCCAGCATGTCCCTTCTGCTTCGCCCCATGGGCATCATTGGATGTTGTTCTCACTGGGGTGGATTGGGGAGGCAAAGTAAAGGTGTGTTTGTCACACAGAGGTCTGAGTACCACTGAGGAGTGGCTCCTGCCCTGCATGTGAGGGCACGGAAGGGCTTGGGCGGGCGAAGCTCCGCACCCGCAGGTGCTGCGTTGGGGAGCAGGAGCTTGCCTCGGCACCAAGTGCTCGCCCTGCAGCAGCTGCAGCAACGGGATGCACAGGGCAGGCAAAGCAAGGAACGTCCTTCCCAACGGGGCAGGCTACAGCTTCTCCCTGTCATCCTGCATGAAAAGCCATGGGGAAAGAGCCCTCACCTCCACCTCTGCAGCAGCTGGCCAGGTTATGGGCACGCTGGGACATAGGATCAGCAAGTGCTGAGGAACAACTGCAAGAACTTACGGTTCTTTGCCCTGTTCTTTGCTGCAAGTAATCCTGGACATCCTTGCGCTGAGTGATATCAACGACTTCCAGACTTCCAGGCACGAAGTTGTACTTCTTGAGCATCTCCTCAGCATTCCTGCAGTAATGGCAGCCTCTTTCTATAAAGAGGGTTACTTTGTCACATCTGATCTTGTTCTCCACAAGCTGATCAGGCATGCTGCTGCTTCAAGATGAGCAGGAATGCTGCCCTTCACCAGGACGTTCACAGGCAGAGAAGACAGTAGCAATCCCAGCCTGAGACACTTATGAGCTGCACAGCTCCTTCCTCCTGGAAACTCCTCCCCAGGAGCATGTCATCAGTTCACCAAAACATAGTGGTTAAAGCAGCAATACTTTTTTTTTTTCTTTTTCCCCAGAGAGCAAGTAAGAACCAAAAGAATTCAAAGAATGAATTCCAGAATTGAAAAAAAAAAAATCCAAACTGTTTCTTTTGCAGACCTATGTTGAAAATGTATTTAGGGAGCAGATAAATGGAATCAAAGGGATTCAACACACGTATTGTAAGACACAATTATGTACAATTGTGTAAACTCAACAGAAGAAAAAACCTTAAGGCTGCAGTCCTTCCTAGAGTTGAAGCTGTAAAAGAGACAGTTGGGCAGCAAGCCCTGTAGGGCTAAATTGGGCCCACATATTGGATGTCGAGCTGCGGCGGTGAGATTGCACCCGCAAGTGAAAAGCTCGGTGGGACCACGGCCATCGCCAGCACTGCAGCATCACTGCTCAGGCAGAGCCTGTCTCCACTCACGAACACACACCCACCAACACCCCCGCTTTACTCCACAAGGGGCAATCACCATGTGCAATGTATTACACTGTTGCTGGGCAGACTTAGTCTAATGTTTAGTTCATCTTCTGCTAAGCTCCTCTCCCTGCTCTGCTTTCGCTTGAACTCGGTCGGTTTATTGCCTGGCAGTTCCCAGCATTTTCCACATGTTTAATTTGCACAGGACAACAGAGACCTCTGGACATCACCCAGCCCTAGCCGCTGCTCAGGGCAGGGTCACCTTGACCTGGTTACTCTGTGCTGTGCCCCCTCAGGGCTGGAATGTCTCCAAGGATGCAGCCAAAACCGAATAAAATATTTTCCTGATGCTTAGACAGACCCTTCTGCATTTTAATTTCTCCCTGTTGCCTCTGGTCCTGGCACTGGGCTCTGCTCGGAAGATCCTGGCTCCATCCTCCTTCTTCCTCCACTAGGTATTCATGCACTTGGGCAAGACCCCCACCCCAAGCATCCTCTTCTCCAGCCTCGTACTGGGGAGCACGGGACTAGTCTAACACAGGTGAGAAATCCCCACAAGTATCGTGGGCCGCTCGTCAAATAAGCAACCTGCTCACATTTTAGCTGTTTAAAATAAGAAGGCTTGATACAGAAGGACAATAAAGGACGTCAACTTCTTATTTTCATGAGCCTGAAGGGGGAAAACCAGCAGCAGGGCCCAGGCTGTCTGTTTTTCAGCTAATCAATGCTGCATGTGACAGGCAGGCTCAGGAGCCCCTTCCCCAAGCAGGGCTTCCCAAACTTAGTTTTCTGCAGCATCAGCGTTGTAGAAGGAAACTTGCTCCTTTGTGCACAAATACACATTTTGACCTCAACACACTCCTTTGCAGTCCTCAGAATGTAAAATGGAGGCAGCTGGGTTTAGGCAGCTCCTTGTGCAGCAGCTCCTTGTGCAGCAGCACAGCCACAGCTTCTGCCCGGCCTTGGCCGTGACAGTCCTGGGCAGCATAACTTCTCCTCATTGCCAACTTTCAGTATGATTTTTCTTCCGCTTATTTATGGGAAAACAGAAGATTCCTGAGGCCAGATGCTTTTCCCAGAAGTAGAAACCCGAAACGGGAACCATGCCTTGTACCGGCCACTGAAGCCATTTGCCTGTGTGGGGCATTGCACAGGGGCACGCGCTGTGGATATGCAGGGAACGTACAAGGGGACGCACATGGGGATGCGCGGGGGGATGCGCGGGGGGTTGCGCAGGGAATGCGCTGGGAGATGAGCGGGGGACGCATGGGCAATGCTGCCGCCCGGTGGAGGTTGCGCGCAGCGCTGCAGCCCGGGGGTCGCGCATCCCTACCCTCCACCTTCCCGTTCCCCGTCCAGCCCTTTTGGGGAGGAGAGTAGAGGGTGACGGTGCCTTGCCCCATGCTGAGCAGGGGGCTCATGCCAAGGCCATGGAGGCAGCAGAGGTGTGGAGGGCTGAGATAATGAATCACGAAGATTAACAAACAATGTTTGGGTTTGATTTGACTTTCCAGTGGGAGCTGGGGGCAGGAGAGGGCACTGAAACACTCTGGCCAAGTGGTTTCCTTTGCATCCTTCTCATGCACAAACCACTGAGACCCAGACCAGGGCTCTTGCCTGGTGCAGAGGTCATGGGTCGAGGCCATGCAATAACTTTCTGACTTCATCCTCTGTCCCTTCTCTCTTCCTGTAATTGCCTGAGTTTTAAAACTTATTTTCCCAGAAATATAGTGTGACGATTGTCTAGATGTGGGAAATAACCAGTAAATGCCAGGTTTAGGCAAGTCGTTCACCATCCCTTGTGTGGTCAGGGGTACCATCAGGCCATACTGGTATGGGTGACCAAGGGCAAAGCACAGGGGGACCTCAGGGATGCTATGAGCGTCTTACAGCATTTGTTGACCGCCTTGACTCTGTGACACTCTTTGTACCTGTTTTTAGTTACCTGGTTGGGATGGACGGTTTAACTCCTGTTGGTAGTGATGAACATGGCTTTAGGTTGGTGCAAGCCACAGAGAATCAGATACTGCAGGACGTGGTTACAACAGAGGACAGGCCAGGAAGGTATTGCATGGCCTCGAGCTGTGCTCCCCACCTGTGCACCAGGCAAGAGCCCTGGTCAGGCACTTTGGGTCTCAGCAGTTTGTGCATGAGAAGGATGCAAAGGAAACTACTCAGACAGAGTATTTCAGTGCCCTCTCCTGCCCCCAGCTCCCACTGGAAAGTCAAATCAACACGGAACATTGTTTATTAATTCATAGCAATGTCATTATCTCAGTGTTACTGCCAGTTTACACACAGGCAGCACGGACGCAGCTGTGTTCTCAAGTTGTCTCTTGATGTTGCATGTGACAGGCAAGTGAATGAGCAATGAGTGGTGTCTCTCAGGGGCCTGTATTGGGATGAGCACTCTTTAACATCTTCATCAATGACACACACCGTGGGATCAAGCACCCTCTCAGCACGTTTACAGACAACACCAAGCTGAGGGTTGCTGTCAGCATACCTGAGGGAAGTGGTGGGATCCAGAGGGACCTGGACAGAGTTGAGAGGTGAGCCAATGCCAACATCATGAAGTTCAACAAGGCCATGTGCTAGATCCTATACTTGGGTCAAGGCAATCCCCCGTATCAAAACAGGTTGGCGAAAGTTTGAGAGCTGCCTTGAGGAGAACTTGGGGGTGTTGGTTGACAAGAAACTCCCCATGACCTGGCTTCAGTGTTCGCTTGAGCCCAGAAACCCCCGTGTGCTGGGCTGCATCCCCAGAGCGTGAGCAGCAGGTCGAGGGAGGGTATGCCCCCCCTCTACTGTGCTCTGGCGATACCCCCCCTGCAGTCCTGATCCAGCTCTGGGGCAACAACCCAAGAGGGACGTGGAGCTGTTGGAGCAAGTCCAGAGGGCGCCACAGGGATGCTGCAAGGGCTGGAGCAGCTCTGCTCTGGAGACAGGCTGAGAGAGCTGGGCTGGTTCAGCCTGCAGAAAAGAAGGTTCCAGGGAGACCTTGTTGTGCCGTTGAATACTCAAAGAGTGCTTATAAGAAAGCTGGAGACAGAATTTTTGTAGGGCCTGTAGCAATTAGGCAAGGGGAACTGGTTTTAAACTAGAAGAGGGGAGATTCAGACTAGGTAGAAGGAAGAAATTATTTACACTGAGGGTGGTGAAACACTGGCACATGTTGCCCAGAGAAGTGTTATTGGCCCTACACCTGGAAGAGTCAAGGTTAGGTTGGATGGGGCTCAAGTCACCCGGTCTGGTTGACCCCCATGGCAAGGGGGTTGGACGAGATGCCCTTTAAAGGCCCCTTCCAACCAAAAATACTCTGTGATTCTAATAAGTTACAAAAATATTTCCAGTCTAATTCTCAAATGTTCCAATGTGCACAGGTAAATAATCACATGAGAATGACTAGAGAAAAGTTTTTATTTTGTAACAAAATTTTACATACTCATTCTGAAAACATGTACATTTAGCCAGGGTATATTAAAATACAACATTCAGGAGTTTCAACACGTGCCTAATAAAACAGCTTTTCTTCCTGCTAACAGATTTTTCAGATCAAATACACCAAGACCTAAAGGATGATTGCAGATTTTTGTTTAGCTGTCATGTGGTAAACTTTATCTGTGCAGAAAGCTATGTTAGTCTCTCTAAAGTTTAGTGCTAGCTTGGGACAAGCACACACATCTATATGTACAGTGAGAACTGTACAGTGCAATCCGCTATTCAGAAAATTGTCTTCTAAAAGTGGATTTTGAGAGTTAGCTCTAATGAAGGACTTGGGAATCGAAACTCCTCTTAAACCAAAGCCTGAGACTATAATCCCAAACCCTCTAAGACCTGCCTAGGGACACCAGAATTCGCCATTGGCCTCGGACTGTAGGAGATGCTGGCATCAGTGGAAGCCTTTTTCCTCAGACATTTTAGTTTCTTAAAAACCACTTGACTAAATAACTTGTTTTTCCAGCTGGTTTCTGGTTTTTACTTTATACCAGAGTATAAAGGTTTTGAGGTTTTTTTATACCACAGCAATTTTTGCTTTATACCTTGCAAAGTTATTCATAAATACCAAACTCTGTACTGGCCTAATTCCTGACTGCCCGTGACAGATACGGTCCTAAAGCCTCTACTAAAAACAAAAAAACCTTACTGACAGCAACTCACCAAGCATCAGAGCATCAGGATCTACTTTCAGTCACATTTCTGAATGCTAAAGTATCAGTTTTAAAAATAGCTTTAAGATAAACACATTTTAATGGAAAATCATCACACACAATAAAACCAAGAATTTATAATAAGAAGTCTTCCAAGAATTTAAACTTTTCAGATGGTCTGTGTCTGCCAGAACAGCACATCTGCACCTGATACAGACAGCATTATGGGGATACTCAGTTAAAATGGCAAGCTCTTTTATTGTCTGAATAGTAAGAGATGTTCTTACTATTACTCTTCCATATAGTAGCATGCATTAATCTGTAAATAAATAATATTTTTACACGGCCTGGCTTCTCTGTATAAAACCTGTAGTTATCACTGACTAAAATACATAATAGCAAAATATTTCTTTTGGTTGACTATAAAGTGTTTGTATTTCCATTAATTTGTATTTCCATTTCTATTTTTAAATGTCTATAAAACTTTATAGGAAGTTAAAAGTATTACTTTGTTATTTGTTATCTATACTTAAATTACTGGCAACAGAGTAACTTGTGGCAAAAAACCTGGAAAAGCTTTCAAAGAGTTAGAAATTTAGGACTACATGCAATACAGACAAATATTCATGCAGATTTTGTGTCAGTACAAGAAGTCAGTGCCAGACGAATAATCCATACTATTGACAATGGAGCTGGCTGCTGGTATAAGAACATGCTGTCACCAGGGATGCTATCAGGTGTCCAGGCAAGCTGCAGTTCAGCTGTATGCTCATTTTTGTTCATGACTTTATGCTTCAAAAACCTGCTTTATTCGCACATATTCAGTTAATGTAGAGTTTAAATTTTTAATTTCTGCTATAATTATAGGAAATTACCTTTTCACATTTGAGTTCCATACATATAACTTTCCTATTCAATTTTTTCTTTAGTGTTTTCAGCTTTCTTTAGTGATTTTGAACAAAGTGTAATGCTCTATATTTCACATTCACTATATGCAAGATGTAGATAAGGATATCTCATCTTTAGGGTCTCCAGATGAAAAGCAAATAGAAAACGAAATACCCTCTCAAGCTCTGCAAAACATCACCAGGAAAAATACAAAACTAAAAAATCCCTATGACTCTAGCACGGAATCTGAAAAGAATCATTTACCAAGAAAACTGTTCTGAAATATGAAAAAAATTCTTATGAGAAAAAAAAAAAAATCAAGTCCAGCAATTTGCTGTTCCATCTTCATCTCCCAGCTGCAGTTTTCAGGTACATTTGAGGCTATTTGCTGTGGGCATTCTGGAAATACTAAATAATTTTTTTCCAGTGACTTTTCTTTGTCTTTCTCGGCTCAGACTGCATAGCAAAATTAAAGGCAAAGCAGAATCATAAGTACAAGAATGATAATGAAGCATTTAGCTCCTTGATAAGATTTCATTTATAGAAAAGTACCTATGCTCAGACAGATACCCCTGCGTAAAGGCTGAGTTCATTTTGTATTTAATATTACTACATTCCTATAAGTTAGTGGTACAACAAATTAGTGGTTTAAGTCAAGAAAACTCTCAACAGCATTGGCAAGGAGCATGGTAACATTCAGGATTTCTCTGTTATAACCAAGAAAGAACCCACACAGCTGCAAAAGATAATCAGGTTTGTCTCACACAGCATAGCTTACGAACACAGAATGTTAATTCAGTTTAAACTGAGCCCTCACTGGGGAAGGTTGAGCTCAAAGTCCCACCAAAAGCTGACATTCCTTCTCGGACTGGCAAACCCATGAGGGTCACCTCCTCCACAGCCAGCAAATCTGACATCAGTGCTGTCAGCCCCCAGGCGGTATGTGGGATTATGAGACCCACTTTTCCCAAAAAGTCACCAGGGCCAGCGAGTTTTCTTCCACCGAAGTCATGCAAGGCTGTCAACTCCCTCCTTTTTTGGTCCAGTCCCTACCAGTACCATGTCAATACACTCCGAGTGGACTTGGTTCTCCCTGAATTCCTTCCTCATGGGGAAAACCACAATATGTACACACTAACAGAGGTATTCTACAGATTACTAAAACAGACCTCCTTCTCCTATTTATTGAAAGGAAACACTATTTCAATTTGTAGATATTTGGAAAATAACAGAGAATACGTTGATACATAGGCATTCTTCTGAAATTAAAATATCTACTCATACAACCATAAGAGTTCCATAAAAGGAAGTAGAGAGTTACCTTGAAGTAGAAAATGAATCATAACTAAAATGATTAGTACGTCTACCCTTTATTTTGCAAACCAACAGAAGCTGCCATAAATTTTTGGATTCTGAAATATTTAAAGAACTTAGGAGTTGGCTTCTCAGCTTTGCTGCAATGCTACTGTGGTACTATTGTATACTGACTCACAAAAAAAATCTGTTTTCAATCAGTGCCCTTTTAGCAGCCAAAAATACTCATGAAAACCAGTAAAACAATCAATGCAGAAGATAGAAGGAGGAGCACATGACAGCATGACAGTCATGACATGACCCGTACTACATTTAATCCCCATGGTTACGAAATTCTTGTGCTTGAAATAAATCTTCATGATACATTTCTCCACACTTTAATGGAAAAGTAGTGGTCCATTACCAAAGCAAGGAATGCTAGTAGGTGAGCTACAGCATGGCATATGGTATTCCAGGGGAGATAAGTATTTTATTTGCTCTTGAAAGGATTTTTATGCTTTGTGTAATTCCCAGTCTGAAGTTTCTGAGTCACGATGCACTTTGTGTGTGCTCAGTCCTCTTACATTACTGTGCAATGGCATTTCTGAGAGTGGATGTAGTTCCTGTAATCAGCGAGCTGCTTCAGGTACAAATTGGAAGGCCATCTGTGCATCTCTACAAAACTGCGCTCCTCCACTAAACAAAGCAACAAAGGAATTAAATGTAATATCCAAACATACAGCACAAGTGCATAGGCTGCAAAAAGTCTATAAAATAGGTTGAAAACCATCAAGGACTAGGACACAACTAGGACAGTAAAGAGGAGTGCTGTCTGTTGTGCCTACAGCTTACAGGAATACAGACTGAAGAGTTACCACACAGTGTTCCCTTGCTACTAAGTTAGCAATAAATAAGTCACTTGCTAAAATAAAAACAATACTCATTAAAGAGAGCAGAGAGGCTATCCTACAGATTAGTGTTCTTTATCTCTAGAAGATAACTGGATGTGGTAATCAGCTGTGAGGATTTTGCCTATGCTGTGACACTATCAAGGAGGGGTTCCCAATCCCTATGCCAACAGTTTGCCTCAAGAGCATTTCAAAAAGGAAGGTAAGGGGAGCAGTTCAGAACTCAGGAAGACTTTTTACTTGTGTTGCATGTGTTTCTTGTTGCTGACACAATCATGTAACAGTCTTCAGATGATGTACATATATGAATCCCTTTGCCTTTGCAGAAACATGCATTGCCATCCCCTGCTCCCCGATTTTCCTGAATCCTTTTAGGGACTCAGAACAAGCTGGACGGAGACCAAAGCACCTCAGAAAGATCCGCAGTGTGGGAAGGGCTAAGGCCAGGGCAGCAGGCAGTGCCTTTCTGCCTACCTTGTGCCAAACACAGGGCTGTTCCTGGAGATTTCAGTGGCTGAAAGCCACTGAAAGCTGCTGTTTCATGTTGCATGGCTCTGCAAGCCGTGAGGTGATGCAGTGTCATGGTGTCCTGAGGAAGAAAGGCTAGCTGCCCATAACTGCTGTTGTTGGGGAGATTGCTCCCCTCTGAATGTGCCAGAGGCTGTTTATACCCTGGCAAGCTGGGGCAGAACAGTTTTACCTACCCACCTATATTTAGTTGTGTGCTCCTATTTCCTTTCTCAGGCTGTCTCACTGCAAGTTCAATGCAGCAGGACGTGTCAACCCCCCAGTGAATAATGTGGAAGGGACTCAGAGGAAGGAGAAAGGCAAAGGAGAGGCT
Organism: Strigops habroptila; assembly: GCF_004027225.2. Lineage (NCBI taxonomy): Eukaryota > Metazoa > Chordata > Aves > Psittaciformes > Psittacidae > Strigops > Strigops habroptila. The sequence continues at coordinate 23,753,525 of NC_044302.2, forward strand.
ACCAGCCATATGGATACCAGTGGTGGAAGATACGAATGGTTGGAAGCAAGGAGGAAACCCCAGGTGATGACAGAGCAAACATTTGCTGTGATGATACTGTACCCTGAGTCACACGGGTGCTGTCAGAGCACATGCTGACAAGTGCGTAAGAGTGACGCCTATCAGAAGCATCACTGCATGACTTTCATGACACACTCATATGCAGCCTGATATCCATCAGGATCGCTGCAACATGGAAGCAGAATTGCTAGTGCTATTACTTTTCAGAGCAGGGAAAAAAAAAAAGGCAACATTGATAAATTGATATCCCACTCGGAGACTGGAAAAGGTGTAAGTAAATGTGCCTAGATTGCGTCCTGCACTGAACCTAAATCAGAAGGGTCTCTGTGCTCTCCTGCCTCACCAAGGGGAAGTCATCTACAATTCCCACCTTCACCAAATGGTTGGGACAATCTGACTCTTGCGGCTTCAGGAGTACCTCAGGGTGGCTGACTTGACACAAGCTTAATCCATGTTTAATCCAGATCTGGTTATACAAAATGGATGTTTCAGAAGATACATAGTTGGGTCACTGGAAGACAAATTCCAGGTCCAAACAGAGCAAGGAGAGCCTAGTTCTCCCTCCTTCGCTCATAGTGCTTACAGAGTCATCCATCATCACACATACATATATGAGGCTTGCAAATGAGGAAAGAGTTCCTTCAATGTACTTTGGACCAAATAGAGCTTCAGCTCATTGATAACAATATCGCCTGCTGGAATACACTGGCCCCATACCAATGGTCTGAATACGAACCATGGATCAAAACAGATGCACCTATCAGGACCACCTTCACCAGGGTGTTGAAAATTCCCATAGACAATAAGCAAAACTTTCTAGAGTTACATATCAGGAAACAAATACACAGTTTGGGAAAATAAATATCACTTCTCTGGAAGAACCTCGTTTCTTTACTTGAATGGACATTAGTTATTTGATTTCATGATATCTGCTGAAAAGTACTGTAAGAATCCTGTTTTCTTCAAAGAAAACCCCAATGCTTGAAGAGCAGGTATTGGAAGTGACTCTTTACTTCCAATGACTGATTCTAATGCACTAACTAAAAAAAATTATATACATAAGGTAGAGGGATTGACACATGGTGACCAAAGTGTCTCAGTTGAATCACTTATGGGTAGGAACCTTACCATCAGTGCAGGAATACAAAAATACAAGGGGATGTGGTTGCTGGACATTCTGTTCTTCATGTGTCACATGCTGGTCCACAGTATGGTGATGTACCATCCAGCTCACACAGATTCTGGCCTATAGAAACCCTAATTGCCTTCTCATGAAGACGTAGTATTGTCCAGTACCTTGCTTCTGATCTAAGCAGAACTGAAAAGCATTTCTTGTTTTAAAAGTAATCGGTAAATTACCTGAAAGATCTTGAAATTCAGGCTTTTGACTGAAGATGAGGTAGTTAGTGGCAATAAAATGGAGAAGCCAAGTTGAAAGGCAATCAGAATTGTGAAACTGCAAGAAGAAAACAAACAATACTTACTGCTATCATGTCTAAAACAACCATTCTACTGTCAACATAGCGGTTTACTAAACAAAGTTTTGACCGTAGGAAATAACAAAGGAGAAGTCATTGGCAGAAATGTGTAAACAGACAGAGACTCAAGAACAAAACTTCCCCCCACCCCAGCTGTGTGATCTAACTCCTGGGGCTCTTTTGGACATGAATCTTAGAAATTTTTGTCACAGAAGAGCTTCTGAAAAAGAAGGTAAGGAGAGCAGCGTGTCGGTTTTGTGGTCTCCTCTTCCTCCACAAAATCCTCTTCATTTAAGACAATATCCTGCCTAAGACTTATAAATGATTCATTTTTTTATTTTCCTCTTCTATTTTCCAAATCTGGCTTTACTGTCTCTCTTTTTTCAGCCTCTATTCTTTTCATGCTTTTCCTGGTTTCCACTCAATATTCTATCAGGTTGGAACTTCTTTTCCGCTTGCATGACTAAAGAGGAAGTAGTGCATCTTCACTTGCCCAAAATACACCTCTTCTGGCAGAAGCTGCAATTAAGGTGAATTACTGCAATGTGTCCCTGATGAAGGAAATTGCACAGATTGTGTTATGACTGCACATTGTGCAATCAAAGGCTGAAGGCCTTATTTTAGCCAACCTTGTGCCACAGATAACCCTAATCAACAGACTGCATATCAGTGTTTGTCCTTGGGAACAGCAAGGATTAAGATCTTAAAAATCTTAACAATTAAAAAACCCCCATTAATTAGTGTGAAGATGTATGTTCTTATGTGATCCATACAACACATACCTTAGCTTTTTTGAGCAAGCTAACAATACTGAGACTTGTGGATGCCAGCTCCCTGCTAGGCATGTTCTGAAGCTGTGTGATAATGTAAAGCTCACAAATATGCTGGAGCCTCATTACTTGGTACATCTCTGCACAGATCAAGAGAGACATAGCTTGGAGAATACCAGCTGAAAAACAAGAAAACACAAGTTACATGTATTTTACCTTTTTGACAAGATGATCAAAGCCAGTTTTCACAAAGCCACCTTTCAAACACTTAACAATGAACATAAAATCAAACTGCTGTTGATCACCTCATTTTATTTTTCATTATCATTGATGTAAGTTTGCTATACCACTCTCTTTTTCCTATTTAATTAACATGAAAAGAGTATTTTAGTTAGTACTTCTTAGAAGGTAGGTGTAATAAATTCTTGTCAATATACTGTATCTTGAAGATGCTGATCAAGGGCTGTTAGTGTATTTAAAGTAAGTGATGAGTAATAAAAAGATTTTGCTTTCTAATATCTCTTTCAAAAAAGAACTTGCATGATACATGTACATGAAAATATAGCAAAAAAAGGCCCAAAAGAAAATGAAGCAACCATATATATAAAAAAAAAAAATTAAAATTTGATTAATTTTTTAAAATATGGTACAGTGGTTGCATATTTAAACTGATGGACAGGGAAATGGCAGACGGACTGAAAAGAGAAAAAGGGAAAAACCTAGTAATAAGGTAGAGTTATTTGAAAAGAAAACAAAAGCAAAAATACAGATCACAACATTATTCATTCACTATCCCAAAGGCAAATTATCTGCATTTAAATAATATTCCATATTTAGTATGTAGCTTTTCTTCTTATTAAAAAAGACTGAAGTTAAGATGCAAGGAATACTTCAGCTCAATTTTTCTTACTGAATACTCCAACTGACACACTTCTTTGAGGACTTACATACAAATGAGGTATCCATATGTATAAATAAGGTATTCTTCCACTTTAACCTTGTTTATATTAAATGTAAAAAAATATACCCTAAATGAAAATTTCAAGATCAACTCAAGAATTATGATTAAAAAGCAATATTATTGTGATGTAGAAAGACAAAACAAAATATTGTAATGGACCAGAAATGAAATTTCACTGATTTTTGAGTCTTGCTGTGTAAGCACAAACCAAATACATTTTATTAGTGATATCTGTTCTGTCTGCAGTTGATTTTACTTGAATGAGACTGATTTTTTTTATTGCACAATGTGAAAAATTTCTTTTTCGTGAGACATTATACATTAAATTATTCACATTTTTCATAATGTAAATGCTGCTACATTACTCTCTATCAATGCCCCACTGTGGAAAAATGAGTAAAAATGTGTATTTTTAGCTTTTCTTACCTGGGCAGCAGGAGTCGGTATAAAGATACTCTAGAAAGGAGAGGAAAGTGTCTTTGGAAACCCCATACACTGGAACCAGAACACTATTTGCTTCTAGATAATTACCATTAAACATAGCTGCCATTACCTCACAGCGAGCTACCAGAACTGCTCTGTGGGCTGGTACAGTTGCATCTGCACGACACAAGATAAAAAACTATGATGATTTTATATACACAGAAGGATCCTGATTTTAAAGCTCCCACTTTCTTAGAAGGCCTTCACTTCACTGAACATGATTAAAATGTTTAAAATTAGCAATATCCAACAGATAACTAATAACACACCCACTTTATACCAGTCAAGATTTTACATCTGCCTCATAGCCAGCAAAAAAAGGAAAAAGAAATACCAAATTTATTATGACAACCTGCTCCCAACACCAAGTTCCCCAAATCTGGCAAACTTTTATCAGTCAGAAATAGGCTTTTAACTAGGAAAAATCAGATGCCACTGTACTTACATCAATTTACAGAAACTGAACCTCTGGCCCACTGCATAAATATGCAGTGTTGTGAATTATTATGCAAATGAGTAATTTGCATTCCTCAGCAATCCTGTTGATAATGAATGCATGTTTCAAAAGTCAAACTTTCACATAACCACAGAAACCAGAGAAAGGCAAATTATCCCAGATGAAACTCCTTTAAATCCATTAAGTAAGTATGACTTTAACCAGATTAAGTATTTTGCCTAAGTGAATTTCCTGATGGTTGTCTTACAAAAATAATGCTGATAATTTCTTCTAGAAATGTTTCCATTTTTTAATATTTGTGAGTGAATAATTTACTTTATCATTTACTTTGCATTTACAACATCCGGAAGACCTCTAAGGTTAACAGCCTTGGTAGTAGATGTCTTACAGACTCTTAATGAAAATGTTGACAGCCTGAGCTGCCAGCACCTACCCTCGGACCTCTGCAGAGCCCAGATGAACTCAGTGGTCCTGTTCACAAGAAAGGGCCAAACAGGATAGCAGCCAAAGACAGAACTAGAGTTTACAATTGGATGTACATGTTTTATTCAAAATTAAAATAAATAGATCAATTGACACGCAAGATAAACATACTGCAAATACTTATACAGAAGTTACTGTCTTCATTTCCTCCTCAACCACAACCCTACCACCTACCTAATTCCTTGAAAACATCTGTCATTTTTTTCATTTTTGTACTATTTCTGTTCACCTGTGCTTCTGTTTCCAAAGGTGGCATACAAAATTTATGTATTTCCATATAGAGAGAACATGTCAATGGTATTATATATTCACGCACGTAACATGAGCATTACACGATGCAGATGTGATTTAAGTTATGCATGCAGTTGCGTATGTGTATGCAATTGGATATTTACCTACTAATTAGGAGGTTCAGTCACATTATCAGTCTTTATACAGACATAATAGGCTCCCATATTCAATGACTCCCAAGTACTTCTGTAAGCCAGAAAGCTCAAAGCAACCCCCAATACTCAAGGAATTAGTTGAAGAATTGAAAATACATTTGCCAGATCCAATATAATTTTTGATATCTAAAAGCCTAAGACTTTAGCCTTCTAAAGCCTTCAGTTTCTCTTACTAATTATTTAATTTTAATACAATTATTGTGGCTGATGAATTAAGAGAAAAAGGCTTGGAAGACATATCAAACATTAGGAACACCAGTTCACATTTTAGGACTGGATAAGCACATTTTTTTTAACTACTTGTCAATCCATTTGGCAGGGTTGGGGTTTTTTTCTGCAAAATACATAGTGGTGGCATGGTTTAATCAACTCCTCACAAAGCCCCTCTCAGGAGTGGGACAGTGAGATGATTGTTCATCTCATTAAACTCAACATCAGTATTTTGTTCTCATTTTCAAAGATCTTTTTGTTTTCTTCTGCATATTGAACGTAGTATCTAGAAAGAATCTGCTTGTCCTCATGTGCATATGTTTGAAGGACTAATTCTTCATATTTGGCTCTGAGATTTAAAGCTAGAAATAATTAAACAATTGTCTAATCCGAAAAGACCATTTCTGTGCGAAGGGCGAGTGTGGACACATCAAGAAAAATGTTAGCATTAAAAAACTATGTCATTCTCACAAATCACACAACACTTTCTTCCCTCCTTGATCTTAAAGGGTGAATGCATTTAATTTCCAGAAAAAAAATCAGCCACGACACTGCAGCAAATTGATGCACCCAGCACATCTTTTGCTGGCAAAATGGGAACAGAAGATGGTTTCACCTGCATGGCTCCTGCCCGTGCTTTTGCCGAGAAGCACTTGGCATCTTTGTGAGCAGACCTATGGAACACCACCACCTATCTTTGTAACTTAACAGCCTCTTACAGAAAAGTCAGCATGGAAAGCCAGCCTCTGCTCCCTACATCTTTTTTATCCTGGCCACAATGAGGACTAGGTAATTACCATCATCTCAAGAGACTTTTTTAAAAAAACAACTAAACAAACAACAAAACAACAAAACCCCAATAATTTAGATGTTTCCTTTCACACTTGAAGGGTTAAGCAACAGGCAGGTCTAATCTAGGCCCCTGCAAGACTGAAGGCTGCCTTCAGAAGGCATCACCTACCATACAGAAGTTGCCTGTGACAGAAACATGAAGATTGGTATGGGAACATCTAGAAGGGCAGTAAAACACAGCAGGTGTTGATGGCACCTAGATTAGTAGGTCATCAAAACCCCAGAACATTTACATGCAGTTCTAGGGGTGCCCATGTTGGGGGAAGAAGGGCTCTGAGTAAAGTCTAAGAAAGCACAAGAGGGGGATATAACTCCCTGTCAGCCTCTAGAACGTAGAGAAAGGCACATCCACAGCCAGCACACGCCTGAAAGAGGCAGAGGGAAGGTGGTGAGGAATCAATAATCAGCTTCTGCAGTCTTTTCACTGAGGGCAATGAGTGTAGACGTGGCCACTGGAGTCCATAACTGCCCAAGGTTTGATGGTGGGCAGAAGGCTCAGGGGAGACGGGGAGACCTTATACCCATGTTCCAGTATTTAAAGGGTGGCTACAAAGACGATGGAAACTCCCTTTTTACAAGATGTCCCAAAGAAAAGATGAGGTGTAATGAGTACAAGTTACTCCGGAAGAAATTCCAACTGGACACAAGAGGAAAATTTTTCACAATGACAACAACCAGCCACTGGAATAATCTTGCTGGGGAAGTTGTGGATTCCCCAACATTGGACACTGTTAAGATTCAGCTGGACATCTAGTCTAGGTCATGCTTTGCCAAAAAAGGTTGGACCAGAGGATCCTTGAGGTCCCTTCCAATCTGGGATTCCAGGATCCTATGATATCTCCTAGTGCTTGTGCAGGTGGGAATGTGAGATAAGTAACTTTTAAAATAAAATCACCATCCTTGGAACTCTCTGTGGTGCAAACCCTGGTGTAGCCTTGTTACCTTAGTGCTATGCCATTGCAGGAGCCTTTCCTGTGGCACGTCCTTCGTTTTGCTAAGCCTCCAAGGGATGCACGCCAGCCAGAGAGGCACAAAGTCTACCATGTCAGGCAAAGGGCACTGGTACAGGAGCAGCAGTGATAAACCACACTGAGATTGAATACTGCTGCAAAGCATCCATTGGGCAAACATTAGTTCTATGCAAAAGCTGCTCTCCACAGTGACAGCAAAGCAGATACACATTTCCTTAGTTCTGGTGCAACAGAAAATAGCCACCTCCATTTCCCTCTCTCCTGCAAGGAATATAAATGCTGGAGGTGCAACAGAGCCAATGTCACCAGGAGCAGAGGTACCATACCTTGTATTTTGAAGATGACATCAGCTAGGACAGGTGTATTAAAGAACAGCCTGAGAGAAGTATTATACAGCCGTTTCATCTGTTGAGATCTGCAGTCTTTTATAGTGTTTAACTACAAAATAAATTATTAATAAAACACTGTCATGTACAACTGCCCACAGAATAAAAGGTTACAAGACAACATTTATATGGGGAAACTAAATAACAACCTTTTCCTTTCTACTTTAGGTTCTTTTGCGAATGCTACTCAGCTGTGCCCCTGGCATGTGCATTCCTTTGCAGTCATGGTTTATTTTCCTGTGTCCCACAGTGCAGCAGCTCCAAGGCATCCCTGTCTCTTACGGTCACACTCCAGCTCTCACCTTGGAACTCTCTGACCTGTGACAAAACTCCCCCATCCAGCACCTACAGGCAGAGGTTTTTCTTACTTTAAACATGGAATCTAAAGCTACCAAAGGGAACAACATTAAAATTATATTGCTTAATTGTGATAAGTGAAATTCAGATGAGGTTGAATTTATTGAGGTTAAAGTCTTACCTGATTTATTAATTTTTAATTTTATCAAGCAAAATAGCTATTTATTTGTTTTTGAACAAAAAATTTCAAATGTGAAATAAAAGTGCCCCAAAGGCATACACCCTTCCCACCCACCCCCCGCCAACCCTAAAGATAACAACAACTCAAGCTTATGATCTTAAAAAGTTTTCAGGACTTTCTAAGTCCAGCCCTACAAGGGTTTTAGCTGTGGACACTTAGGACTGACAGGCTTACAACCTGATCAGGCCTACAAACGATCAGAACCTTAAAACAGCTAAGTAACTTTCTGATCTTCCTACTATGTTATCTCAAGACAGTCTGAGACGATTTCCAGTTTAAACTGACAGAAATACTTTGTGCAAATTCTATAGTAACAGGGAATGTATAAGCTCAACCAGCAAATGGCTGTTAAAAGTAATTCTGTATTGTAATTTTCTATTAACATCATAAAGCAACATAAATTACATTATACTGTGAAGTCATCTGCTGAATTAAATATACTGACTTACAGACAGATTTACACATAACAATATTTGTAAGGGAAACCAGCTCTCCTGACCTAGTGCAGAAGCACAGCTTTTGGCACATATTCAGGGAAGCAAAGCTTTCCTGGGCAGCCTCTATTACATGAGAAATAGCTCACGTAATCATGTTAGACAATGCGTAAAGCTGTGAATATGACTGATCCTTTTAGGATACCTATTTGTGTGCTTTTTACTGATTACATTAATTATGCACATGACATCAGCATCCTTGTGTTTCTATTTTGCACATGCCTCTCAACGACCCATAAAGTAGTAAAAGCTGCATAAGCTGAAGTGAGTTTAAAAGAAAGACTGGCAAGAAAAACTTACCTACAAACCAATTTCCCAAGAACTGAAGTGTAACTAATACTAACAGTTACCCTAAGAGAGTTAGATGTACCTTCCCTGGGGTTTTCAGGACACATTTAACTTTCTCAAGCACATTTTCAGTTTTTTCTGGATCCTTCAACTTCTTTTTTATATCCTCTTCTAGTCGTTCCCACTGGAAAGCACCTGTTACAAGACCAGATAGAGTTGGATTATAAATCAACAAGGCACCAGCCTTAGCAGGCAGAGAAAAAATTATACCAATGACAAACAGATCCTGCAGAAACTGTATTTTTTGCACTTAAATCAGCCAGATCTTTGTACTTACAAAGGGCCAGATGCAATTCTTGCACAATAAAACTTCAGTGGTGCTTTTTACTAGAATGCAATCAAGTACAGACTAGCCATCTCCCTTGCTTTCAAAATCAATTTCTGAATTCCCCCCAGTTCAATCACTACACAATGCAGGTAGACATTCAGGAAATAAAAACACTACCAGCATCACCACCACCGCATTGCTTCGTAGGTGACCAAACCAGAAAAACTTCATGCACAGTTGTATTATGAGTACCAGTAGCTAAAAACAGCACAAAGTTTGCAGGGGAATTTCTTTTATTCTTGCTTTCGGAGTCAAAGCCATGATACGCCCTTAGGTGTCTCAATATTTGAAATTCTTCTAGGTGTTGTCTAAACATTCTTTTTAAATACTTATTCTTTAAGGTCCCTTCCAACCCAAAATATTCTATGATTCTAATAGATTTCTTGGAAAAATGAAAAGTATTGATCAATGTTAAAACAATTGATTTATCCTTACACACTTTGTTGGAGAAAGTCTGAAAGACACTATGGGGCATTCTGTTAACTTTCAGCTCTGATCCCCAGGGCCATACAGCAAGGAAGAGTCAGAGATAGATAAAGCTCAGGATAAAGCACAAAGCAGAGCCTTGAAGGCATTCTGCCGCAGAAAAGTCTGAAACAGCACATACAGCATAGGGCATCTGTAGCTCCATCAGCACCTATATACACCAGAGGGATGGTAAGTGTTCATAACCTCATGGGCATAAATTCGTGGTCCTGAAAAGCTGAAAACACTGCCTCATGTTTGATCTCTTCTCAACCCTCGACTCAAAGTGTCTTTGAGAGACCTTGTCACGTCTCAAAGGCACCAAACGGTGCAATGACTTCTGGCAATGCCTGTCAGTTTGGGGGGTGCAGCTTACAGCAGAGCTTCACCTATGACTGTACAAAATTTCCTATCTCCTTGGTTGACATAAACAGAAGTAAAACGTAACATCAGTGAACAAAAGGTAGCAGACACAAGTTGTAAATGGTAACAGATGAAGATATTGCATTTATCTATCACCTGCTGAAATTTCAGGTTTAATTCCCTATTCAACTCACCAATAAATAAATAATTTAAAAAAATAAACAAATCCATCCACATTGAAAAAATACTGCTTATGTTCTTTGATACTGGTTTGGAAGGAACTGAAAGGGGTGTTTTCAAGGTACAAACTCTGATTGAAAGCTGAAAGAGCGTCCCTTGAGTCTTCACAAGCCAGTGTTCATGTCTCAGCTAATAAGGTAGAAATACTTTTCTTATGGCAGGCAGGTATCAGTATAGAGATGCAACTAAACTTCTTTATAGATGCAGGTCTAACACTATAATTATTTGTGCTTTATTTAATTAAAGTTAAAATCAGAATGCATCATTAAAAAGTGTGCCAATTCTTTCAACAAATATAAAGTAAATATTCTTATGTACTGACTACTTGAAAAATATTTTATAAAGAATAAAAGGGTATCAGGTTCTTCCAGAAAGAAAACAATAATTCTCTTTCACCTGAGGATTCCTAAGCTAGGTAGTTAGAAAACTATCAGTGCCATTTTAATAGACAGCTGGCATGAGGTAAGTGAGGGCACTGCCTGTATTGAGCTGGTAGCAAAAACTCATGCAACATATCGGAGCTTCAGAACCTGCACTTCGACCAGTTATCATCGAGATAATAACTGTATAATCAGAGATAATAACTAGACCAGGTTGCTCCAAGTCCCATCCCACCTGGCCTTGAACACTGCTAGGGATGAGACAGCCACTCTTTGGGGTTTTTTTTATCACTGCTTTCTCTTCAGCAGCAACATAGCCAGAAAAGAAATCGCTTGAGTTTTTAAATATCCCTGCACTCTCATCAGTGTGTTTAAGAACATGCAAACATTTCAAGAATTTTAAAAGCCTGGGATCTGAAACTTTCTCAAGCTCCAGATTTTTTTGCCAAAGCTTTTGAATATTACTGATGTTAGCTTATGGACTTCATTCAGTAAAATATTGTGCTTGTTCATTAGATCTGGAATGACAGATAATATATTTCTATGAAATTAAATTAATAAAAAATATAAACAAATTTATAAATAACATATTTTAATTATAAATTATTATATTTTATTAAAATTATAAATAAAATTGTATTTGTAATTATAAAATATATTTTTATTATCTCTTTTTTCATACAGACCTTGTTTGTAATAAACACAAGGTATAAAACAGATATAGCGTCAAGGAAGAACATCATCTCCCAACAGCAAAGGCATATTCCTTAGAGTGATGCAGATACTCCTTCACAAGACATCAGCCATATGAGAAATGAGTAGCCAGACCTGTTCCCAGTGGGTACCTGAATAGATGAAGTGGAGGATGTCTGGGAGACACGAGCAGAAGGCAGAGTCCTTCACCACCACCCTCTCCAGCGGGACGCAGGGTGGGATGCCACGGGGCGCCAGCGGGAAGGCAGCCTCTGCCTCCACTGTGAAGAGGCTCTGCGCCGTCCGCATGATGGAGGCATCGCAGATGTCTGCAGGGCTCTTCACCTTGAAAAGCAGCATGAAGAGGTGGCTGACAGAGCAGAGGATGACCTTGTGAGCCTCCACCACTGTGCTGAGGTCCTCGGGGTAGAATGCCACATCCGCACACTGGCAGCAGCAGAGCAGGTTGTGCAGGTCCGCGTCATAGTGTGAGGCTTCACCCTTCAAGATTGGCATTTTTTCTGTGAAAGATAAAGAGTCAGAATGTAGAATTGAAGCAAATGGTAACCACAGTATGACTCTATTCCCAGAGACCTGATCAAATGAAGGATAATTTTTGAAAGAAGTACTTGATAAGAAAATTTCTTCTATGCTATTTGAATCTGTCTAGTAAAATACTCTAAAATTTAAAATACCTAGTACAGTAAAATGAGAAATACAAGAAATAATACTTAGTTTAGTAAGAGGTGTCCCTCCTTTTACAAAACCTCTTTAGGCACTCATGTTGGAAAGAAACATTTGCCCATGAATCCCAAACCTAAGGGATCTGAGTGAATTTCTAGAACATGTGAGAGGAGACAACTACATATTTAGAGTTCAGCACTTTCCAGTAATTATTTCACTGAATAAATGCATCAGATGCTCAGTAATCGAGCTCAGGAAATCATGTGCAGAAGCATATACCTCTCCCTTAGTTTTTTTGTAGCAAACAAAAATATTACTTGATGATATTGTAGAATAATAAAGAAAAATAAAAAGAAAAATAATAAAGAATAATAAATGATGTAATGACTTTATCTTTTTTCTGTAAAGCTTTTATGTAAAGCTTTTAATAATTCATGTCTGCATTATTTCATCAAATGCACCAGAAAACTAACCCTATTATTTTAATCTAAAAGAAATTCAAGTCCATTGCAATGTTACATACTGTTATACAATTCTCCCCAAGTTTATTAAATCATCAGTAAAGGTTGATGCAACTATAGCAACATAACCAGAATAGCTGGTGATAGATAGCACAGCTCACAGTATAATGAATACAAAATGTTAATTGCACAAAGAACATTTCACACATAACAAAAGATGTTAGAGACCAGACATCAGCAAGCACCTGGCTGTTCAAGCTGAGGTGGTTGAACTCGATGACACTTCTGCGTCTTTTTCCTTTTCTTCATTTTTTCAGATGACTTCTGATTCAAACTTTGGATTATAAAATATTCCAGCTAAAACACAAAATGTATTTTTAAAAATATCCTAGTTATTTAAGAACAAGCTAGACATCAAACTAAGGAGAATGAGTGGGTACTGTATGCAGGACTGAAGCTACTGCCATTACGAACAGTCACCCAGAAGAGTCCCAAAGCTCTGTTATCAGGAGAAGGCACCACATGGGTGTGGAATCAGCACAATTTAAAATACTATTTCTTCAAATTATTTTGGTTAATTCTCTTGTATTTAGTCTTCCCAGAAAAGACAGGCACAAAGATATTCAATTTATGAACTTCCATAGATGCTAATTACAGAATTACACGGAATAATAAGACTTGATAGAAGATGATCAGGTGCAAGAGGTGGAAATAACAAAACCATATACAAGCTCTTCAGATTGCAACTAACCATCACAACCATGCAATGCTACCTTGTCCTCTGAAAAAGTCACATTACAACAGGATCTTTGTGGGCAACAAGCTTCGTAACTGCAATAAAAGTGTACCTGAGGGGAAATGATCCCTTTTACGGGAACAAAGAGGCACAAAGGGTGGTTCAGATCAAGTTAATGCATGTTTTAAATGCTTTTATCACCCAAGGTATTATCGTAGCACATATAGTGCTTTCTAAAACCTAGAAAAATACTCTGGCCAGCCCAGATGTTGAGTGCATTTCTCATCTTTTTAATTGGGAATGAATGGATCCAATAAAAACGGGCTACTGTTGTGCCAGATATTCCAAGTTATGATCGAATCCCGTGGAAAATACACTGTGTGTATACACCAGTACAGAGTCTAGTCTTTACTGTTGTTAAGACCATGTGAAATTACTGGGCCAAAAAACCTGCATTTTTGTGTTCAAATCCAAATGCTACCAGGCAGCAATCAAAAGGTTAAAAAAATAGGTTGAGCTTAAAACACTTCACAAAACTGAAAATTTCTCAGTGTGAAATAATTTTGTGAAGACAAATAAATCTGAAAGACTGTATTTAGAAAATGCTCAGTGGGCTTTCCTGTCTTCAGAGAGGAAGAAGAACAAGAAGCTCATTAGAGGTGGAACATTTTAACAAGCCTCTTGGCTTCTGCCTCGCTCAGCTTTGCTGCAGCTGACCTCAGGCTCTGGTCAGGATTGCAGACTGAGTCATGACTGTGAACTGAGCAACCACAAGAATACACTAAAAATGAGGCATTTAAACAGTCTTGCCAGTCTCACTTTACAATAGAACAGTTGTGAGAGTTTAAGCAATTAAAATTAAAAATACCAGAATATTATGGAGTAAATAAGGTTGAATGGGGCCTGTGGACGTAATCCACACAATACAGAACTTGTCTTCAAAGTGGCATAGGGTTTTCAAGTGCCTTGTACAGGTGGGTTTTGATTATCCTGTCCAGCAACATAAAAGGACAGGAATAGAAGGAAAATTACTGCAGTGTGTAGTATAGGTTTCCTAAACCTTCCTAGAAGGTAGCTAAATCCAGAGCAAGCTCTGTACTGCCAATTCAGGTAGAACCATGGAATGATGTGGGTTGGAAGGGACCTTAAAGCTCATCCAGTTCCAACCCCCTGCCATGGGCAGGGACATCTTCCACTAGACCAGGTTGCTCCAAGCCCCGTCCAACCTGGCCTTGAACACTGCCAGGGATGGGGCAGCCACAGCTTCTCTGGGCAACCTGTGCCAGCCCCTCACCACCCTTACAGGGAAAAACTTCTTCCTTAAATCCAATCTAAATCTCACATCAGTGGGAACTCGCCCTCAGTGGAAAGGCTTGTGGTGTGCCTCCACTTCCTCTCTGAAGCCCTAACATCAGCTGTACCATCCTGCTTTCAACCCACTGGTGTCTCACTCACCACGCCTCCAAAGTACTTCTGTATGTAGAAGTCATTGAGAGTGTGCAGCTCAAGGTAAGCGGCTCCTAGTTCCTTGGCAAGCTGAACTCCTTCAGCAGTGGTGACACAGCTCCTTCTGTCCAATGTGCACAGGGGGCAGGTACAAGGCACTCCTAGGGTAAAAAGTGTCAGAAACCAGCCATTTTTGTCAAATAGTCCAGAATATTTAGCTTCTTAAATAATTGGAAAGATGTACTATTTAGAAAAGAACAAAGAGGGAAATGGAAACAGCAGTTTTATAGTAAGAAATCTCTAAATATGCAGAAAAAAACCCAAACCCAACTTCTTATTACTCAGTTCAAAATATTACTGGTTCTACAAAGCTCAGTGTAAATGACATTAGTGTTATTTTACATTTGGTTTTGCCAACGCTGAGAAGCCAAGCAGGACTTCCAGAAACCAGGATTGGTTTAAGGTCTAGCTATCCTTATAGGAAGAGATGTTGTACTAGCTTGCTGGTGTTACCATTCATTATTGCCACCCTTATATTTGTTCAATTATTGTGGCCTGTCCATGCAGGAAATACGTTTAAGCAACAAAGTAACGGAAAGGAAAATTTTGCTGGCTGTTATAGTCATGTACGTACTGTGGAATATGGTTCAATAACACACAGTTTATATAAACTTTTTTTAAGCCAAAATAGGTAATTTTAAGATTATACCGGTTAACTGATAAAAATCTGTTAGCCACCTTAGTTCAACTTTGCTTAATGCCGGCAAGAACCTGCCAACCGTGGATGCGTTTTCAAATGTGCTGTGCATGCTCTTCATTAATTTCCTCTGCTCAGACCTATGGGTAACATGAAACAACATAGTTTTGTTTGGGGTTTTTTTTATTTCTTTTGCAGCACTGTTTGCTACTACAGAGGATTAAGATCTTAGTAGTTTGAATGAGCAAACTGCTGTGTTCACAAATACCTGCTAGAAACAAAAGGGTTCTGTGTATGTACAGCAGTTCGCTCCGCCAGGTCCCAAAGCAAAACGGCAGCTGGACAGCCTGACTTCTCCCACAGTCACATTATTTAGGGAGGAGGGCAGAAAAAAATAAGTGGAAAAGGAAAATGCCAATAGCAGAGTCATTCAGACTGGTGGTAGCCTGTGTCTAAATAAAAAGTGTAATAAAAGGTGTTGGGAAGACAAGCATTAGTTTAGCAAGAGCTTGTCTTTAGAATGGCAGTTTTATTACCCCGGTATAAATCAAAGCATAAAAACATTTGATTGTTATCAGTGAACTACTAAAGGGGATAAAATAAAGATGTAATTATTATAGAGTTCTTTAACAGTTCTTTCTCAATTGCTGAGTAAAAGTATATATAAGTATACTATAAGCAGATCCTGGGAAAACTGAGAATTACATTCACAGACAACACATTTCATATAGCTAAATATTTATTTTTACATTAAAAAAAAAAGTCTACATGACATCCATCATGTCTCTCACTCATAGCAGGAAGGATGCTCAGAAACACTTGTTTTAGTCAAACTCATAAAGTAGAAGACAACCTACAGGCTCAAACTTTGCATTCAGGGCTTAGGAAAAAAAAAGAGAAATCAGGATCCACGAGTAAAAAGACCATACGAAAATCAACAAAAGAACAATGCAAAACATTTGGAAACACAGAGTAAAGTCTGCATGTTTGTTCTATTGATATCTGTGGTATTGTTTATGAATTTTATTTCCCTGTTGTAGACAGGAGTTACTAATGTCTACCCAAACCGTGAACATGTTCTCAGCAGCCTTGCCTATGTCAGCTGCTGGACTCTTGTAAGTCCATTTAGTCCTTACACAGTTGTGTGATGGTGATTTTCATATTGATTAAACAGAAATACAACAAAAACTTTAAATATTCAGTGTAGAATTGATTTGCATTGTTCTCATAGCAGACTACTGCTCAGCCTGGACAGGGCATTGTGTGAGTGCATAAGCTATACCACAGCTATACCATATCTATATCATAGCTACTCTGCCATGAGAGGTCTACTCTGTTGATGAAGCAGCATATAGCACTTCGTGGTACCCAAAGGGCTGGTGTGTGCATCCATCCAACAACATCCCAGAGAATTTTGAGGCTTTCTCCATTCCAGTGGTTGCAAGCTGATGGACTTAGTTTTAATCTCACACACTGGAAATATTTGATACCTGAGACATGACAGTAGAGAACTTGTAACCATAGGGTTCATCTCATACACTCAAATGTGCGCTGTTTCATCCAAGAGACTAGATTTAACCCCTGTGTGCGACAGCTCCACAAGAAGAGTTGTTGGAGAGGCCAAAGCAGGATAGTACGCCCTTCATCACCTGGGTTAATTAAGCGTAATGTTCTTGCCAATACACCAGTCTATGGAACCATAATACATGTAAATAATGCTGTCATCCTGATGGAGTGGATTTTTCCAAGTAATTGCAACTTGGAAAAACAATTGGCTTCTACTGAGATTACAGCAAAACTAAATTCCAAGTCAGATTTTAACTATTACTACAGGAGACTGGATACATACCGTTTTTTCTTGCACCAATAGCAGAAATTATTACTGGAACTGAGCAGTGGTTTAATGCTTTTTTTATCATTGGGACATAACTGTCCTTTAGTTCTTGAAACGAAGTCTTTTCATTGACGGAGTATTTAACCACAATAATATCAGCTCCTCCAATGAGACTGCTGGAGGTGTACCAGTCACTGTCAAATATATCCTAAACAGAAAAAACACTGATCAAGAATTTTCTGTCTATAAAGGAAAAGTGAAATTCATTCAATGCTCTTAATGCAAAACCTTACAGAAGTATTTTTAACTGATAACTTCATCTCTTATTTGAAGACAGGCAACAAAGAGCAGAATTCATGCTTCGTAATTTCCTTGTTTGGAGAACAAGCTGTTCATTACAATGAACAAGAAATCTCTCTTATGAATTCAGGAATTCTTCAGGAAGAAGCAAAAACAGGGTTTATCTAGAAATATACTTAACAGAAAAAAACTTTACTGTTTAATTACTTAACTTCCAAATGTTTTTAGTAAGGAAAGAAAAGCTGCTTCAGTGGTAGAGGTTTGCAGCAATTAATATAAAACTGTTATTTATCACAACATTTTAGGGAAAGAACTATGCCACACAGCTATGAACTTTTAATACAAGTTTCACCAGTTGGGTGTGATTTTTCATCTGCCTCACAAGAGCTTCCATATAGATTTAACAAGTGTTAGTGTCTTCATGATAAGGACTTTAATCACATAACTGAACTTTCTTTTTCTACTTCATGCTCAGTTTGTCATTGTTCTGTGCTATAAGACTTACTTACACTCTAAAATTACATGGTGTACTGTTAATTTACAACTGTGCTGTATCCACGTATAATATACAGTTATTACCTGTCATCAGAACCATAGTTTCATAATTTCTGCTTTACCTAAAGGTAGCTTATAAATACCAATGAGCTTTGCATACATGTTTAATTGAAAACTCTTGACAGAAGTATGGAACTGGTCCAGAGAGCTGAAAACCAACTCAAAAAAAAAAAAAAAAAAAAAAAAAAAAAAAAAAAAAAAATCCAAAACAAAAACCTATCACGTCTTGGAAAAGACAGACCTTATTGTGGACTTTCAACACGTAAAGAGAGACCTTACTCTTGTAAGAGAGACCTTTTACCAGGGCCCGAAGGGACAGAACAAGGGGGAATGGCTTTAACCTGCCAGAGGGGAGATTGAGAGGAGATCTTCGGCAGAAGTTCTTCCCTGTGAGGGTGGTGAGGCCCTGGCACAGGGTGCCCAGGGAAGCTGTGGCTGCCCCATCCCTGGCAGTGTTCAAGGACAGGTTGGACGGGGCTTGGAGCAACCTGGTCTAGTGGAAGGTGTCCCTGCCCATGGCAGGGGGTTGGAACTGGATGAGATTTAAGGTCCCTTCCAATCCAAACCAGTCTGAGATTTTGTAACACTTCAATACAGCATGAGGCAAAGGTAGAAGCTGGGGGCAAAAAAAAGAAAATTAGCACTGATAAAATAAAGATGTGGAAAGGAGACATAAATTATCAGAGTGGAAAAAAAAAGAAAAATTCTTGATCACTTCAAAAGGATAATTGTTTGAAGTCTGGGGTGAGGTAGCTACAACTCTCTAAGTACAAGATGTAGCATGAACTTGATGGTAGTGGATCAGTCAGTAAATATTTGCCTAGAATGTCAGTGCACATCATACCCAATTTAGGTCTTGTCTTTATAAAGAAATAAGTCAGGAAATAAAGTGTAATATGATTCCTATTAATTTCTTTAATAGATGTTCTTGTTCTGTAATAAGAAAACTACAGACAATTAAGAAATTATCAAGAAAAGCTATTCTGTGATTCACCGTATTGAGAAGTGCTTTAAGAGCACTGCTCTTGGGTTGAGTTTTTTTTCAGTCAGCTCAGTTAGAGACTGTTACATTCAGGCTAAGGAAGATCTCCACCAGCATTTAAAAGACTCATTTAGGCTGTGTTAACAGTTTAAAGTTGACACATAAACACACATTTAGCACCTCTAGCTACAGTGCTTTGAGACACCCAGCTGGATGGGCATTTGCAAAACCTGATCACACACTCAGGCAAAAATTGGGAATTTTCAAGGGATAGCTTTCTTACATTTTAACTGATGAAGATCTCAACAGAGAATTTTTAGTAGTGTTGTATACATTTTACATGGCAAAAGTTTAAGGAAAAAATTCAACACAAGCAAAAAAATAATACGGACTATTTAGTTTGTCCATGCTGGCAGTCAGAAAGCATGCCTATTGCTTTGCAATTTCCTTCTAGCTGCCTGTCTCCAAGCCCAGCCCAGCTTTGCACATACCCATCTCTGTGAGGAAAGTGATAACCAGCAGTATCACCAGCAAGGTGCACAAATATGCAAGAACTCCACCACAACTTCAAGCATTAATAGTAAAAAATGTTTATGAAAACTTCTTACAGAATGTAAGTAGTAGTAAGAAGTAGTTTTACATGTAGTCCTACATTTGTATATGGTTTGTAGCTCATTTTACAACAGAGATTAATCTCCAGTGCATTATGACACCATTCCCTCTTACAAAACAGCAAGATTTTGGGAAGATTTCTAAGTTAACAGAAATCTGGCTGTGTTCATATGTGTTAATATGAACACAGCCACGCCCAAGGAAAGAACCAACTCTGACTTCTGTGATTAGCTTCAGCATAAATCTAGTCCTGACTGACAGCAGAGAACAGAACTTCAAGACACCAAAGTGCTTGAGGCTGTGGCTCCATCCTGACAGCAGCCCTACCAGCAGCAGAGGACAGGACACCATGTATCTGTTTCACACCCAGACATGCGCTCTGCTCTGGACCCACACCTCATCCAGGCTCTTGAAGCAGAACATTGTCCAGTGAAATACCAGCCTGAAAACCCTTCATGCCCTAACCTGAACCAGTGGCAGCTCTAGTGCTCTGCTTGTTGGTGGGAATCTCAACAGAGTTTGTTGAAGTACACTTGTGTTTGTCTGCACGTGCCTGCGCATGCATATGACAAAACAGTGGCTTGAGAAGTGAATACCATACAGCAAAATAAACCAACCAGAAAGGGGTTTGTTACTTTTTTTTTCCTAGTGAAAACAATACTAATCAGAAAGCAGTTACATTTTAGAAAAAAAAAAAAAAAAAAAGGACAACAAAAAAAAATATGGCCATTACCTCCTGTGATTGCCCTACCTTTCTTATACTGCACCCAACTGGCCATATTTCCATCTCTGCAGGTGTTGGGAGAACGAGCAAAATCCTTACTGAAAACAGCCGAAGAGGTGTGCAAATACACCTGTTTGTTTAAATATTAGAGAAAATAAATCCTATGGAAACATGGTGCAGGCTACAACAGCTTCCCAGGTGTGCGTAGCTGCACGTTGCAGCAGGTTTGTGGAAGTCTGTGCTTTCGGCCTCTGCCCCATGCCAGAACTGCATTGTTTGTTCATCCTATCAAGAAGGATTTTAACAAAGTTTACGAAGCTCTGGTGGGGATGGACCCCACTTTCCTGGGGTACGGGCCAGCCCTGGTTACATCAAGAAGTGAAAAATGCAGAATGCGCCAACCCAACGTCTCATGACACCCCCCTTTCTGTCACTGTTGTGCAGTTTCCCTCTGCTCTCACACATTTGATTTAATACCCTCAAAAGCCCATTCTTGAATATGAATGTGATATTTAAAAAAACAGAGGACACATATTTCCAGAGGTCTTGCAATTATTTTCACTTCACATCAAGCGTAGCACAGAGTGCTCAGATTGCTGTTCTGTGCTGGGAAAATCCTCCAAAAATGCCTCGACAGCAAACGGTTATTTGCTCAAGGCATCACTGAGACAGAGCACTTGGAGTCTTCTTGACTATCCTTTAAAGCAAGCTTTCATGCAAAAGTGACAGAGGGAATTTCTTCATATAATAAACACCAGCTCAGATTCAGGAATAACCTTAAATCCACCTATGAAATTCCTGTAGCAGCTACTCCTCGTCATGCATCCTGCTCTTGGCATGGTCCACTCCCCAAGACAGCCATTGACAAAAGGAAAAAGTAACTGTACAGCTAAGGTTATTATAATATGACCTTATTAATTATAATTATACTTCTGCTGCTAATCCTCTCCAGACTTATTTGAAAAAAAGCTTCATTCTTTCCTTGCACGTCTTCATTATACATGTCTTATAATATATTCTTGCCATTAGTAAACCATACTTCTAAAGTATTAACATTGAAAATACAGCCTTCGAAGGCAATGAAGAAGTGATTTTCCTACAAAATCACATGACCCCTCAAGAGGGCAATACTTGCTTTGTTCAAAATAATTTATGAATGCCTTTGTGGAATGGCAGTGAAATTCTGAGCACAAGTGCCCTTGCAATGCCCACACTCTGTCTAAAAGCTGCTCTCAATGTCCGCATGTCCACCTAGCCCCACCCTTAATCTGGGGTGGCAACAACAGCAAATGCTCTCTGGAGGGACAAGGAAGCCCCGACGACCATTTGCCTGGGATTTCCCAGGATCCAGGAGAGCTGCACTGGGAATATTGGAAAGCTCATCTCTCTCTAGCACCCATTTACACATCCACTCTCCATTAACAGACCCATTCTCCATTAACACAGCCTTCTTCCCATTGATGCTTTCCACACCACATACTAGAGCTTTCCCCATTTTTTTCAAGGTTTCACTGCAATTTCTAATCAGTCAGGTCCACAGCAGTCCATCACTTACTACTCCCTGAACTTACTAAGCTAAGTAACATGCAGCATAGAAGGCCCGATCTTCTTCAAAAATAAAGGGAATTCAGACTATAAGCCTGGGATGTCACTTCTGTTTTTCCACCTAAAAGCTTTCCAAAACAGCTTTAACTGGTTGAACTGACACCCTCCCCCTACCCCCCCCAAAATTAATAAATAAACGCTAGCATTGTCCTTTGTTGTCCTCTCATAAAGTAATTTAATAACATTTGTAAAGAGCAAAAATAAAGAACACAGTAGGGAAAATAACTTATCATGATATGATCACGTGTTGTAAACTGCCAACTTCAGACAGCCAAGCTTAAAAATGAGAAAGGAAGACATATTAAAAATTTGAAAGTTTCCAGCTATGGTTTTGTACTGAAGCAGTAATTAATATTGATTTCTAAAAATAATAAATGAAATGAAAAAGTGGATCAGATTCCTTTATCTTCGAAAACATTAAGGGCTATCAGAAGTGCCAAGGACGCTGAGCCAGGAAAAAGCCAGATAACTACACTGTGGATGATACCATGGGCATAAGAATACTCACAGAGTTGAAGGACTATAACACTCTTATATCCTTATAGTACTGCCCCATGTAAGAGAGGAAAGAACAAGAGAGTTAACGCAAATAGGGGACACTCACAGTGAAGTTTTAATACTGCAACTTATTTTCCAGCATCATAATTAAATTAATCAACATATGAATTATAGCTCCTGTTTTATGCTTCATTCTGTAGCTGAGGAAGATCCACTTGCCACCAGATATGACAATTTTTGCCTGCACTTTTTCTTCGGTTTTTGCTTGTACATTTGCAGAAGCATACGAAAATTTAGTGTAAAGTGACTGACTTTGCAAACTACACACAAGCCCATATAATGGCAACTCAGTCCTGAAGACTGTCAAATCTCATATAGATTGCTAAATAAAGCAACCTTTTGCAAAGAAAATCTTAAAATTCATCTTGCATCTTTACTCCTTTTAAGTTACTAGGTCCTATACTGAGGTTTATGCCCAACCCCCCAAATTAGAAAACCTGGGATATGCTTGTTCAATATGCTTTATGAGAGCACAACTTGAGCATGCATTAGCAACTGGTCAGCTAATAAGATCACTGTATTCAGCATGGATGTTAGTACACATGTATGTTTTCCCTAGTTCTTTGTATCTCTTCTCATCTTGGGTCTGCGTTTTTTGTCAAAACATTTTCCAGCCATGTGAATCACAAGGACATGAGTCCACTTGTATATCTGTCCCCTGCATGTGGGAGATACCAGCACACAGCTTTGCAGGAGCAGTGCAGGACACAGTGGGCCATAGTGGTCTACCCAGTGACTGCCACATGAAGATCAATGTAGTTTTGCGAACAGTGACATTTCGCCCCCAGATTTTGAAAGGTATGCTCTGCACCCCTACCTCTATGACTCCATTTCATCTGCGTGAATAATACGCTCCCCGAAGTCAACACTTCCATCCTGCATCCAGCAACTGCCATGCGAAAGACAGCTTTTCACAACATGATGATGCTCTTTTACATGTTGGCAAACATGATTTTATCCTTGTCATTTCGTAAGCCAAGCAATAACAAAGAGTATAGTAGCCCCACAGGCAGTTAAAATATTTACGGAGCCACTCTGTGAAAGCAGCAGTCTCACAGCAGGTTGGAAACACCATTCACCCATGTCTGTCTGTAACACTTGATGGGCATTGCCTTGGGTAATCATGCCCAAGAAGCCTTGCCTCCTAGCTCTGCAGTTTGGCAGCCACCTTCATTCACCTTCATCTTATAAAATACCACACTCCCATGGCAGCACGGCTGCCCTTTACTGGTCACGTGCCCAAAAGGACAATCCTGCCACAGCAGCATTGACCATATGGTCCAGACCTTCCATGTTTCTCCAACCCATCAGCGCACAGGCACTCGAAGCTGCTGGAAAACTTTACTGCAGCCATGTGAGATATATAGTATACAGTAAGATACCCTATAACATAATAACATCAGGAAGAGTGGTATCATCAGGAAGACATTTGAGCTGTTGACCCCTTCTGCAGACTCACAAAGTTGAGCAGTGTCCTGGCTTGACGAAAACATGTAGCAGCAGGCTGAAGCACGAGCAAATTCACCCTGTAGCACATTTCGTCTTACTAAAGGGTCCCTTCTTGCACTGGGGATCTCTACTTGATCAACTTGCATCCATGTTGCTTTTCCAGACTGAGCTGTAGAGGATGACCAGCAGCTGAGCACCCTTGAATTTGGAGACTCAAAGCTATCAGTGTACTCATTATCAACTTTATGTCTAGGACTGGCTTGCCTTGATCATGTGAATTTAATCTGGATGAGATACAAATCTCATTTAAATGCAAATCTGCCTTTACATTACGCTCACATGATAGAGGTGGAAATAATGCAAGGCGCACCATACCACCACCTCTATGTTTCAGTAGCTTGCAGCAAGAATCCTTTTCCATGAAGAAAAGTCAATGACTTGAGGCAATGTCAGCTAATGTTCAGAAATGTCCTGCACCATTTTCCCAGGCTACCAGACAAACAGTCCTGAAAGGACGACCCTGACGTAACAAATCTCAAGCATCCAGATTCTGGGAAACAAGCCTGTTCTGCCTAACCCCAGCAAGAAGACAGCTTCACTCAGAACAAATAATGTCCTCTAGTCCATCTACCTGAGAAGTCTTCTACTAAGCAAAACATGCCAATTGTTCCTCATCATTCCCAGTAATAAATCTCCTGCCTCCTTTAGCTGAGAGAGGGAAAGAACAAGAGGCCTCAGAAACATGTATGAGACCCAGGCAATAACAAGCTAGCTGTTCAAGGGCAAAAATGATAAATTCTCCAGAACTGAAGAACCTTGTTTTGTAGAAATGCAAATGCAAATATAATAACATGAAAATACACGAACTGTGTCTCCAGTGTAGGTGCTTTCTTCCCCTTCTCCAGCTATCCCTGCTTGCCTTCCCACCCTCCAATCCTCTGAAATACCCTTTGAAGTCATACTGCCTTATTTTATATTCAGGAGCTTTAACTCATTGCTCCACTCCAATGACTCCAGCAAACTGCATGTGCAGGTCATATGTAGCTTCAAAGACTAAACCCAGGATCCCTCAGTCTATCTGAACCAGTGTCAGCAAAGTGCAGCTGACAAAAAAGCATGAGAAACACAGAGCAGAAGGATAGCTATTGAATTTTAAGATTACAAACCATATGTATTTCTGGAATTGTTGGGATTCCTGGAGATCCCCAAAACAGTTTCCCTTGCAGGGCTGCAAAAATCTACCTAAAGATAGAATTATGGAGCTGAAACTGATTATTGTTTTAATTTCTAGAAGCTGCTAAGCTTAATTTTTTTTAAGGCTACTAAAATGTCATTAAATATGTTTTAATTTAGATTATTAGTATAATTTCTTACGTAATCATTGATCTACTCATACTGATAACTAATGTCTCTCACTTACTAATGAAGTGCTAAACAACTTGGAACAGTGCCAAAATCCCTTTTATTTACCTTCAAATAAAGGAAATAATGTTAAGATGTGATTTTTTCATTATAACAGAAGTAAAATGACTCCATACACAGTTTTTTACAAGATATCAAATTTTCTAAGCTGTTATTTTTCACAGCCAGAAAACTGACTGCCTTTTCCTTGTTAGAGAAAAAAAAAATATATCCATTTTGTTTTATTCTTGATCAGTATTTGGATGGAGTGCTTGTGATACAATGTCACAAAAAAGAGGTTCTTGTTTGCCTCTGGATTATCTTCAATAAAGTTTTCACTCAACAGCACAGCTGAAAATATCACCTTCTTGCAGAGGAGGTGGGCAGCAGCTTGTTAATGAGAAACCTTGTGCAGCACCTACGACTTTGCAGTGTTTGCCAGCTTACATTTTATATGCTTTTGCTATTTGGAATAATTACAATATGAATAAAATCCCTCAATAACAAAAATAATTTAAAACTAAGATATATTTTCATCCTATTAAAACAGCTTAAACTGTTAAGTGCAGTTAAAAAGACTGAGACTGATCTCTTACCCAGACAGGACAGTCGCGTACCACCAGTCTGACATTTCCAAACACAGAGGCTTGGTACTCAGTAAAAACTGGGTTTCCAACGTGACTGGCAGACAAGCTGCAGTCGATCTGGGAAACTAGAGCACTTCTCCTGAGATAGCTCCAGATCAGGCTTGGCTGCTGACTGTCCTCAGAGGGCCTATCTCTTTCATTTCCAAAGGCTACAATGTTAACCGACCTAAAACAAAGACAAAGCTGTGTTAACAAACACGAAGAGCAGAGATTAAAAAAAAAAAATCGCCTTAAATCAAAACTAACAGATTAATCCTTCCGAATCCTCGTCTCTCCCTAGATTTTAACACTGCACACACACACCCCCCTTTCTCCGCAATCAACAGCAAAACACATACATGATCTCAAACCCAACAGGAGCATGAGAGCAAAGCGGAAAAGAAACCTAGAAACGCTGCTTACATTACAAATCCCAGCTGGCTTGGATTTGTATTTGTTGGCGTCCACCCTCAGCCTCGCTGCTGTGACCTCCAGGGCTCCTGCTGTGCTCCCGCGCCTGCAGCCACCCTGGCTAACTTGGTGCCGGCCGTGCGGAGCGATGGGCTCCAGCCGCACGCCGGAGATGCGGCAGCAGCAGCAGTATCAGCAGTGGCAGCAGCAGCGGCAGCAGCAGCAGCAGCAGCAGCAGCAGCAGCAGCAGCAGCCCAGGCAGCAGTGGTTGCGTTGCTCAGCGGCTGTGGGCGAACTCGAGGCGTAAGGGCGAGCGTCCGGCCGGGCGGTCACAGCCATCGCATCCTGACGTCAGCCAGCAGGAGCGCAGCAGACGCTATGGGCAGAGCTAGCTGACGTTGCTGCAGAGCCAACACAGAGCAGCCGGGTCAGCAGAGGCAGACAAAGGCGCTTGACCAGAGTGGTAAGGCAGCCCTTGCCTTCCGCACTCCTGCAGGAGAAGGACCAACATCACGGCACCGAGCCGCTGCCATAGCTCCTCTGCACTAGAGGAGAGACCGGCACCGTTAAAGAGGAGGAAGAAAGCAGTGTGAATACCCTCAGTTAAAGTATTTAAACTTTTTATTGTTAAATAAGATCTATCTTTTCAAAATTAGGCTGATAATTTCTGAAATGCCATGTGGAATTTTTAGCATACATGTGATGTTTAAAGGACTGTATTCAAAATGGACAATCTCTAATTAAAATGAATACAAATAGCTGGGACCAAATCCATCCTAAAATGGCATATTCTCTGTCAGAAAACGCTATGCACATTAGAGTAAAAAACCCCAACAAAACAGTAAAAATATTTTAGGCACCCTAAATGATAAATAAACACTCCCTATTATGTGAACACATGCTGCTGTTAATCCCACAGGCAAGAACTCTTCCAACACAGGTCTTGATATGATTGTCAACAGAATAATTAACAGACCTTTTCCCGCAGGAGTCCATACACTGAGAAAGATACTATTCCATTAAGGGCAAGTATGGGAGGTGACAACTGGTGCAACTGTCAAAGTTTTATGCCAATAGTGTCTTGACTGGCTGGGCCATTTTTAGAAATCATAAACATTAATACCTATTTTATGCTAATGATGTCAAATAGTATTTATACTTTTTATCATGAATTTTACAGGCTCTACTGAAAAAAAAAATCCAACCAAACATAAATCAAACCAAAACAACAGATAATTTACCAACACTTTTGTTTCCCTGTGTTTCATCACATGCCAGCTTCTTCTGCTTTTCAATCTAGCTTTCCTTAGAAAGCTAAGATGACAGATAGAGGTTTCCTTTCTGTTTCCCTCCTAGAAAAAGAAGTTTGAATATTTAAATTTGAACTTGTAGTGGTTTAGCTGTTGAAAATGAGGAAACCTTTGAGAGAAATGTTCTTTACAACACTAGTGAGCATAACCTAGTGTAGCTAAATAAGCAAATAAATATACATACACATATGCACATACATATGTTTACATACTTCAGTTGGAACTAGGTGATCTGTAAGGTCCCTTCCGAGTACAAACCATTCTCTGATTCTGTGATATGTATACATATACAGACACAGCCTTGCACAAAAAACACAGAAAAACCAGGCTGGTGAATAAGGCAGCCCTAGTGAGAAGTGACCCAATTAACACAATTAGCATAACCCCAATTAGCATAGTTTAGTCTTTGCTGTGGACCTAGCTCTGCCCAGATGCATAAGAGGCAGGGTTACCAGCAGAGATGGAGGGTGGCAGAAAACATTGGCTTTCCTCTCACTCCTTCCTTGAACCGCCTGGGAAACTAATTAGGACTGCCAGAAGCATCAATCTTGGCAAATTATGCAGATGGTGCATGTGGCATTCATCTCACCTGGTGAACAGCACCTAAAGGTAACAGACTGAAACACCACACTGTTTTAGTAACACTCGAGCAATCAGACTCAAAACAACACTTAAAAGGCAAGCACTAAAACTGGATGAAAGTGCTGTCTGTTCTTCTGTGGAAGTAGATCCATAACCCCATTTCTCTCTGCATTTCTGAGGGACTGCATAATACATTTCAAACAAACAAGCAAAAAGAGAAAAGAAAATTAGTTCATTTTTGCAGGGTGATAAACCTCAGGAACAGAGAAGTTGCTTGGCACCCCTATCTCAGATGCATTCTGCAGGTTGCATGGGCACTTCAAGGGAAAGCCATAAACGACTGTTTAAAAGGGAGATGAGGATTATAGAGGATTGCTTGGCATCCCTGTTTGGCAAACTGGAAGTTGAGCGTATTGTATCAACAAACTTTTCAGCCAGCAGGCAATTCCCACTGCTGCTGACATGCAAAGACAAAACAGCAGTAAAGGGAGTCTTTGACAGGGTTCAGAAAACAAAGGCATACTTGGCCTCGTGCATTTTACACTGGAACATTATTATTTTGTTTCAAATTATTTGTATGGAAGCTTTCTAGCAAGTATCTCAGATAAGCAATGAAAACAAATATGCAGTCTTTGCTGACAAAAGGGTAATGACATTTTCCATGGCAAAGGGATAACTGCAGCCAAGTCCGGGAGGAAGATTTCTTTTCCTTGCAGAAGCTGTAGCCTTACTTGCACTGATTCACATGTGATTAACTGGCCCATATTTTCAGGACAGTGAAGGGGTTTAATGCACTTAGATTCAAGGCTGTTGCCAAGCGCACTCATTTGCTGACTCTGCATGCTGTACAGAGCTGCTGCTGATGTGATGGGCAAGTTTAGGTGCATGAGAAACTCACTGTTTCTGATGTGACCACATCCTGTCCTTTGCTGTTCTTCACTTCCTCTTCTTACACCAGCTTTCAACCCAAAACCCAACCTCTCATCCAATCTTGCGGCAACTTAGTTTCTTTACAAACTTTAATAAGCTTTGCAAAAAGCTTCTCAAAGGCTTTTTGAAAATGCAAGAGGATTATTATGCCCACACGACCCCCTTTTCGGCATACTTACTGCCCTTCCTCCAAATGTCAGTGATGCTAGACTTCACTGGAGCCTTCCAAAACCTTCACAACAGATTGTGTTCCTCCATATGTCCCTCAATTTCAGTCCCTATCACAGACTGTATCATTTCACCAGGAATGGCAACCAGTCCTATCACTTTGCCATTCCCCCGGCCCCGCTGAAGCAGTTTTTGAACATATCAATAGCTTCCAATGGCTGGGTCGCTCAACCTCCAGTGATAGAGACCCAATTCTGTGGTTTCTGATCTGAGTTTCTGAGGAACTCTCTCATAAATGTTATTTACTCCTGACCACTTATTCACATCCACTATAATTGGTTTTTATTTAGTATCAGGTCAAATGATGTAATATCAGCCCAATACTGAATCAAAAATATGAAGGAGGTGGAAAATGATCTGATGGGAGAAGAAGAAGAACGAAAAATGTTACTTCTAAAATTTAAACCACTGCTTAAGTGGTTTATTATGTGGTTTATTATTATGCTTACATTTTAGTGTTTGTAGCAGAACAGTGCTGTGAAAGCAACCACTGAGTTGTGGAAAGCCACACTGTGAGGGTGAGCCACAGATTACCAGAAACAAGCTCTGTTGCTGCAGAAGTCCAGCGCAAGGGCTGCCC
Source organism: Strigops habroptila (assembly GCF_004027225.2). NCBI lineage: Eukaryota > Metazoa > Chordata > Aves > Psittaciformes > Psittacidae > Strigops > Strigops habroptila. The sequence goes on from NC_044302.2 coordinate 23,783,642, forward strand.
TCCAGGCCTGCTGCCCTCAGTAGTGAAGGGAACAAGGTCCTGTATCATCACAAGGGGACCCATCTGGTGCCTACATGCCTCAACCTGCTGCAGAGATGAAGGACTGAAAACTCAACATGCCACAGAAGAAGACACCCCATTCACAGTGGTAAGAATCCCTAGCTGTGAATGTACAGCTGCACCATGTAATTCTCATGTCATTGTTTAACAAGTGTTAATAGTTGCACTAGAACACAAGTCAAAGGCTTAAAAAAAAAACAAACCCAAACAACAAAGTAGTTTCTATGTTATTTCTACTGTTTTAGAATCAGAAGCCATCACCCTGAGGTGAATGTGGACCATCATGTCATGCAGAGGAGCACCATCCCCACCCCAGCCTGCTCTGGTTCTCCATGCCGAGGCTTGTTGGCTTGGCCTGTGGCTGATGCTGAGCTGCAGGAGAGGTGGGCATGCAGCAAGCACCAAGGGGAATGGTGATGGGGCAGGTGCTCCCACCAGAGAGCAGGGAAAGGTCTCTCCTAGGATGGCATGGCCAGACGTGACCAAACCACCCCACAGGTCTCTGCTTGCCTGGGTGTCTCTTTCCACAACATATTCAGAGAGGCGTGGGACTGCCTGGGCAGGAGATGCTGCTGTAGCTTGGGGGCAGGGGAGGGATGGCATACACTTAGCATGTTTTGAAAGTTCTGGGCTATTTTAATCCACTTTATGATCCCCTGGATAAGCACTTAAGACCAAATGACCCAGCGCGTGAATTCTACAGGGAGAAGTGCCTCAAACTACTTAACGTGGTCCTGCAGAAGCTCTGACCTTTGCCTGCCCACAGTTCTGTTCAGTAACGTATACAGTTTCTAGCTTTTCTTACTAGAAATGTATTGCAAGAATGCATGTAGCATTCATTACAACAGGTAAATAAAAACAATCTAATAATGTCGGCTAAACACATGATTTAGTGTGCATTTTAAGAAGATAAAATTAAAGAACAAAGATTATACCCAGATATACAAATATCTACCATATAGTATACGCGTAAGAACAACAGTTATCTATCAACGTTGCAAGTTCTCAACAAGTCATAAATAAAACGTCATTGGGAGTAAGTTTCCTGCTTGAAGTTACATTCTAACCCTTTTTATACAACTGCACTTCTCCAAGAATTAAAAGACAGAGCACATTGTTAATCAGGTTTCCTTATACAGATGTCAAACATCTTCCAAGTGGCCACTGGATGGCCATGATCTTATTTTAAAAAATAATTCCGGTTTCCAAAAAATCCAAAGTTCCAGTTTAGAGCTAGACTTTAAATTTAATTGGCTATTTTCTACTATTTATTTTCCTGAGTTCTGCCTTCTTATTTTCCCTTCTGTTATGATTTCACTGCTATTTAACACTCCTCCTAGCTCCCAGCCTCCTCTGCTGTCCACATACCTGTAACTACAGGGGTGTGTATCAAGGCAGCAAGAGAGGATGATCTGTGTGTGGTTAACTGGATGGTTTTTATGGATTTGAATGTTGTCCTTCCTGGTTTCACCATAACAGAAAATCACCTGGTTTTAGTCTCATAGCCTCTTGCATTCCTCTGCACTTTAACGTCACTTATTCCAGAACAGCAGCCTACTCTCAGAAGGTATTTGGCTGCTCAGGAGCCTTTGCTGGGTGACAAATGTGCATGTGATATAAGAAATGGCACGTGATAAAAGGACATAAATGAAAGTGTCTTTATAAACAGATAATTTTTAAGAGCAGAAGCCAGTGAATGACTACTTTTCTGCCTCCAACCCCACGTATGTAATGTATAGCCACAGAAGGGTCCAGGTTTTAGCTGCTGTTTCTGAGGGAGCGTTAATTGAGGTCTCGCCACCAAACAGCCTATCTTTACAAAACTAAGAGGAATTTAGTATCTTCAGAGTTTTTCCACCATCGGTCTAAGGGCTGACAGGTGGATGGTAGGGACAATGTGACTTTCGAAGTGTTGATTCCTCTCGAAGCCAGGATGGCAATCCTTCTCTTCTCTCTGAAGGGAAGGGAGATGGAAATTACCTGCACTGTGTAATTTTTATTTTCACAATAGTGCCTTGGTATCGTTGTTGTTTTGGTGTTGGTTTTTTGGGGGTTTGGTTTTGTTTTTGGTTTTTTTTTGGTGGAGTTTATTTTGTTTGTTTGTTCGTTTGTTTGTTTGTTTTAATTTGAAGTGCACATCTGCAATAAATGCCTCACCTGTGAAATCACTGAGGACGACCAGGAAAATTTGGTAAGTTTTCCCGCAAAAAGTTTTCAATAAAAAGCTGGCTTTATATAAAAATAAGAAAAGCCAGCTCTCCAAATGAAAAATGAAACCTTGATTCAATCCATAAATCAGCATCGTACTTTTATGCTTCACTTTGAGGTAAATAAAACCACAAGTTATGTTGCATTTGCTGTTGATCTGGAGTTCGCACAGATACAAACAGACTGATTTGTACTAGATATTTTCTGGTAATTAGCTTTAGTTCTAATGCTTTGTTAGTAGTATTGTAGCAGCAAGAAAAATGACGCCAAAAGATCAGGCTGATCAGCATGAAAGATGGTCTGCTCAGAAACAATCAATACAGATTAGCATCAAGGGTCTGAATTTTTCATATTTCAAACAAAGATCACTTACAGAAAAGAGCAAGAAGAGGAATTTTCCTGTGTTATAATAATATACGACTCTTGATATTGCAGAAAAAATAAATAATTGCTAAATAGTTTGAGAAAGTTGCTGGCAAGCAATTGCAAAGAGAGCTGTTTGCACTGAATGAAAGAACACACATGAAAGTTACACATCAGGTTTGTTTTCCACTTAGTATCTACAAAGGTCTGGCAAACATTGCAATAAGTAAATAATTTAAACTTCATTTTTGACTTCTTGTGGGGGTTTCTTTCATGACAGGTATGGTGCTTTTTTGATGGAAGTATATGCTTCATAAATTTCCCTCTGCTTCTCTTGTATTAACCTCATAGTAAAACATCCTGTCTTGTTAATATAAAAGAATGCAATTTTGTTTGGAGTTCATAAATCTTTTTTCCTCCTTTATTAAAAGTTAACTTTTTCTCTACTTAATCATAAATGGGAACAAAGTTGGTATCGTTCACGTTCATAGGCTGCTAAGGATGAGGTCTCACTTCCCAGTTTAAAAATGAAGACAGAAAGAGCATATGACAAATAGCATCATTTTTATTATGGCAAAGGCCCTATTTTTGCCTTACTTTCACTTCAGCTGTACTGGATAAGCCTCCAAATAGCAAAGATGTTCTGACATTCCTAAAATGTAAGTATAAACAGGAAATACTTCTGAAATATAACATTTCGGGCACACACTTGACATGTTTTTTTTTTTCTTCTGTGAAAACATTCACAAAAAATCAGACTTTTCCTGCAAGAAAAGATTTGATGGTTTTGGTTTGTTTTGGCTTGATTTTAATTTCTTGTATTTGAATCATCTATAATTTTTGCTCAGTTTTCTACAGCGAAGAGTCTTAAGTTACATCGTGATTTTCAGTTACATATTTGGCAGCACCCCAAGCCATAGTCTTGAACGTAGATTCGATTCTCCAGGAACCTTGTCAGTGTTGCCTAAAAATGCTTTTTCGTCTAACAAAAATAATAAAGTTATTTTCTTAATATAGAAAGGGGCATGTCTGGTTGATACGCTGGAGGGAAGGGATGCCATCCAGAGGGACCTTGACACGCTTGTGAGGTGGGCTGATGCCAACCTTATGAAGTTTAACCAAGTCAAGTGCAAAGTCCTGCACCTGGGTTGGGGCAATCCCAGGCACTGCTACAGGTTGGGCAGAGAAGAGATTCAGAGCAGCCCTGCAGAGAAGGACTTGGGGGTGTTGGTTGACGAGAAGCTTAACATGAGCTGGAAGTGTGCGCTCGCAGCCCAGAAAGCCAACCGTATCCTGGGCTGCATCAAAAGAAGCGTGACCAGCAGGTCAAAGGAGGTGATCCTGCCCCTCTACTCTGCTCTTGTGAGACCTCACTTGGAGTACTGTGTACAGTTCTGGTGTCCTCAACATAAAAAGGACATGGAGCTGCTGGAGCGAGTCCACAGGAGGGCCGCAAGGATGATCAGGTGGCTGGAGCATTTCCCGTATGAAGATAGGCTGAGAAAGTTGGGGCTGTTCAGCCTGGAGAAGAGAAGGCTGCGTGGAGACCTCATAGCAGCCTTCCAGTATCTGAAGGGGTCCTATAAGGATGCTGGGGAGGGACTCTTCCTTAGGGACTGCAGTGGTAGCACAAGGGGTAATGGCTTCAAACTTAAACAGGGGAAGTTTAGATTGGATATAAGGAGGAAGTTCTTTACAGTGAGGGTGGTGAGGCACTGGAACGGGTTGCCCAAGGAAGCTGTGAATGCTCCATCCCTGGCGGTGTTCAAGGCCAAGTTGGACAGAGCGTTGGGCGACATGGTTTGGTGCGAGGTGTCCCTGCCCATGGCAGGGGGGTTGGAACTAGATGATCTTAAGGTCCTTTCCAACCCTTACTATTCTACAATTCTATGATTCTATGATGTTTGGAAAAGGACAAGCAGGGCAAAACATTTGTGAGCAAGGTAAAGTGGAAAACAAGTTATAGAGAACAAAATCTATTGCGTTTTCTCTTTAAAAGCAATAGGGGTTTTCTATAAGGTTCTAGGTTAGTAAATTTGCAGGTAGTTTATTCAGCAACATCCCTGTAAGACAGTTTCATCCTCTTCCTTGATCTACTTTTGACAAAAATGTGTTCTGCCGGGACAAAATATTCTGATTTTATACTTAGTTTCCTCCTCTGAAAGCCAACAGTCAGTAAAGTCTGTGTGCAGTGATTTATGCAGCCTATGCTTATTAACAGAAGTCTTTTTAAGTGAATTCAAAACAAAAGAATATACAGCATCATGACTAAAAGAAAAATAACTTGTGCTTTAAGTCCAGGAGAGGAGTTAGTTAATGGCTAGATTTACCTATCCATCACATGAAAGCAGAAGAGTTTAAGAAAACCCTGAACATAAAGGGAACTTATGTGAAAAGTTCTGGTCTTTAAGAGTATTTTCCTCCCTCTATCAGTCAAAACATTTGTACTAATTTAAAATTGAGCTGCCAGCAAAGTAATGAATTAGTATATAGAAATATTTTATGTGACACATACCTACAGATTTCTAAATGGGATTAAATTAATTTGTTTTTAATCTTATTTTGGCACATCCATGCTTTAATACGTACGTCTCTGCTAGAGAACATGTTGTTTTAAAATCCAGTCCTTTTAGCTGCTTAATTCCTGACCAAAAGAAGCTTGAAACAACCAGTCAGTAAGAGCAACAATCTGATAATATCACACACAAAATTTATGTGTACAGTTTTTTTACCTTGGTTTTTTGCTTTTTTTGGGGGGGGAGTGGTGTTTGGATTTTTTTTCCTGGGTCCATGAACATTCATCTTCCACCTTCTCCTTTTCTCTGTAGCACTTTAATTCTCTCATTACACTCCAGATTAAGAGGAAATGAGGATGTAGTCTCAAATCCATTACCAAGGTCATAGCACACGGTTGGGATAGCAACTATGACCAGATAGCATTAAAAAGGTTCTTGTCTAAAACTAAGCTGTCACTTCCAGCTTGAGTGAATAAATTCACCATAGATGGGAAAAATTTGTAGCTACTCTTAAAGATTCTTTTCCTTACTAGAATTCTTAAACAAATTTCGGCAATTCACTGGAAACAAATCTTAATGGGCAATAACTAACTAACTGTACATTTCTCATTTTCTTCATACTTTATGCTATGATGCATGTAGGTATGGAGTGCTTACCTGAAACAACCACTGAAGAAAGCTGTTGTTTCACATAAAAGAGCTGTATGTTGTTACGTACGCACTAAAAAAAAAAAATCCCAGACAGGTTTTCAGTATCTCAGTTCAGAGATACAGGACTGGACCCAAAGTTAACAAGCATCATCTATGGTAATTTTTTGCCTCATTTGCTAGAAATAATTGAGATCATTATCCTTTGATCTTGCTAGAAAATTGCGGTACATTTTTCAGTGAAAACTTGGATATTGCGATGGTACAGTTTGAGACATTCACAGAGCAATTAAGACAGAATCATAGAATAAGCTAGGCTGGAAAAGACCTTTAAGATCATCAAGTCCAACCAGTACCCCAGGACTGCCAAGACCACTACTAAACCCCATCACCGAGTGCCTTGTCTACATTGTTTCTGAACACTTCCAGGGACAGTGACTCCACCACTGCCCTGGGTGGCCTGTTCCAATGCCTGATAACCCTCTCTGTGACAAAATTGTTCCTAATATCCAGTCTAAACGTTCCCTGGTACAGCTTGAGGCCATTTCCTCTTGTCCTATCACCTGTTACTTGGGAGAAGAGATCGACCCCCACCTCACTACAGCCTCCTTTCAGGTAGTTGCAGTGCGATAAGGTCTTCCCTGAGCCTTCGTTTCTCCAGACTAAACACAGCTCAACGGTCAGAGAATATTTAACACATAAGTAAAGAAGCGAGCTACTGGACATTAGGTCTTCAATCCTGCAAAGCAGCATATGTGTCTGTGTCTTTATTCACCTACTGAATTTTGCTAAACTTGCCTCTGCACCAGTGAGCACTAATCAGGGAGCAGTATGAAATTCCTCTATCTTGGTATATAGACTTTCTGTTACAGTCTCCTCACCTTTATATTGCTCCAGAAGTCTTGCCCCTAACTTCAGGGCTGCTGTGGGTTTGCATTTGAAGAGAGGTGGTGTGAGAAACGGCTCCTGTACCGCACCACACCAGGAGAGGATGAACTGGACATGTTTATCCAGTGGGATTCTAACCAGCTTAGGTTGTGCTTTACAGCCAAATGAAGGCACTATTTCAAAAAGTATCTCTAAGTCATGCCCTTATTAAAAAGCACTGATTTTCAGCTGGTAAAATACCCCTAGGAGTGAACATCTGAATGAAGAAATGATCTCTCAGCTACCTCATTTGCCATTCACATGTGCTGAAGCCTAGCTTTATGTACAGAGAAGGTTTGTATAATCTGCATCAATATACATAAGTATGTACCTTAGCTCCTCTCGATGCAAATTAAAACCTGTGATTAGGCACCATTCCCAGGGACCATGCAGCATTGTGCCAAAATCCTGTCTCAGCAGAGTAAGCCCCACCTTCAGCAGGACAGGATACAGCTACAGTCAGTTCTCAGAATGTATGCTGTCAAGTGGGTTAAAAATGATCTTGCAAAGAGTGAGGGCTGCTTGTTCTGGAAACATAGTTTGAAATAAACCACTGAGGTTTGCTGGCTGTTGGGCACTTTCCCCTCCACTGTCCATTTCCCTGGCTGCAAGGGAACTTGGAGATGGGTGATATGTGAAAGACCTTGATAGTGATTTTGTTAGAGGTATTCATTCTTTATTACTGTGTATGTCGCTCCTGAGGTACAGGGATGACATCGCAGAAGCCTGTTTTATGTTCAACACCACGAGTGTGTCAGTGGTCCCAAGGTGAAGTTGCACTTTTTATTTTACCTGGAACAACGCTGACAAAATAAACTGATATTCTCACTCTTCCCACCCACTCCCAGGTCCAACCCACCCTGGCCATGCAGCAATCAACAGTGGTTTGCAAAATACTCCTAGCAAAGTCATCTAAGGAATGGGCATAGACTATCCACGTGCACTTCTAGCTTTTGCTAGCAGCCACCTGAACCATAGCAGCTATTGCAGGAACCACGAATCTCTCATGGAGGGGAGAGTGTTTGGGCAAATGCCAAAACCATGTTTAATATTATTTTTGTTTCATTTTCAGAACTTACATTGAGGAATACTCATCTATATATACCAAAACTAGGGAACATTTCAAATGTTAATTTCTGCTTCAGTTTCACAGCTGTGAAATGACTGATAAAAGTTGAAAATGTGGCGTATATGAGGCAATGTTATTAACTTACTCTATTTTACTGCTACAAATGTTCTCAGAAAGGATTCTTCCACACTGCACAGCATGGAAAAATTGTGTTCATAGAAATGAATTATCTGTTCATACAAATGAGCAGATAATTACTACTAAAGCTTGCATTGTCCAAATTAGGAAAGCAAAGTCCATTCAGATAAGAAATCAACATAGAAGCAGCACACATTTTTAAATGCCAGAATATTTTGTCTGTATAGTTAATCAGTTGTCAGTTACTAAAAAAAGAAATGGAAAAAGTAACAAGGATGCCTCAGAAGCAGCTGGAGCAGGAAGACCCCGCCTGTTGAATCTGCTGTGGGACTGGCTCTCCCACAGCATCACCAGCAACGGGCAAGCTCCCCAACAATATCCCCTCTCCCGACCCACCACCAGAGGCTGAACTACCTCTCCAGCTATATTATTTCATTCCCTATCCCCTGCCTTCTCCAGTAGCCTTCAAAAGAGTTTCCAAGCCCAGACGGCAGAGTAATGGAATGTTTGGGAATGGGTGAGTGTCGACACTCACAAGCCCACGTACTTTTCCCAACCGTATCAGAAGGCACAGGTGCAAACTTCAGACCTGATTTCATCTCAAAGTTAAGCATGAAATTAGGAACTGTACAAAGCTATTAAAGAGGGCTTCAACAGTGAAAGGTTGGTTTTAAAGTTATTTTCCTACAGACCAGACATTGTGTGAATGTTTGCAGGTGTCCTGCAAAGACGTCTCTCACCAATGTATGGGGTATGTCCATGAACCTCTTAATCCTGACTTTACAACACTTTTTACAGTAAAGGTATCCTTTATTTCGTGTGCAGAACTAAATGAAGTCAATGGGACATTGCAGAACAAGGCACTACATGCAGAAGGAAAACATATAGCATCCAGTGATGCCGTTAAGATTGTCTAATTAAGGTTAACGGTGCAGCTACATCAGGCCAAGGCCCAAGCTGCTGTTAAAACTCCTACAGTTATAGTTCTCACCTTTCTTGAAAAGATGGCTCCATGATAAGATAAATAGAACTTGTTTACCTATTCAAGCTGCTTGTGAAAGTAGCTTGCAGAGCCTGAGTGTCTCGCAGAGCCAGCAGCATGAAAATATTCAATCCAAAGCACAAAATATTTCTCTGTTCTTTGCCTGGCTGATTAATGATGGGAAAACAGATGGTGTTTGCTCGTTTGGCAAATTAAACTAAATCCCCAAAACTATTACCAAGAAAATACTCCTGAAGGATTTGGAGGGTTGATCGTAACATTGCTCTCATTAACACGTCTCTCCAGGAAGCTCTGATTATCCAGTGGTCTCTTGCCCACTACTCATTCCTTCTGCCTCTTTATTGTCCCTTAAATGTCAGCTCAGTCTCACTGCCTTAAATCAACCACTCCTTTTCTCCCTGCTTGTCCTGCTATTAGTCTCTAATTGCAAACAGCCACATCCCAGCCTTCCTCCATCCCAGCAGCGGTTCTCTGGACTTGGAGGCGCTCAGTCCTCCACCCTGCTTCAGTCTCCTTCCTCCCAAAAGTACCTTTTGCTGCCTTTTCTGGTTTTCCCCACTGAAGTCTCCTTCCCTCACGAGTACCAACACCTCTTCTTCTCACCTGTCCTGACCCTCCTCCTTTCTCATTCATCTCCAGTGCCTGCTGTCCTTGCTCTCCCATGACAGCTGAGATCCCACCATGTTCCCCCTTTATCTCTCCCACCAACCTCCTGACTGGCTCCTTTTCAGGATAATCCCTGTATTCTTCATGTCTTCACACAATATATCAGTATAACTAGAGACCTAGAAAGGGCTGTCAGGACAAGAGGCTCAGAAATGTCCAACTCTAGGACTTTAAATGGTTACAGTATTTTCAAATTTGGGGCATATTCTGCCACTTCAAAGCTCAAACAAATGAAGCAGAATAATGCATATATTTTTTTAAGGGTAGCAACTGTAAGACTTTGTATGGTTTATTCTTTGCTGTTAAAAAAAAGAAGAAAAAAGAAAAAAGAGAACAAAGAAAAAAGAGAAAAGGAGAAAAAAGAGGGAAAAGAGAGAAAAGATAGAAAGAGTGAAAAAAGAGAAAGGAAAAAGGGAATAAAAATCTAACAGCCAGGCAACTCCTTCCTTTGTTCACAGCCACCTGAGTTAAGAATTCTCTGTTCTTCTGTGTTCATCAGCAAGAAAAAGCAAACTAACTGACAAACTTAAAATACTAATGTGATCTCCCTGAGAATAAGAGCATATTTAAAGTACAAGCAAAAACACCTTAAAAGCTTTCAGAGAGTTATTATGAGAAGTACTGAAAAAAAGGGACATAGCTGAGCTGAGACATGTAGTTCCACTGATTTCATATGATAAACAGTGAACATATGATTAAACACTTTACTGGATTTTAGCCAGAAAATTCAATTATGCAAAATGGTCACTCTTCTACAAATATGAACATGTTCATGAAACTGTCAAGTATAACTTCCTGTTACTATCATTCTACTAAATGTCAATACAGGTAATAGCAAATTACTTATAATTGGTAGTCTTTTATACTGAACTGCATTTCTAATTCAAATAGTCAATATCTATTTATGCATTATTTCCCCAGACAACAACCCAATCCAAACAATAAAAATACTATCTAAGCAATCACGAGTCAATTCAGGTACACATTACATCTGATCTCATCAGCACTGGCTGGCTGAGGGGTTCAGCAAGAGGAGGAGGAGGAGGCAGTGGCGGCAGTGAAGGAAAGCATTTCTGTGTGGTAGTTCTTGTAAAATACAAAACTAAAACAGGTCAGCTCAACAGCACTTTGAAGGTGTCACTTCTTCCTATCAACCATGAGATCAAAGTAAGGAGGCATGATCAGAGGTGGACATCTAAATTTAAATGTGGTGAAATAAACTGTGTGGTTTGCTTTTTGCATTGTGACCAATTGGGCATAGATGTTTTGCTCTGATACTTCCGTGTGCCTCACTGCTTTTAAACACATACATTTATATGAGCAATGGTGTTGACCCTGACCTACTTACCCTTTAAATACACGTTAAAAGCAAGACAGCTCACTGCATGCACAAGAGAAACTTGCAGAGGAAGGCCAGACAACTTCAAACTGAACCTGATTATGGCTGAACTTCGCAAACAGTCAACAAACCACCAAAAATACTTCCCAAGGAATTGCAGGCAGGGGAAGACACTGTGTCCCAGCGCCCAGTCTGCCCTGCATCCAGGAGGGAAACCTTCTTGGAGGGGCTTTTGGGGCCAGTCTGATATTATGCAGTGAACACACAGAGAAACCTAACTTTTGGCTCTAAACAGAAAGCACACTTTTTCAAACTGTATGTATGTACAAAAATGTATTTGCAATAGAAAAAAAAAAAAACCAACAACAACAAAACAAACAAGAGCCACTACATTACGTATCAGGTTTTTATCCCCAAGAGCTTCTTCCTTATCCAACAGAATCAGGAAAAACAAGCTACACATGACAAATGCTTGTCACATTATTTGATGAACTGCCAAAAGGAGTTCAATGAGTCAAAGGAATATAGATACTTCTACAGACTCACTGTAGTAATACAGAAAGAGGCATTAAAATGCTCACTAAAATATGCTTAAGCTTTGTACTTCTCTTTGTGGCACTTAATAAACATCCTGAAATTTCTTGTGTATCTAAAAAGTTGTAAATTTTCACATCATTTATACCAAAGGCATTAGAAGTATAAACTGTTCAGTATATAACTATAACCTTTCCACCCGACTATTTTCTTAAACTATGTAATGTGTTTTATAAACAGTATTATACTACATTCACTTCTAATAATTCAAACAATTCTAGCAAAACAGGATTTCTAAAATATCAACTATTACGAAGCACTCTACTGTCAAGAAGTCTTTTTGAAATGCAAGTGCAAAAAAAAAAAATCATTGGCACAAGATCAGTCACATTTCTGACAATGCAGAGCATCTTATCATGCTCAATTTTATGCATTTCAATGCTTTAACATAACATTAACACTAGCATTAGCACTAGAATTAATCTGGAGACAATCTTCACAGCCGCAGTACACTTTTATTTCACGACAATGGCTCTTCGTTAGAGCATTCACCAGGATTCTGCTTTCTGACCATGATTACTCTGCTGCTTGTGAGTTGCTTAGTTTTTTTATAGCTAATTCACCACCAATTTTGTACTTTTCAGCAAAATAATCGGAGTCAAAGCTTACAGAGAAATCTGGAGGACTCACAAACACGTTTCCATTGTCTATTGTGACCTTATGAATCCTTTGTTTGACTCCTTTTGATTGCCATTTTGGTGTTGGTGATGGCTCCAAAGGGTTTATTCCTTCATATAATCCTTCTCCTGTTTCCAAAGTAATTTTATACTTATGCCAAGGACAAACAATACATGCTTGACCATTGATATCCTGCAAGAACAAGAAGAAAAAATATCAAGTCACTGGCTTCCTATTCTTCTCCTGGAAGAATCTCTAGGACAAAAGATGTGTTTCCTGACTTGGCTGTTTGGCCGATTGCTTACCTATTTCTTTTTAAGATATATTCAGATAAGAGTATTAAAATACAATGCAGTAGAGTTTTTACATGACTCTATGCCACTACACATTATTTTTATTTTGCTTGCGTACCTCTATTTCTCCAAGGCATAAAGGGCCTCCTTCATCTGAAACATGGTAGAAAACATTATTAATTTATACAGCAGCTTTTATGCTTAATTGTTGCAACATTTTGATCATATGTGCAAATATCTTACGGTAGCAGCGAGAGTCCATAGCATAAAATTTCCCTTCATGGTAGAAAACAACAACTTCTCTGCCACTGACTTTGGCTGTTACTCTTTGAGACTTCTTTATGTCATCTTCTTTGCCAATTAATGTAAGACCCTCTGCCTCCAGTTCAGCTGTTTCTGTGCTTGAGCTGTGCAAGTCCACATCCTAGAAACACAAAAAATTAAAAAAGCCACTTCTAAAGCAGTTCATGTTTGGATTTCTACATGTAGAATGGATGTCTCAGTTGCAGAGAAAACCCCAAAGCCTTTAACACGCGAGATGAAAGGAGTAGATAGTCTTTTAGAAAAGACTATCAAACATGCACACGAAGCAAAGCACAGGAGTTTGGTGATAATGCTTGGCCAAAGTGTTCACTAATGGAACTGGGACTAAGAAAATCAGCTGCTGCAAACCTGATACTTGAGGCTGAGTCAAGATAAATTCTCAATCACTATTCATTTACTCTGCACTTTAATTGCCACCTCCCTTCAAAACCTACATGCAAGCAAATATAAGGACAGCAAATGTAATATACTGTATAGGTTGGCTATGCAATGGGTAGCATTTACATGTAGATCCAATACTCTTTAAATAATACTATGGCTACTAGATATGCTACTAGAAGTACAAAACTGATGCAAGTTGATAAAATATTCCATCTGCAAAAGCGAAAAAAATTGTTTATTTAGAAGTTCTATTCAACCTGGCCTCTTTACCAAATGTCTCTTCCTTTCCCTTGCTCATCTTACATATTTTGAATGTCTAATAGCCTCTCTAATAGCAGAGGACATAAGCAGTTTTGTCACAAAACCTGCCTTCCTATTAAATTTGCTTACAATACCTACCGTGTTCTACTTCCCTCTGAATTCCCAGTACAGCCATACTACCCTCACTTCCTCAGAAAATCAGGTTAAAAAAAGTCTTTGTATATAGACACTGAAGGGAAACCACGCGTGTGGGGATCCCGCTGCAGAGGAGTGCAGAGCCACAAAAAGCCGCACCATACCTTAGGTCCACACCAGATGGCAATGGAGATGAGAAAGCAGATCAAGAAATGAAGGCTCAGAATAATGAGGTCCAGCATTGCCTCTCTTCACATGCAACAGCATGCGTTGCAGCCCTTCTTTATGCGTGAACAGAAGGCAGCAGGGTTGGCCCCTATAGCACCAGAGGAGTGATGTATGGAGGCTCATCGCGGCAGGGCCCAGCTCTGCCTGAGCTGATAAGCAGCAGGGACATGCTGGGGCTGGCCTGATAACAGAAGAAAACTCCAGGTCCTTCTTGCTACCGTTCTTGCTGTCAGCCCGCACCAGCACCACCTCCTCCAAGAGGGACGTGCCAAACCAAAATCCTGCTCACAGCCACGCAATACATTACATGCTTATTCAGGGTCAGCAGCTGCGTATTTCCTAATCAACCGTTACACTGGAAAGACAGATATGAGTGTGACGTTTTCAAGGCCAGTTGTTATCTGATTTGCGCATAATTAGGACCGACCCTTTGCTTTCCAGCTTACAGGAACTTCCACCCAGTCTTACCTAGAAAGCAAAGCATCACTGTCAGACTCATGGGACAATCCAGTAAGGCATTCATGCTTATTTTCTTAAAAAAGAAAGAAAGAAAGAAAGAAAGTCTTCGAGGCAATGTACACATTAATGTGCTGCTGAGTTTGTTAAAACGCATGGTGGCAAAAGACTTTCTTCCTTTAGAAAAGGAGCACAGTTAAGGACGACTCATCATGAAAGACCTGTAACTACACCTTGTTACTGCAAGCCTACTGTTGTTCGCTTTCTCAGCCAAAAAGTGGACATGTACCTGCAAAGTATGAACAGCATGCAAGAGATTTCAACACAGAGCAACCCAGGAGGCACTGAAAGCCCCAACAGAGGCAGAAGTCTCTTGCCTGGAGAGTCCTCTGAGTCTGGGACAGGATCTAGGGAAGGGCAGCAGACCTCCAAGATGGTTTTCACCCATCACTATCTCTTCTTCACCTCAGTCCCTGGCTTGGTGCCATCACTGCCTCCACAGCTGGAACCCGATGAGCAAAGTTCTGCTTTCTCCTTCCTTTCTTTAAACAGCACAGCCACAGGTGTTAAGAGTGCATCAGGAGATAGCTGAGCTTGTGACCATTCCTATCAAAAGCATTTTAAAATGGCAATCAGTCCGCCCACCCTCTCACAGTCCCTTGGAAAGCGCATTCTCCATCAGCCTCTGATGTGAAATAATGCTGGATCCTCTTTCTTCCAGGTCGATGACGGTGTTAAAACTGTTCATTCAAACAAGACATGGTACCCACATAACCGCCTATGTCCCATGCCAGAATCCCAAGCTACCAAGCAGCTATCAGAATGGCACCTTGTTGCTGCTGCTGCTGTTTAAATCCACTATATGCCATTCCATTTCAGGCAGGCTGGTGTAATTCTTGCATTAATTAACTAATTAGCTGTGCAGAGCTGGGGGCTGTAACTGGCATGCTGGATTGGATGTGCAGGTATGAAACACCCCTGCTTGTGGCAAAAGTAATCTAATCTAAAACATTGTATTTGTTCATGCCAAGCATGTTTTAAGGAGAGCAGTAACACCGTTCTGAGGCCATATCCTCATTTAACTACAGTTTTCTTCATAAGATTTCCATTACACCTACTTCACCAGCTGAATATTTTTTGTCATGTTGACACTACAAATTAAGCCAAACCTGTATTTTTCTGCAATAGGAGAGCTCTACTGGGAGCTCTAGGACTGGGCATGAATAGTGTAGTGTTTACAGCTGGCAGCATATGCATGTCATGCCCTCAGGATAGTGATGGTAGTTCACATGTATGAAAATGACTGACAAACCAGAGCAGGTAACAGTGAGAACTCTGTGCCTGCAGATTGGAACTCCGTTAAATGCCATAATTGGACCTAGGAGGTACCTTACCAATACCAGATGGAATGGTATTTCCCCTGCAAAACTGCAGCCTAGACAGTTTGTTGTTCACCATTCTAATATTTTTCCCTTTCCCTTCTATTTTGGCCTTTAACTAATCCATGATGAATTGTACCGGATTGATTTCAGATAATTTTTCCAGCTAATCAAGACTACTTGGAATTTTAGTCTGTCCTTAGAAGTGCTGCTAGCTCTCGAAGGGTGTATTTTCTTGTGTTTATTAGGAGTATCTACTCCTAAATTCAAATTGCTTTCTAAAAAGTACCAAACAGCACAGACCTTATTTGGTCAGCCCTCCCCCTTTCTAACTTTTGGTACCTACTACTGAATTGGATTTTAGCCAGTTGTGAACCTAACTTGCAGTAATTTTACCTAGACCCTCTTTCCATAGCTTGCTTAAAGTAAGATCAGATAAGTCACTGCCCAGGTGCATTCAAAATCTGGATTTCCCTGCTGATTTTTTTTTCTTACTGACTAGGTGTGCTGGGTTCAGCTATAGCAGTCATTTTTCTCCTTCTTAGTAGCTGGTGCAGTGCAGTGTTTTTTAACTTTCAGCCTGGGAACAATGCTGATAACACCGATGTTTTCAGTTGTTGCTAAGCAATGTTTACTCCGACCAAGGACTTTCTCAGTCTCATGCTTTGCCAGGGAGGAGGGGAAGCCGGGAGGAAGCAGAGACAGGACACCTGACCCAAACTAGCCAAAGGAGTATTCCATATCATGGCACGTCATGCCCAGTATATAAACTGGGGAGAGTTACCCGGAAGGCCCAGATCACTGCTCGGGTCAGGCTGGGTATCGGTCAGCGGGAGTGGGGGGAGGAAGAAGTGGGGGGAGTGAGCAAGCGGCTGCATGGTTCCGAGTTACTGGCTGGGCTCAAACCATGAAGTTCTTTGTGACGCCCAACGTGGGGCACAAAGGGTTGAGATAACAACAGATCTGACTAGAGTGTGTCTAACCATATTTGTGATGAGCATTCATTGTTACTACTCGTCACAATGTTGATTCATTGGTTCTCAGAGTTGTTGCGCTTGATCTCAGAGTTTCAGCATGTTGTACCTTACTTACAGCCAGTATTTGCTGTTTTAGTGTTTATCGGCTGGGGGTCCTGGGCTAAGGTTCTTGTTTCACTGTACTTCATGGTAGTGACTTGTAATACAATAGACTCATTGATCACGAAACTGGTCTGGTTTGCGCTTCCGGTGTGGCATCACCTCTATACTTTGGGAGGTATATAATGAAATTTTTTATCAATTGCATATCTTTTTTTTTTCTCCTCAGGGGGTCAATCTACGAAGGAGGCATTCCCTTACACCCCTCGTTCCCCCACCAGCCTATTTGCAACAGCATTTGAGAGTTCTGAAGGTTTTGGATGGCCTTTGAATACCCTTGCGACCTGCCTGCTGATTGTGCTGGGGATCAGCATGTTGGCACACATACGGAGCGTGTTTTACCGACGGCCATCCTGCCCTGGGAACACCCTATTTCGTCTGATCTCGAAAGTTAAGCAGTATCGGGTTCAAATCTGGCCTAGGGTTAGACGACGATATAGGAGGACCACCAAGAGATTTTCCCTGAGGCTGGACAGTCATGAGTGGCAGGGTGTGTCGGGTAGTATGGGCAAGTATCTAGGCCAGTGGGCCCCTCCAGTGCTTTGGAACTTCACCACTGAACAAGTGCAACACCTGGAAAAACTAGTAAAACACTTACACGAGGTGTGCTGTCGTCCTGGTTATACCAGAGAGGGACATATCATGGCAACGTGCTGGGGTTTGGCCTACGCCTACAGAGCCCTGCTCAACGCTAACCTTCAAAGGGAAAAAAAAGTCTCTGGATCTGATGGCAAAGCAACAGATAACGCAGCGACGCCAACTACAAGCACAGCAGCTACTCAAACCCTGACCACAACAGACAACGCAGCTACTCCAAGTACAGCAGCTACATCAACCCCAGTGACAAGCACAACAGCTACTCAAACCCTGACCACAACAGACAACGCAACTACTCCAACTTCAAATACAGCAGTTACACCAACCCCAGTGACAAGCACAACAGCTACTCAAACCCCGGCAACAGACACTGCAGCCACTCCAACCCTAGTGGCAGACGCTGCAACCACTCCAATCCTAGTGGCAGATGCTGCAGCCACTCCAACCACAGTGACAAACATTGCAGCTAAACCAAATGGCCAATTTGTGACAATATCTGTTGGCCCTGTAAGCAAAAGCAAACGAGAGGCACAAAGAGCAACCCCTGCAGTGCAGGAAGATGAAGACCCAATGCAATTACTACACAGAAAAGGATGTGACCAAGAGTTACTACTACGTAGATCAGAGGAAGCGGAAGAAGAAGAGGTGACTTCTCGACCCTGGACCTCAATTGAGCTGCGGAATATGCGAAAAGATTTCACCTGTCTTCCAGGGGAGCACATTGTCACCTGGTTGCTCCGATGCTGGGACAATGGGGCCAACGGTCACAAACTAGAAGGTAGGGAAGCCAAGCAGCTGGGATCACTTGCTAGGGAAGGAGGAATTGACAAAGTGATTGCAAGAGAGAAGTAAGCCCTCCGCCTTTGGAGGCGGCTCCTGGCAGCTGTGAAGGAAAGGTTTCCCTATAAAGACGATATTACGAGTCGCTCAGCCAACTGGACCACGATAGAGAAAGGCATCCAGTCCCTGAGGGAATCAGCCATTCTAGAGATGATCTATCGTAGGCCGGATGCCAGGAACACATCCGTAGATCCAGACGAAGTCGAATGTACATGACCCATGTGGCGAAAACTTACACGGAGTGCACCATCATCATAGGCCCACACATTGGCATCAATGACCTGGAATGACGGAGTATCACCAACAGTGGATTACCTGATTCGTCAACTCCGAGAGTTCGGAGACAATCTCACCCCTTCCATCATTTCAGCTGTGGAAAAACTGTCCCAGGAGTTCAAGCAACTGAGAGACGATTTATCCGATCTATCCAGCTCCCCACGCGTACCAACCCATGTCTCACCTATTAACAGAAGGTGCCCTACTGCTTGAGAAAGAAAATATAGGAGGTACATGCCACGGGCCACCCTATGATTTTACCTGCGGGATCATGGAGAAGACATGAGAAAGTGGGATGGAAAACCTACTTCAGCTCTGGAGCAACGGGTGCGTGAACTGAAGAGGAGAACAATGGTCAAGGATGATCCTCCCAGGAAAGCTGCTGCTCCAGTCTCTGGTAAGCAGTTTCCCAGATGGAGTGGAAGAGCTGATTTTACTCCAGCTCCTGTGATAAGGAATACTAATCCCTTTCTACAAGACAGAAGTGGAGAATTTTATGATCACTATTAGAGGGGCCCTGCCTCCAGCCAGATGGAGGAGAGGGATAATTGGGTTTACTGGACTGTGTGGATCAGATGGCCTGGCACATCAGTCCCACAGAAGTATAAGGCTCTAGATACCGGTCCACAGTGTACCCAGATGCCATCAAGGTATCAAGGGGTGGAACCCATTTATATTTCTGGAGTGACAGGAGGATCCCAAGAGTTAACTGTACTGGAAGCTGAAATCAGCCTGACTGGGAGGAAGTGTCAAAAGCACCGCATTGTGACTGGTCCAGGGGCTCCATGCATCCTTGGCATAGACTATCTCAGGAGAGGGTACTTTAAAGACCCAAAAGGGTATAGATGGGCTTTTGGTATCACTGCCTTGGAAACAGAGGAAATGAAGCAGCTGTCCACCTTGCCTGGTCTCTCAGAGGATCCTTCTGTTGTGGGGTTGCTGAAGGTCGAAGAACAACAAGTGCCAATTGCGACCACAACAGTGCACCGGCGGCAATATCGCACCAACCGAGACTCCTTTATTCCAACCCATAAGCTGATCCGTAGACTGGAGAGCCAAGGAGTGATCAGCAGGACCCGCTCACCCTTTAATAGCCCCATATGGCCAGTGCAAAAGTCTAATGGAGAGTGGAAACTAACAGTAGACTATCGTGGCCTGAACGAAGTCACACCACCATTGAGTGCTGCCGTACCGGACATGTTTGAACTTCAATATGAACTGGAGTCAAAGGCAGCCAAGTGGTATGCCACAATTGATATCTCCAATGCATTTTTCTCAATCCCTTTGGCAGCAGAATGCAGGCCACAGTTTGCTTTCACTTGGAGAGGCGTCCAGTACACTTGGAACTGACTGCCCCAGGGGTGGAAACACAGCCCTACCATCTGCCATGTATTGATCCAGACTGCAATGGAACAGGGGCAAGCTCCAGAACACCTGCAATACATTGATGACATCATCGTGTGGGGTGATACAGCGGAAGAAGTTTTTGAGAAAGGGAGGAAGATAATCCAAATCCTGCTGAAGACCGGTTTTGCCATAAAATGGAGTAAGGTCAAGGGACCTGCACAGGAGATTCAATTCTTGGGAATAAAATGGCAAGATGGACGTCGCCAGATCCCCACAGACGTGATCAACAAGATAACAGCAATGTCTCCACCAACTAACAAGAAAGAAACACAAGCTTTCTTAGGTGTTGTGGGGTTCTGGAGAATGCACATCCCAAATTACAGTCTGATTGTAAGCCCTCTCTATCACGTGACGTGGAAGAAGAATGATTTCAAATGGGGCCCTGAGTAACAACAAGCCTTTGAACAAATTAGACGAGAAATAGTTCATGCACTAGCCCTTGGACCAGTCCGGGCCGGGCCAGATGTGAAAAATGTGCTCTATACTGCAGCCGGGGAGAATGGTCCTACCTGGAGCCTCTGGCAGAAAGCTCCAGGGGAGACTCGAGGTCGACCCCTTGGCTTTTGGAGTCGGGGATATAAGGGATCCGAGGCCAGCTATACTCCCACTGAAAAAGAGATACTGGCAGCCTATGAAGGGGTTTGAGCTGCCTCAGAAGTGATTGGAACTGAAGCACAGCTTCTCCTGGCATCCCGGTTGCCTGTGCTGGGCTGGATGTTCAAAGGCAGGGTTTCCTCTACACATCATGCAACCGATGCTACATGGAATAAGTGGGCCGCACTAATTACTCAATGAGCTCGAATAGGAAATCCCAGTCGTCCAGGAATTCTAGAAGTCATGGAGTGGCCAGAGGGCAAAGATTTTGGGATGTCACTGGAAGAGGAGGTGATGCGTGCTGAAGAGGTCCCACCATATAATGAACTGTCAGAGAGCGAAAAGCAATATGCCTTATTTACTGATGGGTCCAGCCGTATTGTGGGAAAGCATCGGCGATGGAAGGCAGCTGTGTGGAGTCCCCTGAGACAAGTTGCAGAAACTGCTGAAGGAGAGGATGAATCCAGTCAGTTTGCAGAGGTGAAAGCCATCCAGCTGGCCTTGGACATTGCTGAACGAGAAAAATGGCCAGTACTTTATACTGACTCATGGATGGTGGCAAATGCCCTATGGGGGTGGTTGCAGCAATGGAAGCAGAGCAACTGGCAACGCAGAAGTAAACCCATCTGGGCTGCTGCATTGTGGCAAGATATTGCTGCTCGGGTGCAGAACCTGGTGGTGAAGGTATGCCACGTAGATGCTCATGTACCCAAGAGTCGGGCCATTGAGGAACACCAGAACAACCAGCAAGTGGATAAAGCTGCTAAGATTGAAATGGCTCAGATGGACTTAGATTGGCAACAAAAGGGTGAATTATTTTTAGCCCAGTGGGCCCATGACACCTCAGGCCATCAAGGCAGAGATGCAACATATAGATGGGCTCGTGATCGAGGGGTGGACTTAACAATGGACACTATTGCCCAGGTTATTCACGAATGTGAAACATGTGCTGCAATTAAGCAAGCCAAGCGGTTAAAGCCTCTCTGGTATGGAGGACGATGGCTGAAGCACAAGTATGGGGAGGCCTTGCAGATTGACTATACCACACTCCCACCGACCCGCCAGGGCAAGCGCTATGTGCTTACCATGGTGGAAGCAACCACCGCATGGCTGGAAACATACGCTGTGCCCCATGCCACACCCAGAACGCTATCCTGGGCCTTGAGAAACAAGTTTTGTGGCGACACGGCACCCCGGAGACAGCGGAGTCAGACAATGGGACTCATTTTGGAACAACCTTATAGGCACTTGGGCCAAAGAGCATGGCATTGAGTGGGTATATCACATCTCCTACCATGCACCAGCCTCTGGGAAAATCGAACGGTACAATGGGCTGTTAAAAACTACACTGAGAGCAATGGGTGGTGGGACTTTCAAACACTGGGATACACATTTACCAAAAGCCACCTGGTTGGTCAACACGAGGGGATCTGCCAACAGGGCTGGCCCAGCCCAATCAGAACTTTTACATACTGTAGAGGGGGATAAAGTTCCTGTGGTGCACATAAAGAATTTGTTGGCGAAGACAGTCTGGGTTATTCCTGCTTCAGGTAAAGGCAAACCCACTCGTGGGGTTGCTTTTGCTCAGGGACCCGGATATACTTGGTGGGTAATGCGGGAAGATGGGGAAGTCCGATGTGCACCTCAAGGGGATTTAATTTTGGGGGAAAACAGCCAATGAACTCAATTGTGTGCTGTTGCCTGCTCTATAACACTTTTACAGCCCACCAGCTAGATATCTTCAGGTCGCCAGCAACTGACCCTGACTTCCCTCCGATCATCACCTCAACAAAGAATGAATTTTGAGGAAACTATAGACGAGCTCAGCAATGACCAGACGAGTTTGGCGGTGTCATCAGCAGGCAAAAACCCAACACTACACACCGTCCGTCCTGCCCTGAAAGACTATTACAAGAGATGGAGCCTGACATCATGGACTGGATGAATTCAGCAATTTTAAAGGGATTGATCCATGGGCTAGGGAATGATATCTTTCTCTTTGTGTGTGGGTGTGGGTGTACATGTGTGTATATATGGGACAGGGATGATGGTGTGTTGAGAGATGTGGGATTTGAGCATGACATGAATGGTATGGAATCAGGGGTGGATACTGTCCTGGGTTCAGCTATAGCAGTCATTTTTCTCCTTCTTAGTAGCTGGTGCAGTGCTGTGTTTTTTAACTTTCAGCCTGGGAACAACGCTGATAACACTGATGTTTTTAGTTTTTGCTAAGTAATGTTTACTCCGACCAAGGACTTTCTCAGTCTCATGCTCTGCCAGGGAGGAGGGGAAGCCGGGAGGAAGCAGAGACGGACACCTGACCCAAACTAGCCAAAGGGGTATTCCATACCATGGCATGTCATGCCCAGTATATAAACTGAGGGGAGTTACCCGGAAGGCCCAGATCACTGCTCGGGTCGGGCTGGGTATCGGTCGGCGGGTGGTGAGCAATTGTATCCTCTCCCCTTTTTATTTCCCTTATCATTATTGTTACTGGTGGTAGCAGTACTGGTTTTGTATTATACCTTAGTTACTGGACTGTTCTTACCTCAACCCGTGGGAGTTACATTCTTCCGATTCTCCTCCCCCTCCCTCCAGGAGCGGGGGGAGGAAGAAGGGGGGGAGTGAGCAAGCAGCTGCATGGGTCCGAATTACCAGCTAGGCTCAAACCACGACACTAGGCTACCTGTCCTGACAAAAGCAGCACATGATTATTTTCATGTGATTTGTTGGCAAATTCACAGTGGTAGTCTCTTACCTCTCCAGTGATCATTTGGACCCTGTATTTACAAAAATAATCCCATTTTTTTCAGCAGGACAGTGCTACCTCTCCTGTCTTTGTAAGCACCTGAAACAGAGCTGCAAAGGCTGATCAGGCCAATGCCCTTGGCGGTCTCAGGCAAATCCCAAGAGGCTGTGTTGACTTGGCTACATCTCCTAAATACCTGGTTTGAACCTGCTGGCAACTCAGCCTGCCCCCTTCTTCCTTTCGCTCAGAGTGACTCTTCAATGTTAATACTATGTAATTCCTTTAGTGTGTTTGAAAACAAGTTTCTTCCTGTTAGCTAGCCAACCCTGCATGCTGCAAGCCTCAACTGATTTCTGTTACAATAATGCAGATGCATTCACATAACTAAATCAGAGTAACTGATTATGACCGCATTGTTAAATGTCTCTATTTTAGTATTTAAATTAGCTCAGTTGTATTCCAACACGAGTGTTTATTGCAAACACAGGCAGGAAGGCATTAGGGGGCTTTTGCCTTCTCTCTAGCTTTTCAGAATAAAGGCTTACACACAAATAATAAGTAACTTGCTGTCGTTGTTTAAGCCCAGCTGGTAACTCAGAACCATGCAGCTGCTCGCTCACTCCCTGCCTTCTTCCTCCCTGTGCTTCCAGAGGGATTGTGGCGCACAAAAGGCACAGACTTGAAGCATCTTCATGAAGCGAATCACTTTATTGCCTATTGCTCTAGCTTTTATACCATTCTAGCAAAAGCTATCTTTAGCCTATTGCTCCAACTCCCATACAAAGCCGTTTTTATCACATCATGTTTAGTTCCTGGTTTACGGTTTTGTTTCCTCAACATTCCTCATGGTTTCACAAACAGTCCCAAAATAACCAGTTCCTTATCTTTTTGTTCTCCTGCTTCTGTCCACCTGGGTTGCTCTGCTTAATTACACAGTGTACTTTGCTGCTTCTTTAACTCTTTCTTCTCCAGCCAAGCAGCTACCTCTCTTTGGCAATAATCAAATAGTTTCCATCTTCTCCTACATCTCCCCCTTCTTTGTTTATCTCCGAAAGGGCAAGGTTCGCATATAACTGTGTGACCATAACCTGATTCATACTTCATTCGATTGATCATTGAACACAAGAAAAAAGACAAGGAAGATGTAAGGCAATCATTAATACAGCAATTAGAGCCATTAAAATAAACCCTGCGATATTTTTGACCCACGGTCCAAAATTCCCGAGCCATGAAGACAGACCAAAAGCGCCCCACCCCTGATTTAGCTGCAAGGGATACTCTTATGAATTGATTCTGAGTGGTCGCTTGGATTCATGCAACACACCCCATCAAAATCCTCGCACCCATGTTTAAATAACACAGACAAAACCACGCTCTTGCTCAGACTCCTCCATGTGCGTGTATCTGCTCATTAGTTTTATCACATGTGCAAGGACCCCCAACTGCTCTACTGACTGAGCTAGCCATTACAATTTAAAAAGTTCAAGACGAATGTGGCTTTCCATTGTCTATCTTGTGGGGAGTCATGATCCCGGTTCCCCCCCCTTTTTTTTTCTTTTCTAGTTCACATTTCTTTTCTAGTTTTTGAGGGAGCCTGGTGTGGCCGATAGACAACTGGGCACGGCACCGCTACCCCAATGTCTCCTCGGTTAAGAGTATACCCCCTCCCACGAGTCCTCCAGACCCCAGCCCTCCTTCCCTGTAAAGGTCTGCAACTCAGCAGGAGGAGAAAACAAGTCCGGCTCCTCTGGACCTACAAAACCAGGATCAAAGGGGTCTGTAGGGTCGTTAAGATCATCAAGGTTATCAGGGTCATCACCCGACTCAGCTGCTTCCGATAGAGGCGCTTGCGCTGCGAGGATCGTCGTGGTCAGCGGTGAGGACTGTGACGACAAAGGAGGCGCAGACAGGGAGACAGAAGGGGGGGTTGGGGGGGGCAGCTGTTGATGAGGCTTCAGGAGATTTTACCCCCTCACGAGCATCGGTAGCTTCCTTAGACGTGACGGCATCAGCAGCAACACTGGTCTGTACCTGGCAAAGAGTGGCCAGGATCTGCCACCAGGTTGTCAAATGCTTCCCTGCTGTGGGGTCCCTGTTTGAAGCAGCATCATGCAGCCATTTACCAACAATTTGCCAAGCGGGGATTTGGAAAGTGCCACCAGCTGGAAAATCAGGCACTTTAACACGGATCCATTCTAACAAAGTCACAAGTTGCAGACCCGATATGGGCCGATGCCGAGTTTCAAGCAGACGGCGCATTACTTCCAGACTGTGCTGCTGATCTCGGGATAACTGTGATGGTGTTCTCCATCGCATTCTCAGCTGTTTACCTTCTGTCCTGCAGAATGGTAATTATGGTGCACCTCGAGCTTCCTTCCAGCTCCGTCTCTCGAGCTTCCTTCCAGCTCCGTCTCTTGAACTTCCTTTCCGCTCCGTCATTCAAGCTTCCTTCCAGCTCCATCATTCGGCTCAGCTACGCCACTGGTACCATCGTTGCTGTCTCTTTAAGGCCTGTGTCGGGCGCCATTTGTGGCGTATGAAAGGCATGGACTCAAAGCATCTTCATGCAGCAGATCATTTTATTGCCTATTGCTCTAGCTTTTATACCATTCTAGCAAAAGCTATCTTTAGCCTATGGCTCCAACTCCCATACAAAGCCATTTTTATCACATCGTGTTTAGCTCCTGGTTTACAGTTTTGTTTCCTCAACATTGCTCATTGTTTCACAAACAGTCCCAAAATAACCAGTTCCTTATCTTTCTGTTCTGCTTCTGTCCACCTGGGGTGCTCTGCTTGATCACACAGTGTACTTTGCTGCTTCTTTTTCTTCTCCAGCCAAGCAGTTCTCTTTGGCAATAATCAAATAGTTTCCATCCTCTCCCACAAGCGACGGGGAAGAGAATAGAAAGAATGTAAACCCCATGGTTTGAGATAAGAACAGTCCAGTAACTAAAGTATCATACAAAACTACTACTGCTACCACCAATAACAATAATGATAAGGGAAATAACAAGGGGAGAGGATACAGTTGCTCACCACCCACTGACCGATACCCAGCCCGACCCGAGCAGTCATCTGGGCCTTCCGGGTAACTACCCCCAGTTTATATACTGGGCATGATGTGCTGTGGTATGGAATACCCCTTTGGCTAGTTTGGGTCAGGTGTCCGTCTCTGCTTCCTCCCGGCTTCCCCTCCTCCCTGGCAGAGCATGAGACTGAGAAAGTCCTTGGTCGGAGTAAACATTACTTAGCAAAAACTAAAAATGTCGGTGTTATCAGCACTGTTCCCAGGCTGAAAGTTAAAAAACACAGCACTGCACCAGCTACTAAGAAGGAGAAAAATGACTGCTATAGCTGAATCCAGGACACCTGCAAAAGTCAAAGTTTTGCTTTTAACAAGCAAGTCAGTGTCTTCTATTTAAATAAGCATTTTAAGACTACCGGTTACAAAAAGAAGCACCAGAGTAGACATACCAACTTCAGATCAGATCACAACCTCAGATGCCACATAATCACCTTGCAAAGGAGCATCGCTGCCTCCCGATACTGTAGCTCTACTTTGTGAGCTGGCACATTCAGCGGATTTTCTGCATTATTTGCAAACCTGTCCCCATGCACTGGGCTCCTCTGAAAACCCTGGGATACAAGAAGTTGTTTCAAGGAATTATGGTAAGAAGTTTGTTTTTCCAAGTTGTTTTTCCATTTCGTAAACTGCACTTTTCTAAGCCTAACACTTTGGAAGAAGTTCATCTTAAAAGCTTGTATCTGTAAAAGACGACACTGTCCACAGCGCCGACAAAATACAATTTTCCCTAGCAATTTCTTTAAACGTTTTCTAGCAATTTCTTTAAATGTTCAGCCATTAAAAAAGCACACATACCACATACCACATCCAGTTCATTATATTTTTATTTTAATATATTCTGTATGATGTACTGCATTCTGCCTAGATCTCTAGAAAGTTATCCATTTATCCATCCTTTTCCCACCTGAACAAGCTTTCATATGGATGCATTTTTCTTCACTTATGCAGATGGTTTACATTACCCTGCTAATGTTTTTTTCTTAAATAATTTCATTACTACCTCAACTCAGCTGAGCAAGAATTAAGAATTATAATGATGTGCTACAGTGTGTGCATTTTTTTTTTATTATTCATTTGTTCCCTGCCTACAGAAAAAAAAAAAAAAAGCTACCATAGCGGTAAGTAGTCTAAGGTTAGCCTTAATGTTCTATGAACACAGAAATATAAAATAGCTAAAACACTCAAATATGTACCCAATTCTAGAGTGTTGTTTACGAAATGCATGTGGAGTGCTCTGCATCAGAAAATACATATATTTTTCATGTTTATTTTTGGTAGCTTACTGTTGAGTATTTAATTACAGATTTCAGAAAGCATTTAGGTATGAAGTATAATGTCATCCTGATTTGTTACTACAGCAGCAATAACTGTCATCAAGAATAAGCAAACCTAAGCGCTGCCACAACAATTATGTTTTCCCTTAAGCAGAACAGTTACTAGCTAAATCTTACCCTTCTTCCAAAACTGCAAATTTTTTGCTACATCCCTGGAAAAATGTGAACTGGCCTTTTTATGTTAACTTTTCCTGCAAGCTTCAATTGCATCTCTTCTGTGTGCATTTCAGGTTCCAGTTCTCCACTCATTGATGCACATTAAAACATTTCCCTGAAGAACCTAATTGTGTAATGGAGATTTATTCAAGCAGTTTTCATCTAAACCTATGCAAATCACACTGTCGTTTTTCAGAGAACTGCTGTACTCACATATTTGGTCAGAGGGTTGTTTTCTGGTTTTTCGTTTGTTTGTTTTAAATTTCCACCAGTGACCAGAGACCAGATGCCTGTTCACCTGCACACTTGTTCAATTAGTAGCCCATGCACATCACTGAACAGCAAGGAGTGGTAAGTACCAGATCCAAAGGCAAGAGAACAGAAGGCTGATCTTGAAAAGATGGCGTCAACCATGTACAAAACAGGAATGCTGACATAGTAAGTACTTGAATAAACTCTGTCTATATTCAGACCAATACTACTTGTTAACTTTTTGATTCTATTTTAACTGCCATAGCTTCTCTAAGGTGGAAGAATGTGTCTTCGTTGTGGACTTAAAATCCATCTTGATGGAATGTTGGCTCCAGCACATTTCACTGTAACTGGTATCCCACTACACTACATTTTATAATCCTTGCCTCAGTCTGTCCGTAGAAATGGAAATTGCTGTTGAGTTCTAATGCTTAATACTCTGCATATTTCAACCAGTTAAATATTACACACATGCAATCGGTACTTATGTACTATCCTTTCCATGTATATTAAGTGTTACAGAATTATAACATGTAAAAATCTAGATGTGTTGTGCTGGCTCGTTGCATAAAACGCTCTTGGCTTTTTAAAACAAAGTGGTAATTATTCAGGCATTGTTGCCTTCAATCGCTTATAAAAGACAATTTTAACACTTGAAATCCAGCATAATATTACAAATGAATAATGTTTTCATATTCTCAGTCATATTAAATCTAGACTGCTTTTATTTACTTACTTTGACTAAGCCATTTGTCAATTGCATTCTCATATTTTTTTGGTTCCTTTAACCAGTCTTGATGCCACCTAAGGTTGGCAATAACATTTGAGTAATTGTGACCCAAACTTTGCTTCCAGCTGATAAACTGTCTTTTGTTATACTCCTGAACAGAAGAAGAAACTTTCGGGTAGTTTACTATAGAGCGGAGTATTTTGTCCAAGGAATGTACCATTGCTGGGAATTTTACGGCAATGTTTGTTAGCTCATCTGGATCAGCAGTAAGATCTGGAACAAAACATCAGTTAGGAGCCAATTTGCATTTAAGTAAATTATTGAGTTGGTCAGGACATAAAAGTGGTAACATACCAAACAGCTGTGGAAGTACTGAATGGCCATCTGAGTATGCGATATATTTCCATTTGCCAGTTCGAAGCATGTACATGGAAGAATTTACATTGCATCCATGGAACTCACTCAACACCCATGAGGGCCGATGCCCTTCGGATGACACTCCATTCTCAGGCTTCCCACGTAGCAGTGGTATAAGAGAATATCCACTGAGGTTCTGTGGGACAGGAATTCTTGCTATATCTAAGCAAAGATAAATGAAGTCAAAATACTACTCCAGTTACAGTGATTGAAAAAGCCTAACATAATACTAATACTACATGTGTCTAAAGAAATTCTATTTCAGTAATAAAACATGCATTCCTAATTATTCTCCTAGTAGAACACAGGAACCCCCAAATACACAAATAATAATTAAAAAAGAAAAACCTTAAGGAAGTTTCCAAGGTCAGATGCCCAATATCTTGATCAAAAGCAGTATCTGCTATGCGTAAGTCCATCTTTAACAGAGGCTTGTTAAAAACAATTGGAATAGCCTCCATTGATGCGTAGCACTTTTTTACTTTTTTTTAATCATGGTTTTATACCCTTCCCTTCTGTTCTGACCAAGTCAGGCAGGAGAAAGATATTGTCATAGCATGAAACAACCCCAAAAGCTCCATATCCAAAATAGTCTAACCCTTCATTTCTGTGCTAATAACAGTGCTACTCTCCCATCTAGCATTCTTCACCAGTGAGTAACAGAACACTTTACAAATGATGGCCATTATGGTTATCACCTTTAACTGGTGGGGAGCCTGAGGAACAGGGCCATTTGCTTCACTGGTACAGCTGGAGGTAAAGATGGTGTCAGAGGTGGAATCCATACAGCGTGCATATGGAAAACAATGAATGGCTCTATGTCCTGCTGGATAGCCCCTAGAACATGCTGTAACTTGAACAAGCTCCTCAGTATCAACTTACATCACAAGTGTCTCTAACTCTCAGAGACTAGGTCAATATTAAGAGGCTGCCCAGATCTCTCAGAGACATCCTGAAAAACATAGTCGAGAATCCCAAACATATTACCTCAACTTTAGTGTCTCCTAAATGGAGCATGACAGAACTGGTATTTTTAATCACCCAACTGAACATAGCGTATAGTCATTAAAAATTCATCACTTTCCAATTCAGAGAGCACCTCTTCTATGCCAAGTGGTGATACTCAGTGCATATAAATTCTATATAACAAGGGAGGAAGGGAGGAAGGGAGGAAAGGAGGAAGGAAGTTAAACCACCTGACCAATTATGTTATTTGAGGAAAGACACAAAGAAAAAAAAAAAAGAGATTTTTAACTTTTTACATATGATACTTATATAAGTACCATATCTAATGAAGATTACTTTATATTTATATAGAAAAAAGATTTTATATCAGAATTTGGAAGAGAAAGCTACTCAGATTATAGCTTATTTTCATCTGGATAACTAGATCAGAAGTTTTGAGAAGAGACAGGCAGATAAAGATCTTCTGTTCTTTGGAAATCAAATGAAGACAATATAGAAAAGGATTTTTCACTGTCTTTTACTGCTAGAAGTACAGTTTTACCTACTGCCCCATGTTCTCTCAGGGAACTGAGTGTACAGTGCCACTTCTTAAAGAGCAAGCTTTGCAGAATGCCTTGAAAAGACCACTTTTCTGATCGGTAGCCTAAAAAGTCCCAGATAAAGCATCAAATGGTGATTTCACCTAATGTTTAGTTCCAATGAAATTCATCTCTTGCATGATTTATCACAGGTAATTGTTCAAAAATTCACTCTAAAAAATAATTGCCATCTGAGTGTAAGCAATTTGCTGTCAGTCCTTTTTATGATTCTCTCCCCTACAAAGAATATTTCCACATGTAAGAAGAATGATTATCCATCATCATACTGTATTATGCTTGACAAGATCAATTGTACATTTCCTATACAAAGTCTTTATAACATTTCTTCCATGTGACCCTTTATAAAAGACATTCCTAATGAATCTGCTATCCTTTCAGGTTTAATCTCATCTCTGGATGCATTTACACTGTAATTTCTATAGTAAACTGTTAGGTATGAAGGCTATCAATAATTATTCATATCTAAACTGCATTTGACTTTTTTATCAGTTTTCCTTTGTTTTAAGATACTCCTATAATCATTCATTATAAATGTGTTGATGACAGTAACAGTAATAAAGAGCATCATGAGCTCCTTTAATTTTTACATCAATTTTTTGCATTTTAATTAAAGTCCATATGTATGCTCCACCAATAAACTGTTATCTCCCATTGTGTTACTACATTGCCTCACAAAGTGGAGGTGTAAGTCTGACTATAATATAACTGGGGGAAAAAAGTAATTTTAAATGACTTAACTTACCAAGCATAGTAGGATATATATCCACGAGAGATACCACATTTGGGATTTGCTGCTGGTTTTTTATTCCTGGCCCCATAACTAAAAGAGGAACATGGGAACTTCCTTCATACATGCTCATTTTATAGAACTGCCGGTGTTCCATAGCAAGTTCTCCATGATCTGCAGTGAATATAATGATTGTTGTCTTAAGAAGCCCAGTATCTCTCAGAGCTGAAATAACCTCACCTGCAACAAAAAAAAAGATACTGAAAGGCTACGTTCAAAACATTCTTTCCAACTTCTGTACCTGCAAAGTGCCATGAAAAACCCTGAGGAATCCTAGACAGAGGGTTGGAAACTCCTCTCTGCCACAGAAGGCAGAGCCCAAGGCATTCATTCCAGAATAACAGTCGTCAGTGAGTTGCAGGGCTCTGGTTATCAATGAAGTGTGGAGGGCACTGAGCAACTATAAAAATGTAAAAAATTAAGGGTGCACCATAGGACAAGCTGCATTTTTGCGATCGTCGCTTTTGTTTAATTTCTAGCATAACTAATACTAATTATTTCAACACCAGTAGAATAGGTCAGCAGAAGCCATGATACTACAGTTAGGGTGAAGGACTCTTAGAATCATAGAATCATAGAATCGTAAGGGTTGGAAAGGACCTTAAGATCATCTAGTTCCAACCCCCCTGCCATGGGCAGGGACACCTTGCCCTAAACCATGTGGCTCCACTTTACACAGAATCAATGGAAGTTTCTCCTTCCTGTGCCTACATCCCCTCAGGAGCTCCTTGCACATACATTTGTGCAAGGAAGACAGGGTCAATGAAGTCGGTAATTGCTTACACATCTTTAACATTAAAGATGATTCTTGCATAAACAGACTAATTAAAAACTTAGAATATGTTACCAAATTAAACCCCAGTGCCATTAGTTTGCAATACCTTCATTCCAGAAATGCCGTCAGGCTCCCATCGATGTCTCTTTTTTTGTTTTTTATTTTCTTTAAAATGTGGAAGAGTAATTCTGTGTCTTTTAGACTATTTGATCATTCTAACATTGCTAAAAAGATTAGCTTATATATTCATTAATTTTATATTACAAGGAAATTCTTGTTCTTTCATGGTCACTTTTCCAATTATAGAAATAAAATACTTGTCCTGGGTTTAGCTGTAACAGTAAAGAAAGACCAATCTGCATTATAATTTTTATGTCTGTAGACATTACTGCAAACTAGAAAGAGTTCTGAATGCCTAATTAATTCTTTCTTTTCTCCTTAACTTTCAATAATATGCTAAGGGAGACATCGGAAGTTTACTATGTGTAATAGCTGTCATCCAGTCTATCCTTTGAAATCAATCTCTAAGGAAATTGCTTGTGCCGTAAAATTTACCTTTCCTTTCAGCTCTACTTTGCTAGTCTGTCCCCATTTGCAGTTGTTTGCATTATTTCAGTTAGCACTTAATCAAAGAGTATTTAGTTCCTCTTGTACACTGGTCAGGCAATGTTTTGCTGCAGTTACTGGGCTTTCACAGGGTCTCTGACTGGTGGTTGTGATTACTTTTCACAGTGCTCTGAATTCACCTTGCAATAGCCTTCAAAATTATCCAGTTATTTAACATATAGACTGATTAAG
The DNA here is from genome assembly GCF_004027225.2 of Strigops habroptila. Lineage (NCBI taxonomy): Eukaryota > Metazoa > Chordata > Aves > Psittaciformes > Psittacidae > Strigops > Strigops habroptila. The sequence continues at coordinate 23,816,746 of NC_044302.2, forward strand.
CAGCATGCATGTGGCTTACTCCCAGATCTGAACTGTGTTTTGTTTTGTTTTTTTGTTTCCAGAAGACCATTTCTATGAGCATTTTCTTACGAAAATCAGAACAAGAAAACTCACTGTAGAATGAAACATTACCTACCGAGCATGGCATCTGTCTCCGCACACATAGCATAATAAAATGCTCTAATATTTCTCACTTCTTGCTTTGTAAACTCTCCTGTGCAATTCTTGGTGTAAGATGAGTAATAGTCTACTGGATGGATCTCTGAAAGAGAAGGCCACTTGGGTATTTTAATAGCTTCATAAGTTACCTAAAAATAAGAGGAAATTCACATTACTTTAGCAACTAATTAAACATTTTTTTTAAAAAAGATTTAATTTAAAAAAATATTTAATTTAAAACTTTTTAGCATAAATTCGCAGTTCTCAACTTGTGGTCCAGGAAACATCAGCTTCTTATCTGTTATGTGGTGCTGCTAGCTCCCCCATACCTCCCCTCTGCTTCCACAGATATGAAATATTTTTACTAGAGTACTGTAAAAATCATCTAGAAACTAAAGCTAGGAGCCATAAATATGTGTTCTACTGGCTGATGTCTTTTTTTAAGAGAACTGCAGAACAGTCTTCTGGAACTTTACTCCAGAGTAAGTACAAAAGTATTGGCATAGTCTCGTTAACTATAGGATAATTAAACCCCATGTGTATGAAAAAGATCAAGTGTTATGTGAACCTACAGAACAACATGGAAATTCACTTAAGCCTGGGAAGGTCTCCAGGAAAGTGGATGACAAGTCTTGATACCTTGATAAAAAGAATTCATTATGACTAGTCCAATTTTCTAATACTTTTCTATTTGTTTCTACAGCTGTCAATCCATTCAGTTATAAAGAATACTAAGATCAGTTTGAAACTAAAAAGTAGGAGCCGATCAGCTTCAAATAATGATGGATTTGTATATTCAAACTGTTGTGCTCAGAGATACTGTGTGCTGCAGCACCAGCTTTAGAGCCTCAACGTCTGACATACGCATTTAGCCTAGGCAGTCATACTGTATGCATTCCTTTAAGTAAGTGCTGCATTTAACAGTTAATTAAGTTTTTAAATTAATAAACCACACATCTTGCTCTAATTTACATCTGGAATCCTAACAAACAGAGCTGAGGCCTAGATTATGGCACATGAACTCTAGTGCCTGTGCAGCACCTTCTGGGGCTGCAGCCACAGCTCCACTCCTGGGCTGTCCCCAAACACATGCAGCATGGTTCCTGGTAAATTAACTGAGATGCTTACCTTCCGAGTGGCTCCATGAAGCACAAAAGGAATCAGATCAAAGGTGTCCCTAGATGCATTACATCCCTGTTTATTGGTGTAGCAATTTAAGCATCAACCTCTGCTGAACCCAATATGGTTTTGCCCGAAGGTGTGGATGGGTAAATAAGAGCTGTCTGGGGAGCTACTAGCAGAGCGTGTCTCTGAAGCACATGGTATAGTTTTGACCACCGGTGCTGTTATGGCCATGTGTTCCAATATCCACAAAGTTCTACCTCCCACAACAGTCAATATTCTCCATTGAGTTATCTAGCAGATGTATTAAGTCATAGAATCGTGTAGGTTAGAAAAGACCTTTAAGCTTATCAAGTCCAACCATTAACCTGGTACTCCCAAGTCCACCACTAAACCATGACCCTCAGTGCCACATCTACATATCTTTTAAATACTTCCAGGTATGGTGACTCCACCACTTCCCTGGGCAGCCTGTTCCAATGCTTGACGATTTCTTCCCTTTTTTATGAAGAAAATGTTCCTAATACCCAGCCTAAACCTCCCCTGGTGCAACTTGAGGCCATTTCCTCTCATCCTATCCCTTGTTACTTGGGAGCAGAAACCAGCCCCTAAACAGTTGGTAAGGCAGCAGGAGTTGAAGTGCTCATTGGGGTAAACCCCAGGTTTGTAATATAGTCAGATATACCAAAACCTAAGTTTCCTTAGAGCCTTTAGAAAATAGGCTGCAAGATGAAATCATGGAAAATAAAATAATAGCAGGCAACTGCTTCAGACATCTTCCTATTGCTGAAGGTTCTTGGCTACATAAAGTCACATTTTAGACTCCTCAAACGGTATTTATTAGTTGCTTAAGATATAACAGGACCCAAAAATGTCTGTCTCCATCCATCATTCATCAGAAGACTGAACTTAAGTTTTAGGGATTCACGAAGTCATGATCCGTTTGTCTGTCTGACGTAATTCATTGCTAGGAAAAAAGCCATACGCCCTGAAAAAGTACTGGCTAGTGCAAAATATAGAAGACCATCTGCTTAGCAACACAGGGTTTCATAAACATACCATGTTGATAATCTGTTCTGTATTAGCTATTCAGTAAACATATAATTTCATTCAAGTTCTTCATCTATGCAAACTTCTTCATGAGATTGATCTCTGTCATTTTCAAAGCCTGCTTCTTCCACAGCCAAAACACAGGCACATTCCATAAGAATCATCCAATGGTCAAGAAATGGTAATATGCGGTTCACATAACTGAGTATGTGAATGTAGTGGTGCAAAGGACCTCAACAAGCTATGAAGTTTATGTATTCTAACTGGATGACAAAAATTTGTGAGAGATGTTATAACTCTGTTTGTGACTTCAAAAAAGGTAACCCCACTTCCCAATATGTCTAACCTAGCAATTAGCACCTAGCAAGTCATCTTTAATAGCCAAGCGAGACCTTGATTTTTGCAAATGAAGGGATTTTTCCCCCCCAGGCTTTTCCTCTACCCAAAAGCTTCTCACCATTCCCAGAAGAAACCACACCCCAGTATATCCTTTTTTCTAAGACTTTGTATTCTTGTTGCACCAGGATAATTTTGCAGTTTCCCAGCAGAAAAGGCCATGAGTTACATGAACCAGGGGTTTTTTTGGTGTGGGTTTGTTTTTTGTTTTTTTTTTTAATGTAAGCATGAAGTCTTTTCAAACCTCAGTTCTTGAGCTGCAGAGAATCTTAATGCCTTTATGCAGTGAATGCTGTTGTAACCCATCTATATTTTTTATGACAGATAATGGCACCTGGAGACCACACAAGACAGAGAAAAAATTTTCTACTTCTTGGAATGGAGTGCAATCTGTTAGCTTTCCACATATGGACACAGTGGGACTTTTCTGCAGTCTAAAAACACTGAATAACGACAGCAGCACAGAAGGAAATTAACAGAAGAGTGACTTCTGTCTCTTACTACTTCATGTTCTGGGTTTGTATTGTAGGAAAAGTCAATTACTCCCTATAAAACTTAGAATGATTACATTCAGCATCATTTATAGCAAGCACAATAAAAAAAATGCTACAAACAATGAACTTCAGACCATTACTGAAACAGAAACTACAGGTACGTACAGCAGCAATTTCATTTTCTGTTTAATGTGTTTATAGCCACAGAACTCCAAATTTCTTTATTGGTTCAGTAACTACTGCTAACAAACCCTTTCCTACAACAGAAAGAAATCCTTCACTTCTATTTGCTCAGCCTTAAATCAGAAATCTAACATCTCTACCAACAATCTTCTTAGTCTGCACTGACCTAGCTAAACTGGGTCTGACTTGAAAAGTCATGTGAGGAATAAAATACTGTTCCTAACAAGTACACTTATAAATAAACTTATATTCAAATTTCGCTTTCACATACCTTTTCAAGCCAATAGGGAGATGTTAAAAATGTAGAGGATCCAAAATTTTCTCCTGCATAAGGTGATGGATATGGGTGTGGTAAATTCAGCCCCAAGTAAAGAACAAATGGTTGAGTAAGGTTAATGGCTTCTTTCTTTATCCAATTCACTGCTTTATCAGTATTCTGCCAATCTGCTTCCATCACTCTTACATGCTTCCTATCACCAGTCAGGTTTACCATGGGTCTCCCTTCTTGCCGGAGCAGGAAGTCAACATCCCTAGTCCAAGCTTCCACACGGTTACTGAAAATACATGCATACGATACATACTCAGTGGAAAATGTTTTCTTCACTCTTCCTCCAAGTCAAGAGAGTTAAGAATTCCTGAAGAACTTTCCCTATACTCGTAGCTGCAATCTATTTGTAATTTCTACAAAAAAGAGAATTGTTATTCAATCGATCAATAGCTATTACACATCTATTTTATACTCAAAGCTTTAGCAATTTTTTTTTCTGCTTCTGAATCTTTTTTCTTATTTATTATAACTTCATGTCAGAACGGTTCTTCTCACATCTACAAAATAATATTTAGAAATAGCATCTCCACCTTGTTGACCCTGCTACCCCTTCTGGCATGGATTCACATTACCTGGTAAAGAGGCCCTTAGGTTTTTGTTATTTGAAAAAGTCCTGTGGGAAATAACTTGCCTGGAGAGGCTGCCTTTAGAAGCATCCTTCTGGTTTTGGATAGTACTGTTACAACGTTTTTAAACGCTATCACTTACAACAAGAATCTGTAGGAGTAATTTATCTTGTACAATTGCTTTTGATGTAACTGATAAATGCTATCAAGAAAAGGGAACAACAGAGTAGAAGGGCGTAGAGAAAGCAAGAAGGAGAAAAAGAATGTTTTAATGATTTTTTTTTTTAAAGATTTTCTAATATCACGACAATGTTGCCTCTCTAAAATGCTGAGAAATCTGAGCTGCAGATGTCCTTAATTCTCTGCCAGACTGAATTCTGAGCTGCCATAAACAAAGGTTGTCGAGTTGGAATAGTTCATGAAGAACAGCAGCCCATGGGAAGGACCCACATTAGAGAAGTTGGTGGAGGGCTGCCTCCTGTGGGAAGGACCTCATGCTGGAGCAGGGGAGGAGTGTGAGAAGCCTTCCGCTGAGGAGGAAGGAGCAGCAGAGAGAGCATGTGATGAACTGATCACAACCCCCATTCCCCATCCCCCTGCACTGCTTGGGTGGAGGAGGTAAAGAAAATCAGGATGAAGTTGAGCCCCGACTGCAGGAAGGGGTGAGGAGAATGCGTTTCAAGATTTGGCTTTATTTATCATTATCCTACTCTTACTTCTAATTGGCAATAAATTAAATTGATTTCCCTTAGTCAGGTCTGTTTTGCCGGCAACAGTAATTAGTGGGTGATCTCTCCCTGTCATTATCTCAACCTACAACCCTTTCATTCTATTTTCTCTCCTCTGCCCAGCTGAGGCAGGCAGTGACAAAGTGGCTTTGGTGGGCACTAGGCATCCAGCCAGGGCCAACCCACTGCAACAGTCTAAGTCTGTGAAAAGGTATGACCTTCAAAGGAAAAAAAAAAAAAAAAAAGACAAAAAACCACATCATGTTTTGTGATGTTGGATTTGATATCCAAGCCATTATCAAATATGTTTTCCTACATTGCTGGTATAATAGAGCCTGGAAGTCTCAAGACACTGCTTTTGAATTTTACTTAGGGAGCAATGCCAACGATCAAAAATAACCTTCGTTCATGTTGGGCAAAAACACAGCCTTGATACTCACCTTCCATCTACAGGTAAAAACCAAAGTGCATCTGCATGGGATATACTTGTTTGTGCACAAAGTTGCTAAACTTCTTTCAAATGAAAGCTACTACCATTTCAGAGATAGAAACCACTTGCCAAACAATTACATGATTAATTCACTCCTGTTTCGCAGGAGGAGAATCTATCTGATTACCTTACTGAATGATGTCCAGAAGTATAGTCCAGTTTCCCATACTTCTGTGTGTGGTAGCCATGCTTCTCCATGAGATCCATCCAAGTTACATAACCTGGATCTAGACCTTTGAAGTTATTCCAAGACTCTGTTAAATGAATGAAAAGACCACTCCACATCGCTGGGGAGAACAAAAAAATGAGTTATGGTTTTTGATGAGTAAGTGGTACTTCCTATCTAAATGTAAGTTGAATACTTGAGAAGGGATCAATCTTCTCATTATTTTAGTGGCAAACAGTCCACATGTACAAAGTATTACACTTCCAAATCTTATTTTCATCATCAATACAAATAACATTTACTAAAATAATCCTCAGAATTACAGAAGGACCCACCCAGGTGCTATGCAATCATTAAATTAAGGTTTCATGTAGATCAGGAAATATTCCTATTGATTTCAGAAAGAAAATGCCATGGTAGTACAGATCCTGATGAAAGTCATCTATTTACATTTACAGCGTATTATTTGCCCTTACTTCAGTTAAATTTGAACAAGAATTTGAAGTTTGTGGAGGAAATTAGTGTATATTATTTTTATAAATACTATATGCCCTCAGCTTTATCCTTTTTAGGTAATTTACTTCACTACCAGCTCTAGAAAAAAAGCCAGATTATTAAAGAGGACAAGAAGAAAAGAAACCAAGGGAAGACTTGCAAAGGAACTGTAAGGAAAGTATTTATTAGTGAATTCCTGTTTGTTGAGAATCATTCACTCTTCCCAATGCTAATGTAGAGTCAAACAGAGTGCTAAATCGAAACTAAGCTGTTCTATAAGCAATGGAAATATCCTGTAAGCATGAATAGTTTGGCAGCCCTACTCCCGTACCATGGCAATACTCCTGCCTTCCCCACCCTAAAATACTCCTTCTCACCATCTCTTCTAGTGTGACCCCTGACACCTCCACAATAGATGTACCCTCAGTTCCGCGCAGGTCTCCAAGCCACTGGCTAAACAAGAGAGGTCCTGCTAGTTTAGAGCTACACTTGCGATGAGTGACCAGTGGTCATGATGATGTTGGTGGACCACCTAAAATGATAAACAGAAATGATGAATTGTTGAATTCATCATGCAGTATCTTCCTTACTGGGAGTACTAGCTGCTATTTTCACAAAACTTCTTAAAATAAAATAACCTAACACACAGTTACTGTTCTCAGCAACAAAGATTGTCTGAAAGACTCGAAAATCAAGAAAACAAGACTGATGGCATGTTCATGTAATCTCACTTAAGATGAGACCCTGAAAACAGAAAAAGGTACTAGGTTATCAATAAAAGAAATACTAAAAAATTAGTTTGACAGCCTGTGCCTGCTGCAGTCAGGAGAGGATGCTTCTTCCAGTGTATGCTTGAGAGAAAGGGAGATCTTCCTTTCCTTCCTTCCTTCCTCGAAAGTTCACATACAGTCTCCAGAGGGTCTTTGCAACAACTGAAAAGTCTAGAAACGTTTTAAGATGTAACCTTTGCTTCCTTCTAACTTCCCAGCAAATTCTGCAAGTAGGAAATTGAACACAGTGCAATGACTGCAGCAAGTACAGAAAAATGCTGAAGTATTCAATTAAAGCTACTGAAGGATACATTACGTGTTTAGCACACCGCTTGGAATAAATGTCACTGGAAGGTGCTGCTATTCAGCTGTTATTTTTTAATACTATTTCCTGAGACAGGAAAGAGAACCATTAACTTTCTACAAATCCAGAAGGACTTTTTTTTAAACAGTGAAGCTCCAGTGGAGTTTGCAAAAAGATTTGGGAGCTCACACATAGCTTGAAAAAGAAGAAACAAACAAACAAAAAAAAGATGAGAAACAGAAAAGACATACAGATAAAACATGAGAATCCTATAAAAATTCAGACACAAACTAAAAAAAATGAGTCTTACTGAAAACCAAAACAAATTCCCTAAATTAAATCCTTTGAAATTTCCCATTATTAGCATATATTTAAATTGACACATGCTTGGTCCTACCTGCGCGGGAAGGACAACAAATTGGAGAATTGGTATAGGCATTGAGAAAGACAGTGCCAAATCTTTTCATAAAATTTATGAAAGGCAAATCCACAGTCTGATTTCCAGGATAAAACGTCAGGCGTCCATCCTGCAATCAAATAAAGAAAAACAGCATATAAACAGCATTAAGTCAAACTAGTGGCTACATTAATTCATAGTTTTATTACCTTGAACTTGCATTACTCAAATGTTGCCAATTCTACTCAGGTATGGAAAATAAAATGCTGAGAAGCTTTAATTAGACTAATTTAATTTTAAATGGATAAAGTGTAATGTAAAGGAGAAGAGGACTTTTTCATAGTAAAATTACTTCCTTTCTACTGCTATACACATTCTAAGCTCCAGTTCTTGTGGGAGTAGGGTCCCACCATGACATATTCAACAAGAATAGAGAAGGCGAAAGGTGACAAGGAGCCAGTCTGAATCCTGATGCAGATGTGTCCACTGGCACGTATTTCTGTGAAAACAGAACTGATGCTTCATCCTTTTCCTCCTTTTAAAGGTTTATCCACAGCACATCTCTGTGAACTTATTTTACACTCTGGACTGGAAAAGCAGCAAGAATGCTGAGTTTGGTTTAGTATACAAGAGTTACATACTGTCTCAGCGACATGGGAGGCCTGTCTTCAGTTGTAAGGAAGGAAACATACCTGGTATTTGTGAATTAAAGATCTTTTCTACCTATCTGGAGGTTAAAACAACTGTATCAATAAATCACTGTAACAAAGCCACTAGAAAACCATAAAAACATATCGACTAGTTCCTCTATCCTTTTAGCTGTAGATATACATCTAACAAGCTTATTGTAATTTGTTATACCAAACGGTATGAGTATGATGCCCAACAGCTTAACTCAGACATTTGCTCTGTGATTACAGACATTTTCTATCCCATCTCTAAAGTTCTTAGGGTTTACAATGGCACAAACAACAGGGTTTAGTGACCTTACTTTCCATTTTGCTTTTCAAGCCAAGAGAAAAGCATTCATTCATTTTCACACCAGGTTTATCCCATTAACTGCTGCCCTGCTCTACAGCCAGCTGACTCGCCTCCCTCCACCCTGAGTTGCGGTGACAAGCTGGATGTACCACAGGTGACGGCCGGTACCCCACATGCAGAAGTCTCTGACTATTGTAATGCGCCTGTTGAATATGTGCAGCATACTCCCATTAAGAAAGCCATATTGTAAACCAAACTCCCATTAAGAGTTTGATTTACAATACAAGAGTTACCGACTGTCTGAGCGACACGGGAGGCCTGACTTCATTATCCCAAGCAAGCCCTCCACCCCGTGGAGGTGGTGGAGAATAAAAACCAGCCCTGTGGTCTATGGTTGTAGGAGGAACAGCCACGGAAAAGTCCTTGCTGTTACAGATATCCTCGGAGGTCCCGCTCTCACCGGGATCTGGGAAACGCCGCCGCTGAGGCAGCGCGGCCGCTCTGCCACCCGCCCTCACCGCGCCCCCAGCCACCACCCCGCCCCGGAGCCTCACCAAGGAGTCGCAGGCCACCACCACCACGCTGGGCCGGGGCTGGCCCCCGGGCGCGAAGGGCCGCGGCCTCACCCCGGCCCAGGGCGCGGCGGCCATGAGGAGCAACACCTGCCCGGCCCGCCCCAGCGGCCCGCCACTCGGCATCGTCGCGGCGCCGTGAGCTCCCTCTCCCAGGCCGAGAGAAGTGGCAGTCCCGAAGACCGAGCCGGACGCAGCAGAGGAGCAGCCACCCTCGACACGGCGTGGTACAGCTCCGAGCGGCGGCAGGAACTACAACTCCCACAGTGCCCGAAGAAAAATGGCAGCTAAGCGGGGCAAGTTGCTGCCGTGAAGCCAGCGCGCATGTGCCAGGGCAGTGGCTGATGAGGTGAGGTGGCGGCGGTGGCCGCAGTCAGTCCTGCACCGGCTCGGCTCGGCTCGGCTCGCTGCGGCCCGGTCTGCGGCGGGGTGAGCGGCCGCGTTCGGAGGGTCTGCCGGCGCCGTGCCACTTCCCCGCTCTGTAGGTACCAGCTGGGGAGCCGAGCGGGTGTGCGCTGACGTGGGGCCTGCTTGCTTTCAACGTGAAAACGGAGCCCAGGCTCGGAAATGCCGGCGGGGGGGATGTCTGTGGAGGTCGAGGTGCCTGTGCCTTCTTAGGAAGCAAATTTATCTGTAGGAGCTGCTGGGCAATGTAAGTTTGACGTATTTTTTAATAATTTTTTTAGGCTTTTGGGGGAATCTTTGAAATCCACTCTCTTCCTGTGTCCTTTCAATTTATTTCTAGGCCCTTCACCCATTCTTTATCTCTTGCCTTTGAGATGTGAAAAAGTCTTTTTGTTCTTCAGCTTGTCTCTTTTTCCCCTCTCTCACAGGGCCTGCACTATCAGTGCTGTTTCTTAGCCTCCTCCCATTTAGGCATTGTTGACTAGAGTCATAGAATGGTTTGGTTTGGAAAGGAGCTTAAGATCAGCCAGTTCTAACCCCTTGCCATGGGCAGGGACACTTTCTGCTAGACCAGGTTGCTCCAGCCTGGTCTTGAACACTGCCAGGGAAGGGGCAGCCACAGCTTCTCTGGGCAACCTGTGCCAGGGCCTCAGCACCCTCACAGGGAAGAACTTCTTTCTTACATCTAACCTGAACTTCCCCTGTTTAAGTTTAAACCCATCACCCCTTGTGCTATCGCTACAGTCCCTGATGAGAAGTCCCTCTCTAGCATTCTTGTAGGCCCCTTCAGATACTGGAAGGCTGCTGCGTGGTCTCCACGCAGCTTCTCTTCTCCAGGCTGAACAGCCCCAACTTTCTCAGCCTATCTTCGTACGGGAGGTGCTCCAGCCCCTTATCCTCATGGCTTCATCTGGACTTGCTCCAGCAGCTTCACCAGAACTGCACACAGTGCTCCAAGTGGGGTCTCGTGAGAGCAGCGTAGAGGGGCAGGATCACCTCCTTTGACCTGCTGCTCACGCTCCTTTGCATGCAGCCCAGGATACTGGGAGTTTCTGGGCTCAAGTGCACAATGAAGCTGGGTCATGGGGAGCTTCTCCTCACCCAACACCCCCAAGTCCTTCTCTGCAGGGCTGCTCTGAATCACTTCTCTGCCCAACCTGTAGCTGTGCCTGGGATTTCCCCAACCTGGCGGCAGGATCTTGCACTTGGCATTGTTGAACTTCGTGAGGTTGGCATTGTCCACTTCTCAAGCGTGTCCAGGTCCCTCTGGATCCCATCCCTTCCCTCCATCATGTCAACTGAATTACTCAGCTTGGTGTTATCGGCAAACTTGCTGGAAGGCGCACTCAATCCCACTGTCCATGTCGCCAGCAAAGATGTTGGTCCCAACACCTACTGCTGAGGGACACCACTCATTACACATTTCCAGTTGGACATTGAGCTGTTGACCTCAACTCTCCGCATGTGGCCATTCAGCTGATTCCTTATCCACCAGGTGGTCCATCTATCGAATTTATGTCTCTCCAGTGTAGAGACAAGGATGTCGTGTAGGACACTGGTGTTTCCAAAGTTCATTTGAGGCAAAATATTTAACTGTATACATCAAAATAATACATGATCATATCAGACTTCCAAAGCATGAATGCCTCTTTGTTGTGTCTTTAGATGCTTTTATTCTTTTTCACTTTTACAGACGTGGTGGAAAGCAGGATCTGCTGTAAGTGTGTGAAAGTAGAGGAGCGTTGTGGACCATACCGAAAGGTAAGTGACAGCCTGGCCATCGTGCTGCTGTACCTATTGCCCAAGAAAATGCCTGATCCTTAGGAGCCCCTTACTGACTTATTCCTGTGCTGGAGCTAAGTGTAAATAAATAATTTGTAAGTAACTTATGCCACATCCCTGGCAGTGTTCAAGGCCAGGTTGGACAGGGCTTAGAGCAACATGCTCTAGTGGAAGGTGTCCCTGCCTATGGTAGCAAGGTTGAAACTAGGTGATCTTTAAGGCCCTTCCAATCCAAACCATTCTATGAATTTTAACCATATTATCTGTTTCAGTGGTTTTTAGTGCTGAATGCATTTTGGCACATTGCAGCATATTCCTTTGTTCTGAATGCCTTCTATGCAATTATAGTGGGATGAAACCACCACCTTAAGAAATGATTATATGTCTTTTGTACTTAATAGCCACAATGTCAAATAAGGAGGTGAAGGCAGCATTAAAGAGTGCTAGAGAAGCAATACGAAATAAAGAATATAAAGAAGCCTTAAAACATTGCAAGGTAACTTTTTTGCTTGGAAAGTAATGTTTTTTGCACATTTGGCTTGCTGTTCCCATACCCCTACAGCTGTCTAGTAATGCAGAGTGTGGAGTACCTTATTGATATAATAGTTGAGATTGATTTTCAAATTTAACTTCGTTGATCGTTCATGTTAGTTGCCCACAGGTAAGCTTTTATTCCCCTTGCTTTTGCATTCACTTATATGTGACAATAAGAATGTTAAGTCTAGAATGATAGAGATAAAAAGAAAACATTTCTAAATTACACCTCGACAGGAGTGCTTTAATTGCTGAGCTACAGATGTGGTTCCTAGCAAAACAGTTCAGATATGAAACATTGTCTGGCATGAAAAGCTGAAGTTATTAATCCTAGCCTTTTCCTAAAAATTAGTTAACTTCTAATATTGACATGTGGAATAATTCACCAAACTGTAATGATAAAACTCAATACATGATTATAACATGCCTTTCATTCATCAGTTTCACTTAAAATTGTATATTTCTAGGCAGTCTTGAAGCAAGAAAAAAATAACTACAATGCTTGGGTATTTATTGGTGTGGCAGCTGCCGAGTTAGAACAGCCTGATCAGGCCAAAGGAGCATATGAGAAGGCTGTTGAACTTGAACCGAACCAGTTACTGGCATGGCAGGTACTGACTGTCCTAACTAACTTCTTTACCTGAAAACTGTCGCTATGGAGTTAAATACTGCAACAAAGCAGAGTTGAGACTTGTATTGTGTCTTCTTGAGTTCTACTGAAGCTTTGGAGTAGCTGAGGTTTGTAATATTTCTGTGTTCAAAGTGATGTCATGAGTGACTGCGTAGCCTGTATGTCAGGATGAACTTTTAATTTCAGTATATTTAAGTTTGTATTTCGTGTGTACACTAGTTAACGGTAAAGCATGAAAGAGAGAACATGAATTGAAACAGTACAGTAAATTCATCCATGCTTAGGAATTTCCATGCTTCTAGCTCAAGGAAGGTTTAACAATGCTCTCATAGGGAAGAAAATGTTTTATCTAATAACATATTTTTCCTGCTTCCATCATTGAGTGGATTGTTACTGAATTTTGTTGCTGTTTAAAAACAATAGTATACATTTAAAATAGCTGTGTGCTGGGTGGTGTGTGCATGACAACCAATAACAGTGTACAGTTACAGTGTACAGGTATGTTGTTTGGAGACTTGCGAGGCATAAAATTGTATATTAAGTCTGTCTCTGATACCAACAATTGATACTTTTTGAAGATAGTAAGGTTCTTAGTATTTTTAATATAAATACCTTTTTAAAGTATAACTGTTGGTGCACGATTTCAAGGCATATTGAAATTTCCTTACTTTTGCAATCAGATTCTGGCTTTCTGTTACTATACAAGGTGGTATGATACTTGGACATACATCTTTTTATCACACGACAATGTTCTTTGTATACTGTCTGTTATACAGCCAACATTGTGTAGTATATACAAGTTTCAAGTAGTCGTTGGTATTAGTTAAGAAAGTGAGGAAAACTTTGTGTAAGTATATTCAGGAGGCTTTACAGAGGTATCAGCCTAGATTCTGCTCAGAGATTACTACATTAATACTTGACCCCATTGTAGGCATTGAGTAACTTTTGTAGGCAGAACTCATGCAGTGTTCTCGTAATACAACTGTTGACATAAAATCTTACTTATTTTTCAATTTTCTCTAAAGGGATTAGCAAATTTATATGAGAAATCCAACCAAACAGATGTCAAAGGAGACCTAGCAGATGTTTACCAAAAGCTCTTGGAACTCTATGGAAGGTAAAGGATATTGAATGCCATTAATTCAGTCAAAGATCTCCAGTGAATACTGTTGCTGATACACAGGATAGGGTTGTTACATTTTTAAAGCCTTGTAACATCAGTGGGTTCAGCACTTGTTACTGACGTTTTCTGTACCTATATAAGGTTTCATGATCTTGTCCCTTTTGATAGGGCAAAAGCTCTTGGAAAAATTGTACTTAAAGTCACCAGTTGAGAAAATTCAATGCTATCCTATGTCCTCTCTCAAAACTTTCTGCCTTGAAGCATTCAGCTCTCATAGTTCATTGTCTGCATGGAGAAGTAGGCTTATTTTTCTCTGCTTTAAAATCACAGAATTGATTTGTCAGATCTGTCAACTGGTTCATACAGGTACAGTTCTAAACAAATGTAACTCTCAGCTGGAAAACTTAACTTGTTTGTGTGGAATTTTCTTCCTTTCTAGTGGTGACAAGCAGAAATGGTGTGATGTATGTAACAAGCTTGTGGAGCTGTATCATCAGGAAAAGAAATACTTAGAGGTAGGTTGAGTAATTCTGCTTTATCTCTTCTAACAAGAAATTTACATTTAATCAGAACTAACTACTTTTCTTCAAGGAATCCCGAATTTTTTGCAGTCAAAGACCATTTAAGATTTCCTTGTGGTCTACAACCAGGAAACTGATTTTAACTATGTTTGTTTCTTTTTCACTGTGTAAGACATGAATGCGATCCATTAAGCTGACAAAATTTGACAAAGAATGCGTAGTATACAGGCTGAAATGGTGGAACGTCATTCTTCTGTTTTATTTCTAAAAGTCGGGCATTCTCCCAAATACCATTTTACATGTGTAAGTTGTGTAAGTGTAAGTTGGGTGTCCTTTGCCTAGCTTGGCCAGTTCTAGGTTATCTGATTAGCCTTTCACTGGTGTGGTGATCCCTTCCTCAATTTTTCCTGATACTTCATGACAGAGGGTAAAGTGGAATTTGTACACAACCTGAACTTGATTACCTGTGCTTTATGTACTGCAGTCCATGCACGGCAATAAGGACATGCAAAGCTAGTCCAGGGCAGCCCACCCAGCACTCTGGAAATCCATGTCAGCATGACCATTGCAGAAATAGTCTTGTCATTTTACTGTGAGATGAAGCTGTTAAATGTCTGAACAGTTCAACAGTAGCATTGCCCAAAGCCTCTTGAGTTATGTTGTGGTTTAAGCCCAGCCGGTAACTCAGAACCACACAGCTGCTCGCTCACTCTCCTTCCCCCTGGCTGCCGGAGGAATGGGGAGGAGAATTGAAAGAATGTAAACCCCCTGGGTTGAGATAAGAACAGTCCAGTAACTAAAGTATAATACAAAACTACTACTACTACCACCAGTAATAATAATGATAAGGAAAATAACAAGGGGGGAGAATATAAAACTAAAAGGGGAAAGGGAAAAAAACCAAAACAATGAATAAAAGTGATGCACAATACAGTTACTCACCACCTGCTGACCGATACCCAGCCCAATCTGAGCAGCGATTCGGGCCTTCTGGGTCACTCCCCCCAGTTTATATACTGGGCATGATGTGCTGTGGTATGGAATACCCCTCTGGCTAGTTTGGGTCAGGTGTCCTGTCTCTGCTTCCGCTTGGCTTCTTGTGCCCCTCCTCCCTGGCAGGGCATGAGAGACTGAGAAGTCCTTGGTCGGGGTAGGCATTTCTTAGCAACAACTAAAACATCAGTATGTTATCAGCATTGTTCTCAGACTAAAGTCAAAAACATAGCACTGCACCAGCTACTAAGAAGGAAAAAAATAACTGTTACAGCTGAACCCAGGACAAGTAATCAGGATAAGTTTCAGGATACGTATTTTTGCTCTTCGCTGTTTCCTTACTCATTGAAAAGTTTGGTTTCTTACAAGGTGGTGTATGGGTTTACTCCGTGTCATCTCTTCCCCTTTTCTCCAACAGTGGAAAATGAAAACTTTCACATACCACTTAGCATCAGGCTCAAGACTATTAATTGGCTCCAAAGCCTCTTTGTATACTAGTTTCTAAACTAAACTTAATGCTAGTAGTTTAGCATATGAAGGCAGACTTGCTCTGTGTTCAACAGGAAACTGCAAATTAGGTGTCAGGGTCCTGTTGCTTCTTGGTCAGTTCTGTTATTTTTTCCACAGTGGAATTTCACCATGGACTGCTGCAGTAGATCCAACAAAGCTTCCATTTTTTCTTCAGTTTATCAGAGGACTGTTTAGGTCTATTTTTACTGTTGATTTCCTCCAGGAACCAGAGTCAGAATTCATACTCTTGATGTTGCCTTTTTTATTTACTATACCTTGGAATGTGGACAGGTACCACATACTGCAGTGAGTACTTGTTTTAATCAGAAAGCAGGTAAATCTGGATCCCTACTTTCAGTGTTACTCTGTTGCATTCCCTAGGGTGGAATTGTTGACAGTAATTAGAAAGCTTGTATCAGGCCCCCAGTTCTTTGAAGAGTGACAGCACGGTTCATTTGTTGACAGGCTGCTGAAGCGTGGCAGAAACTAATAAAAATGAAGCAGAAGGAAGGTGCAGAAAATGCAGAGCTTCATCAGCTTTGGAAAAAGATGATCCAGTTACTGAAAGACAGTACACAATACCAGGATAAGAAGACTGAGCAGTTGGTAATGTTTATTGTTCCTACTCATCTCAATACATGCATATGTATAGTGCAGCTAGACTTCAAACTGCATCTTAAGTGTGAAGACTTAAAAATGGTGCAAATCTTGTGGCTGTTTGTTTCATTAATGTTCAGTGCTACTAAACTTCTTGGGAAAAGGGGTGGTTTTACCTTCTGACAGAAACAGTGAGGATGCAGCAGCCTGAGGTAGGCCTTAGGTGGAATAAGGCACCTAAATCCAAGAAGTTGTCCTGGAACTCCTTCATTAACTGCCTCCTACATTCTGCAGGAGTCCACCCAGCTGTTCTGTCACTCATCAGCTGGACAGGGGAGAGAATATATAACGAAAGGCTTATGGGTAGATCTAAAGGCAGGGAGAGATCACTCACCAATTACCTTCATGGGCAAAACAGTCTCATTTTGGGGAAATTAGTTTATTACCAATCAAAATCAGAGTAGGCAAATGAGAAATAAACCCAAAACTTAAAAAACCTTCTCACCTTCTCCCCACCACTTCTTTCAACTTCAAGACCTCAACTTCATTCAAGAATTCCCTAACTCCTCCCCCTCAGTGGCACAGGGGGATCGGGAATGGGGATTGGGGTCAGTTCATTACGCACAGTCTCTGCCGTTCCTTCCTTCTCAGGGGAGCACTCCTCACACTCTTCCCCTTCTCCACCATGGAGTCTCTCCCATGGGAGAGAGCTCTCCACCAACTTCTCCAATGTGGGTCCTTCCCACAGGCTGCATGTCTTCACAAACTGTTCCAGGGAGGGTCCCCTCCAGGATGCAGCCCTTCAGGAAGACTGCTCCAGTGTGGGTCCCCCATGGTCCATGGGTCCTGCCAGCAAACCTGCTCCACTGTGGGCTCCTGTCTCCGTGGGACCATAGGTCCTGTCAGGAGCCTGCTCCAGTATGACCTTTCCACGGGATGACAGCCTCCTTCAGGCCTCCCCCTGCTCTGGCATGGCGTCCTCCCTAGACTGCAGATGGATATCTGCTCCACCATGGACTGACTGCAGAGGACAGCCTGCCTCACCATGGTCTGTACCATGGGCTGCAGAGCAATGAATCTCTGCTCTGGCACCTAGAACACCTCCGTCCTTCTTCACTGACCTTGACTCTCACATGTTCTCACTCTTCCTCTGGCTGCAGTTGCACACAGGGTTTTTCCCTCTTTGTAAATATGTTATCTCAGAGGTGTTACCACTGTCACTTATGGGCTCAGCCTTGGCCAGCAGTGGGTCTGTCTTGGGGCTGACTGCATTGGGTCCATCAGACATGGAGGAGGCTTCTGGCAGCTTCACACAGAAGCTACTCATGTAGTTCCCCCCTCACCTCCCTGCTACCAAAACCTTGCCATGTAAACCCAATACAGGCATTCTTCAAAGGAAGAAACTGCCCCCTGCTTTACTCGTGGGTGGAAGAGGTAGCTTTGCACTGTTTTTCACTTTCTTCATAACCCTGTGCCTATCCTAGATAGCAATGCTTTGGTTCAGATTTTCTTCTTTCCTGTAGATTTTAAGCTCACTTAGGAGAATGTCAAAGCAGATTGGAGCAAACAGAATGATCATCATGACTTATACTGATGCTGTGTTCTGTATGGCCAAAGTTAATTTAGTTTTATCTGATTTAACTCTTCTTGCAAGATGAACCTCCTTCAACAGATAAGGTAGAATTCTCGTTGCCAATCTGATTGATAGGAGTGCTCCAGAAAGGTAGAAGAATTAAATTGAAATAATTTCAGACACCAGAGAATTGGATCTGGATCTCTGCTTTTTAAGAAGGAGAATACTTTGACTTATGAGCTGTTATATATGTATTTGACTTACATAGCTGTGATATGAACAGTGCAGACAGCACTGCTTTCTTTTTGGGGACAAGAAATTGAGAAAAAGTTGCATAAATATGAGGATTGGCATTCACATGCAAATCTGCAGTTCACTTTACTGCGCTTTTGAGTAAAGCACCAGGATCCGGAAGGATGTGGTATTGAAGGCAACGTCCTATGAAGTATTTCACTCATGACAAGCTGTGGTCAACTTTTTGTTTAGCATGCTTGTTTGGCAGCCTGCACTCTGCAGTGCCTGTGTTCTTCACTATATAGGAGTCAAGAAATAAAAGACTACATTTCTAAACTAGAACATGGGGAAGGGATGACAGCTAACCATAGAGGATAGTAACCCATGTTTTGTGGTACCAGAGTCCTTCTTTTTCTAGTGGAAGGTGCCCTTGCCTGTGGCAGGGGGGTTGCAACTAGATGAGCTTTAAGGTCTCTTCCAACCCAAACCATTCTATGCTTCTGTGATTATTTTGATTTGGGATTAGGAATGAAGAAGAATCTATGTTCTTGCAAATTTTGCCTTCCGTGTACCCATCTTACATTATGAAACAGCATATTACTGCTTCGTATTGTAGTAGACATTGTGCTTTGGATCATATTTGAGTACTACTTCACCATAAAAATTTGTGACTTTCTCTGTTCACAGTACTAGTGTAAACATAAGGAGTAAGATACAGATAATGACATGTGACTGTCCACCTAACTATGGGAGAGGTGGAAGGCCTGTCCTTTGAGGAGTGGCTTAGGACTCTGGGTTTGTCTCCTTTGGACAAAATGAGGCTGAGGTGTGACCTCGTTGCTCTCTGCAGCTTCCTGAGCAGAGGCTGTGGAGAGGGAGGTGCTGATCTCTTCTCCCTGGGATCCAAGGACAGGACATGTGAGAATGGTTCAAAGCTGCACCAGGGGAGGTTCAGACTAGACATGAGAGAAAATTTTTTTACCAATAAGGTGTTCAGGCCCTGGAACAGGCTTCCTAGAGAGGCAGTCGATGCCTGAGCCTGTCAGTGTTTGAGAGGCATTCAGACAATGCCTTTAACAACGTGTTAAATTTTGTTTGGCTCTGAAGTGGTTACTAGTCCATCTAAGTGGATTTTATGATTGTTGCAGGACCGTTTCAGCTGAGATATTCTGGTCTATGAGTCATAGTTATTTCTTATTTCAGCTTTTGACTGCATTTGAACATGCTCTGAACTCTTTTGACACCATTCCTGGTGAAGACCACCAAAACCTTTACAAGGACTTCATTCAGTGCTTGTCAAAAGTAAGGTTATCTGTTTTCATCAGTGACCAGATGTAATATTCTACTTCTGATAATTCACAGAAATAATTATTAATTTTGTTCCTTTTCAAGTTTCCTCGTGAAGCAGCTAGGTTGGAAAAAGCCTGTAATGATATGATGGCTTTGTACCCTTCTGTGAGTTATCCTTTAGAAGTACTTTGCTTGCATTTTGTTCAGTCAGGTGAGTAGGATGGATTTATACTTTTTTGGGCCTTAAACTATTTTATAGTTTTGTGACAATCTTTTTACAAGTTTTTACCCTACTTTTATGTTATATTTCTGCCTGTCTAGTAAGTGAAAGGTGTTTGTTTCTGTGATTTGGTATTTCCTAGCTCTGTAACTAAGTGGTGACTGTAAATGGGCAAAAAATGTCTGTGAGTTAAGTCCAACTCTGGCAATATACAGTTGCAAAGAAAGAATACCTTACAAAACTCAAAAGGAATCTCTCTGGGTAAATGGTTAGCTTCTTAAGCTTAGAAGAGGCAATGGAGAATGTTAACCAGTGCTCTGAGGCTGAGGCCGGGCTATGCTTAGGTTATTCTTGACACAGAAAATCTCTCTTGGCAAAAAGAATCAAACCTCTGTGAAACTTCTTTCAAAAGAATGCCTGGTGAAGAGGGAATAAACAGACCTGTTTAGATATTTTGTTTTACGTAGAAAAGGAGAATCTCTGAGAAAACAAAACACAACATGTTCAGTAGCGCAGGGATCTGAAAGTATGTAATTGTTATTTTCGGTAGGTCACTAAACAACAGTGTGATAGTATTGGGCAGTTTCTCAGCATTTTCAAAGATAACTGCTGAATTTTTGTCTTTCATTTTATTGTTTAAGGCATCGGAATTTGGTTTTAATTCTTTTTAAAACAAGGAAAGAAAATGGGGGACAAACTCCCTCTGGTTTATGTAAAGAAAAGTACAGCTTTCACCTTAAGTAGAAGAATGCCTTTTCCAGTTTTGAAGGTAGGCTTCATGGAATTATATAACAATATAAAACAAGAGAGAATTTTTCACCCTGACTGGAAAGGATGAAGACAAATGAGGCCTGGCCCCTCATTTCCATATAAGAATGTTTTACAGCTCTGCGAAGCATCAGAAACTGATTTCCAAAAAATGAAGGATCTGGTTGACAGAGTTCTTACATACCAATGCTCTGACAACATCTCACTATCCCACAGCCATCTTGGGGTCGGGAGGATAATGCTTGGGTTTTAGTAAAGCTATTTGTCTCTGTGTCATTCCAACCATGTCAGAGTTCTCCATGTCCCAGACTTGTGGGCTTGCAACTCAAGTGCATTATTTACCTTTACCAAATACAAATCAAAGGCAAATGAATCCATAATTTTAAAAAGAAAATAGTTCAAAGACTGTTGCTGCAAGTCACAACACTTGCTTTAAGCAAGGACTGCCAAGTCTACAATCACAACAAAACACAAGCATAAGAAGTTAGTAGCATCATTTAAAATTAAGCAAATGCATTAAATGATGTGGCTTCACAGCAAGACTGTTTCAGCAAGTTTATCACAGTGAATTTGTAGGTACGCAAGGCCTACTCTGTAAGGAAATTATTCTAATTTATTCGTGTCCAATTTTGACATAGGCATTTAGCTGGGCTTATGTGAAAAGATTATGAAGGAATTAGTTTTTATTAATAAAAGAAGTATACCTGTAGTAATTTAACACAAGTGCTTAGAAATTCAGGTTTCAGACTCAACGTGTATTTTGTTTGGTGCTACTGGCTGTTTAAATTACTGCATATTTTTGGGTTTTGTTATGGGGGTGGAGGGTGATAAGTATGTAGTACCTTTGGAAAAAGTCATTTAATAAATTTGTTACTTTAAGCTCAAAGGATAAGGGTGTTATTGATGTAGATAATGTATGATGTGGCGCTTTTTTTATTATTTAATTTTTTTTTTATTTAATCTAAAACTCTTCTGAAATATTTCTTTTTGTGAAACCAGGTACTTTGTCAGAAGAGTCCCTGTGCTGTTTTTCTAGACTTTTGGAGATGGACCCAAGTAGTGGTCCAGGCATCATTGGTTTTGGTGTAAAAAGCCTCCAAGAAAAGAAATACAAGGAAGCTGTTAACAGTCTTACTGAAGGTAAACATATAATACAGCAGTATAAGTACTCTGTAACTTATATAACTTTATAACTCTTTAATATAACCAGCTAGTTTTATGCTGGGTATATTGGAAATCTTATACTTGCTAGTACTTTGCCAGTTCCAAGATCAGGTGGATTTTAAAAGAATACTCATCACTTTCTCTGAGTATTGAATATTTTTTAAATATAGCTTTAAGTCTAACATCTCTGAAGTCTCTCATTGCTGTTGTAGTCGGCTTTGTAGTATTTTCATGTGGTCAACTTTTAACATTGTTTTTAATTTGACTGTTATTAGGGAAATACCTAGAAGAAGCAGAAAATACAGCAGTAGCAATTAATGAAGGAACGTGGAATTTCTGAAGTAAAATATAATGCAGTTTCTAATCTAGTTACTGCATTTCTGTATCTGAACAAAGATGACTTCTCTTTAAAGTTACATCATTTTAAGAAGAAGTCTCCATTCTCACCGTGATGGCCATGGAGTATTCAAAGCTGCTTATTGAGAAAGCTGGGTAAATAAACATTTGGGACCAAAGCAGTTATGAGTCAGTCAGGCTATGCTGTGACATCCTGCTTATCCTTTCACCTAGGTGTAGAATAAGATAGTTTCTGAAATTTAATTTCAGAATATTCTACAGTGTTCTATGGTAACTTGCCCACAGTGAAATAACATGTCTTACCTAAAATAAAAATTTCAGGTGCTCAAGAGGAAAAAGTCTTCCATGGAAAGCAAATTCTCCTGGCTTAAATTGCCTTTGGATGTTTTGACAAAAATACACATCCTGGTTTTGGCAAAAGATTCATCTCCCAAATAATTTTATTTCTTTATTTTTACTTTTACATGTAATACTCTGCTCCTGAAGGGGAGAATGCAAAGGACAAGGCTCTTGGTATAATATTGTAAATGTATAAAATTTGGAGACAATGTCAATCCCAGTAAGCCAAGTATTTGCATTTTAGGCATTGAAGCTTCAAGGCATTATTTAGTGGTAATATATATGTGTCTCAGAAGACTCAAGTTCAGTTATATTACTGAATCTTCAATTAAGGCAGGTTTATCAGGAAGTTTCAGTCAAATACTCTTGTCAACATTTTTTTGCTGTCTTGAAGTTCTGTATGCCTTTTCCGGTTTCTAGTAAAACCCCTGTAATATATACAGGCTGCTGATGTTAATGTGTAATCAAGGTGAAGGACTTTTTTTATTTTTGAAACAAAAGTCACCTTAAGCCAGTGTTGTATATTTCCTCGCTTTTCCCCCTTTTTCTTTTCTATATGTGTAAGGTTATATGCAAAATAAAGTCTAACAGAAGCTTATGTGCTTTTTGGTCATTGGGTTACTGCATGGAGGCCTGTATGTCTAATGCAGTTTAAAATAAGACTCAAAAGAAAAATTAACTGCAAGTCTTCTTATCTCATTGATAATATGTTTTTGTTGGCATTATATGGTAATACAGCATCTTCAGTGTTTTTGCAACTAAACAACTTTTTGTAGTGCCTTGTTAAAACTTCTTTTATTAGGTTTGCAGAAGACAAGCCAGTGTCCAGCAGCATGGCATTATTTGGCAGATGCACAGATGAAACTTCACAAGCACAAAGATGCTGTCCTGTCCTGCAATCAAGGTAACTGTCCACTAACTGAAAGAGCAACTGCAGGGGTACACCACTTTATATAGTGCAGCCAGTGTGGCCTTTGCATGGTAGGTTTGAGTTGACAGCAAAGTTCTCTTTTTTTGTGCAGTCTCATGGCTTGTGCTGGTGTCCCCTTGGTTTATGACAGCTGAAAAGCTCCTTGTGCTGCTTAGTCTCAGGAAAAGAGAAAACACTTGGCTAATCAGAACCAGAGAACTGTCTGATGGTTAATATTTAGAAAGTTTGCATGTTCTGATGTGCTGCTTCAGCTGGTGGTTGACCAACTCCACCAAACTGCAGATAATTGCCTGAAACACTGAGAACTGAGGCACTGGAACAGGTTGCCAAAAGAAGCTGTGGCTGCCCCATCCCTGAAAGTGTTTAAGGCCAGGTTGGGCAGGGCTTGGAGCAACCTGCTCTAGTGGAAGGTGTCCCTGCCTATGGCAGAGTCTTGGAACTAGGTGAGCTTTAAGGTCCCTTCCAACACAAACCATTCTGTGGTTCTGTGAATGATTCTATGAAACCAAAAGGCTAGGTGTCACAAAATTTTAGGCTGGTAGACTTCATATTTAGACCCGAAATACAAGATTTTAATCAAATTAATGTGAAATTCAGAAATGTTGCAGAACTGCACCTTAAGAAACCTCCTGGAATGTAAATCTTGATCTGTGCTAGCTGGGAATGAGGGCAGTTATTATGATCTAGTGATGCATATCGTGTCTGAATAGGGCCATTATTTGATGTTTATAAATAAAGGGCAGCTAAAGTGGACTTTTTTTTCTGACAGAGAGAAATGCAATTAAAAACTTCTCAAGAAAGACTTGCAGGGGTAAAAGTATGCAGACCTGACTAAACAGGCGTGGGAAATGATTAAGAGCAAGGAAAAGTGCTTGCCACCAAGGGAGATTCAGAAGGCCTATAAATTTGGGCAGAAGAAATGTGAAAACAGAACAAAGTAGGTAAAAAGAAATTTATTGCAGAAAGAGTGAAAATGAGGTTATTTTTTTCCCATCTGTGTTCAGCATGGACGAGCTCAGGGTGAATTCCACACCGTGATAGTTCTTTTCAGAGGATTCATCAAACAACTTGTCTGTGATTATAAAATTAATAGAAGTTGCTGTAAAACAAGACAAGAAAAATTAGCATTAAGGAACTAATTGCTCCAAGCCCTATCCAACCTGGCCTTGAGCACTGCCAGGGATGGGGCAGCCACAGCTTCTCTGGGCACCCTGTGCCAGGGCCTCAGCACCCTCACAGGGAAGAACTTCTGCCTAAGAGCTCATCTCAGTCTCCCCTCTGTCAGGTTAAAGCCATTCCTCCTTGTCCTGTCCCTACAGGCCCTTGTCCAAAGCCCCTCTCCAGCTTTCTTGTAGCCCCTTCAGGCACTGGAGCTGCTCTAAGGTCTCCCCTTAAGGAGCCTTCTCTTCTGCAGGCTGAACCAGCCCAGCTCTCTCAGCCTGTCTCCAGAGCAGAGCTGCTCCAGCCCTCGCAGCATCTCCGTGGCCTCCTGTGGACTCGCTCCAACAGCTCCATGTCCCTCTTGTGTTGTTGCCCCAGAGCTGGACACAGGACTGCAGGAGGGAATGCTCATGCTCTGGGGATGCCACCCAGCATACAGTTGGCACAACAAGCCAACAAATAAAAAGAACAAACAAAATTAATTTTGTTTCTCAATGCAAGGTATAAGTTAATCTATCGTGCCTTATTGAAAGGTGCTGTTGATGCAGATAGTTTCTTTGAGTCCAAAGAATGTGTGGAAAGTCTGAAAATTCTGGGGAGGCATTGCTTTATATTTGGCCTTTCTTACTGGCTGTATCAAGTCAGACAAAAATTCATTGTATGTGAAAATAAATACAGTTAGTTGAGATAGTCAGAATGTTGGTGCCTCTGGAGAATGCCAAAGCACAACAGAGATGCCCTCATTTTCTGAGGTGAGATTATAGTCATGTATTCTACACAGTCAGTACTGTGTAGAAAGGTACAAAATTACCTTTGCACAAAGGTTAAATCCCTTGTTTCAGAAATAATTTTTCTACAGACACTGAAGTGAAAAAACAACTTGTTTATTGAAAGGTGATTGTTTGTTCAGAACATAGATCAGAAAAAAGTAGCATTCCAATTATAGGGCCAGCAGCTAGAAAGCAAACAGTCTCCCCAAGTTTCTGAGAGGACCTTTCTAAAATTGATTCAACTTCTAAAGTTGAATGGATAGAAATTTTGCAGAATGATTTCTTCATCATGCGGGAGAGCAGTCAAAAAATGGTTCTATTTGGTGATGCTCTATTAGACTGAAATACTGTCATTAACAAGATTTAAAAGATACTGAGAACAGTGGTGCTCTTCGTAGTTCCTTTTTCTGTTTTTACTTGATGAAACTTTTCTCTTGCCTACAGCTCTCAAGGCTCTTGGAACTTCTGAGGGCCCTAGTCTTCGCTGGAAGAACCTTATGCTCCTGTTGAAAGCAGAGGCTTTGATTAAAATAACTGATGCCAATGCTGCAGAAGAAGCCATTAGAGCAATTGAGCAGGTATTTTAATTGATTAAAATGTTTTGGGTTTTTTTTGTTTGGTTTTTTTTTTTTCCAAAAGTGATCTCATCTTTCTGTACTAAAAACTCAGGCTGTGTATTTCTCCCCTTTCCTCCTTTTTACATTCTGTGTGGTTTAGGCAACTCCTAACAATTATGGTATAATCGAAACACTCTTTCCTTCTCTCTTTTAGGCTTCTCTACATCTCCTTTTCACTCACAATTCTAATTCTAGAAGCTGTCACTTTTGACCTTGTCTGGTCTTGCTCAGTGCTGCTGGGTTCTTGCTAGTTGTATGGCTGTTGCTCACTGTAATCTGAATTATTTTTATAATCCTACTCTCCACATACTTCATTCACTTGTCGTTACTCATGAACAAGAGCATGTTACTTCAAGATCAGATGGCTAAGCTTCCAGCAGACTTTGCTTCCCCTCTTTTTTGTATCAGAGTTTCATTATTCGCTGTTTAGGCCTAGGTACCTTTGTCCTTGCTCTCCACAGTCTTCTCCCTGGTCTTCATAAAAATTATTGTAAGGCTTCTCAAGGATATTCTATCTGAATTTTTTTTGTCTTTATCTTCATGCAGTCTGCCTGCGTTTGACGTGTTTGGTTTCTTAATCTGTGGAGAGAATAACTTTGTGTCTATTACTTGGTTTTCTAGATTGTGGATGCAAGCAGTAATCCCGTGGTTTTAGCTATCAGAGGTCAGGCTTATCTAAAGAAAGGTTTAATGAATCAAGCTTCAAAGGTTAGTGCTGTATTGTCATTCCCGTAAGCTAAGTGGAATTCTTGTTATCATAGAGGAAATAACTAGGGAAGAATGGCATTCTTTACAGATTTCACAAGAGCTTCTGTTGTCCCACCCTGACGTGGCTGAGTCACATGCTCTAGAGGGTTTCATCCATTATTCCGAAAAGAACTATGAACAGGCAGAAAGAAGGTAAATTTATGTTTTTCTTTCCTCTAATAGGGAAATATCAGGGGAGGACAGAAAATACTGTTGTGCACTTTTGAGAACTTGTCTGATCTGACTTCTGTTCCTTTTGTTTAGTTTTCTAAATGCTATTGAAAGAAAGGCTGAAACTGCAGAGTATCATCAGTACCTGGGGCTCACGTACTGGTTCATGAGTGATGAGACAAGAAAAGACAAAGGAAAAGCACTCACTCAGTTCTTGAAGGTAAAGGCTACTTTAATTATTCACATAGGATTAGGGTTTTCCTGTATGAGAAATCAGATATGGAAAATACACTGATTAGAATGACAGACTTGAATATTTTTGTCCCTGCCCATGGCAGGGGGTTTGGAACTCAATCTTTAAGGTCCCTTCCAACCCAAACCTTATTGTGATTCTGTGATTCTGCTTGTTACAATTTACAAGCCTCCAGAGCCTGTAAACCAAGTTCACGTGTGCAAAAAGGCATTCGAGGGAGCTGTGCAGTTCCCTGGAATCTCCCTGCTTTTGTTTTCCTCTGCTTACCGAATTCTTGAGGCCTTCGATTTAGCCGGAAGTAGTGGTTATTCTCTGAGTCTTCTTTTCTTGGGGGAAGTGGAGACCTTTAGATAACCAGTGTAGATCTTTGAAAGTATTTTGAAATGGGAAGGGCAAAATTCAGATTGGAAGAAAAATGAGGCAGGAAAAATAATGAGAATGGTGTTAGAGTTTCGGTGTCTGTCCATAGAAGTAATTCTGCAGAACATAGTTATAAACTTTACCTGATCTTTGGGGTTTTGGTCCTTGTGGCTTTTTCTCTGAACATAGTTAAGAATGTGAATCCAAAAGATTTAGTCTGACATCTTTATTTGGAACTCGGAAGTATACCGAGTAAGACTTTAGATGTGTGTGTTTGTGTATATGTGTATGTGTATAGATATATATATATAGATATATATATATAGACATAAAACTCACAATTTAAAATCATGATAGGTGTTGGCAACTCAAATCATTGCCTACTGTTTGCACTTCATTAACAGTAGGGTGTACTGGAGAATGTAGTTGAATTGAGCAATACTTTTGGTACTAGACTATTTTCTGTGAGGTTTGGTTTTTTTTTAATTATTGTTATTGTCCAAGCTGTTTCCAGCTGCTTGGGGGCTCTGGTTTTCTTAAGTATAAATAAATCTGCAAAGTATCTAAAAAGCAACTTAAACTTTAGAAAAGTCTGGAGATAATTGTCATGTAATATGGTAAGAGTATGAACATAATGGTTGAAATGGAGCAGAATATGAAATGACGGGAAGGAATTGTATTCTCCTAGCACAACTAACTTATTAGTAGTTCATGTACAAAATGCTTTGTATCATGAGGTTTGTAGGAGATTGTGCAAATATTTAAAGCTCAGATAATCTCCGAAATCTTAGAGGTTGACTACTCAGACATATCACAGAAGGATCTTAAATAAATTGATAACCACATTGAAAAAGTAGTTATAGCTGGACCTGTCCATTAGCATAATCTTTTAAAATGCTGTTTTACACTGTGTTCATATTTCCTTACAGGCTGCAAAATTGGACAGCAACTTGGGAAGTGTCTTTCGTTATTTAGGTAACTACTACAGAGACGTTGCTGGAGACAAAAGTAGAGCTCGTGGTTGCTATAAAAAGGCTTTTGAACTGGATGGAACCGATGAGGAATCTGGAACAGGAGCTGTAGACTTAAGTGTGGAACTTGGAGACATGGTATTGTACATTCAGGGCCCTGGATTACTACTGTTTCGTTTTTCTGTTAATCCTACTCTTTGAGGAATTACTTCACGTTTCCTTCGTATTTGAGAATAATTTGAGATGTTCTGTCATTGCTTAGCAGCATTCATAGTTGGACCTGCTTAATTGTTATGCTTCAATTCCAAATTAAATCTATCTGGGCATAAGGGTAGGGGAGTCATGCATAACATAGTAGTCATCACATACGTGATTTAGACGAAGGATTTTTTCAGTAGGGAACATGAAGATTTAAGTTTTCTTTTCCTGTTCAACTTGTACCACTTGTTCTCTGCATCTTCCACCTTGCTGCTTTCAGGAAAAGCATATAAAGACATCAGAACAATTGAAAAATATTTTTTTATATAGCGTTATGTAAAAAATTCTTAGCCTGTGATATTACAGAGCAAGAAAGCAACCCATATTTTGTGGATGTCATTTGAACATCTGGAAAGTATCTAAGCATCTGACCTGCTGCAAATACTTGTATCCTTCTCTAATTTAAAAATAAATTAAAAGAATAGTCTCTACAAAACTGCAGAAAGCTTCTGTCTATTTGCAAAGACAAGTACGTAAGAAATAATCACATCTTTAGATGTGATCATTTCCTCCTGTAATCTGCCACTCAGCCTGCCAGCTTTAAAAAGCTCCTGTAAGAGTTCTTCATTACAGTAGTCAACAGCTTGGACAGCATAATGGTTTGCTGGATTAAGAGTATTCTTATTTAACAAGAACTTTGTTTTTTACCCCTATATGTGTTTACTAACCTGGCATTTTTTGGTGCTTTGTTAGGACACTGCTCTGTCAATCCTGAATGAGGTAACTGAAAGAGCAAGTCCTGGTACAGCAAAATGGGCCTGGCTTCATCGTGGACTTTACTACCTGAGAACTGATCAGCCGTCACAAGCAGTGGCTGAGTAAGAGAACTGGTGGTTGGTTTAAGTAATTTTCTATAAACCCCAATAAAAAAGGCTTTGATCTAGCAAAGTTTGAAAGTAAGTTAGCTGACTATAGGATGGATTGTACTAAACAATGGGAAATGGGTCTGAGCACACTGTGTCTATCTTCAGTTTCAGAATTGGCACAATGTAGTCTTTTCACCATAGCAGTGTTCTGTACTAACAAGCCTAGTGACAGGCATAGACAAGCATGGTGTAGCACTGAATAATGAGTCAAGAGTAGGTACCGTATCTAAATTTATATATTGTGCTCTGAAGATCAAAACGCTGCTATGCTGTGTTTGAAAGTGCTGTATAATTGTGTGTTTGTGTCCTGAGAGTATATAGTGCAAGGAAATAATTTATATTAACTTGTATTACCTTTTATTTAAGTAAATTAATATCTTGATATCTTCAGTTTGCAGGCAGCTGTCAGGGCTGATCCGAAGGATTCCAACTGCTGGGAGTCTCTAGGGGAGGCTTATTTGAACAGAGGTAGCTATTCAACAGCTCTAAAATCCTTCAGGAAAGCAAGTGAGCTGAACCCAGGGCTTGTGTACAGCATTTACAAAGCTGCAGCAGTTGAGCACATTCTAGGCAAATACGAAAATGCTATAGCGACCTATCAGCAAATCTTAAAGGATACAGAAGATTATGTGCCTGCACTGAAAGGTAAAATGTCTGAATTTGAAAGTGTTAACTCTTTCCCTGTCTGCCCACTGTAGTGCTTTGTCTTGTGGAGAGGTTCTTGGTGTATCGAGGTTTTCCTGCATGGAAGGATTAGAGTTGGGATTTTGGATAGGTAGAGCATTCTGGTGACCCGCATGAAAGCTAGTGTGCAGTAGCCTGCAAATGTCTGGAATGCTCTTAAATCATGATGGATGGGTGTGATTATTTATTTTTCAAGTAAGCGTGAAAAGTAATTATTCCTGTGTAGCTAGCAGGCCAAATGGGTAGAAGAATTGAAGATAGATAGATAGATGAAACCAGCTAATGGTGCTGTAGTTTTACCTAAGCAGTCAGATGCTGGCTCAACAGGCCATGCAGTCAGGCAGCCATCTCAAAGAGGTGTGTATGTACTAATTTTCTGCTGCTCCTGAACATGTGTTCATATACATGTGTTCAATAACTTTTTGTGTCAGCCCTGCTGATTCAGACACCTCTGAGCTGCTTCAAGTGATGAAAAATATCAGTAAAGTATACTGAGAGGTCTCACAATTGTTAGAGGTGGCATTAGGTAGAGGTCTTTGGTATATAGCTGGGAGCAGAGAAAAATAGGGGAACTGAAACTCCACTCTGGTGTTAGAACTGTGATTCTTAAGATACATGATACTGGGAATGTATAACGTTTTGGTAGCCACTGAATAACTGTTTGGTTCACATTCTCCCTGCCACTAGTATTCAGTCATTCTCACTCCATACATCCATCTGAAAGAGATGCTGTTTACTGCTTGGTACCAGTATGAATTTTTATGTTACAGAGTGTTCTTTCCTTGTGCATAAGGCCTTTTG
Source organism: Strigops habroptila (assembly GCF_004027225.2). NCBI lineage: Eukaryota > Metazoa > Chordata > Aves > Psittaciformes > Psittacidae > Strigops > Strigops habroptila. The sequence goes on from NC_044302.2 coordinate 23,847,578, forward strand.
ATTTTGGGGTGAATGTAAGCTTGTTCTTGTAAGACTAAGTCAGAAGTATTGGGTTACTATTCTGACAGTAAGTATACTACTTGAAAAGTATACAGGGTGGTTGTACATCTACCTCTTCCAGTACAAATTTGTCACTTGGAGTTTGCCAGACTAAAGTGACATGGCAAAAGCTCCGTGATGGAGTTCAAGAATATTGCGGATAGAGAGTTTGACTAGTTGTTGGGCAAGAAGGCAACAGCTGACTGCAGCAGCAGTTTGCAGAGGTGTTGTATAGAAACATGTGTGTGTACATGGGTTTTCTGATTTCTGTAGGTGACTGCTGACAGCATTACCTGGAATAAAATGCTTAGATAGGATGTAAGCATGTGGTATCAAGGTTTCCTCCCCTGTAGTTGCCTCTATACTTACCTTGTTTTCTTAGATCTTCTAAATCTTCTCTCATAATCCCTTTCATCCTAATCTCTGATTTGTTAGCTCCAGACCCTCCTCTGAGCCTCCAAACAGTCTTTGCCTTCTTAGGACTGTTTAATGTCTAGTCTGGTATGCTATCTTTTGTGGGCCTTCTTAAAACTCTCTGAAACCTACTTCAGTGTTCTTTTGGTTCTTTTCTGATCCATTTAGATGTTTTGGAATTGAGTTGTTGGAAGCATAGTCTAGAAGGTGAAAAAATAACTATACTGATGTTACTTGAATACATCTTCTTGATGTATTTTGGTTTTGTGTTACTAAATGGTATATGTTTATTCTGCCTGTGCTCCAGAACATCTTTTAGTGTATAACTTCGGGGAACGAGATCAGTTTTGGGTTTAGAATACATTGCTGCTTTGACATCTCAGAAGGTCATTATCTTGGGATGTCTTTTGTGGTCAAAACACATACCTAGTGGGGGGAAGATAAAAATCTTGCAAAACATGACTACTGTGATGAGTAGGTTGAGTATAGGTAAAGGGTATGATGGCATAAGGAAGGTAGCTTCAGAACTGTGAAAATAATACTGAAAATGAATGGTGGTTGTACTGTGACTTACTGCCAGACAGAATCACTGCTGTGCCAGCAAGAGTATAAATCAAGCAGTTACCTGGTTTATCTTGTTGGTTCCAAAATGCTAGAAATTGTGTCATTAAATGCAGTTCCTTTTTAACAGTTGCCTTTATTTACATACTTGGTGGCCTTGCTGGACACTGGGTGCCTACTAAGCTGCGCTGTCGCTCTCTTCCTCAGCAGGACAGGGCAGGGGAGAAAATAAGATGGAAAAAACTAGTGGGTCAAGATAAAGGCTGGTTCATAAAGCAAAAGCAAAGGCTGCACACAGAAACAAAGGGAAACCAAAGGTTTATTCTTCTCTACTTCCCTTCAGTGGGTGATGTCCTACCACTTCCAGGGAAGTAAAGCTTCAGTATGCATAGTGGTTGCTCCATAAGACAAACACTGCAATAATGAATACCACACACCTCCCCTTTCCCCTTAGCTTTTTTTGCTGAGCAGACATCACATGGTCTGGAATATCGCTTTGGTCAGTTGGGGTCAGCTGTCCTGGCTGTATCCCCTCCCAAGATCTTGCCCACCCCTACTGGTGGGGGGGATGTTGGAGAGACAGTCTTGATGCTGTGGAGCAATGCTCAGCAGCAGACAAAGCACTGGTGTGTTATCAACACCTTGCTAGCTATCAATACACAGCACTATGAGGGCTGCTGGAGTAAATTCTTGCACAAGTAGGATTAAATAATGTTGGTTTCAAGTCTTCTTCTAAGAAGGCTTTCCCTTTAGCCTACTGTGACAGGGTTTCTTCTGTTTGTGTTTTGGAAATGTTACTTGACTTGCGTCAACTGAAAGTTGGTGTATTTGTTGAAGACTTGCCAGTGCAGAGCAGATTTCTCACAAGGGGTTTACTTAATATTTGAGGACAAACCCAAAGCTTAAATGCTATGTTTTTTATACTTTATTTGATTTATTTTAATATTCAAGTTACTCTACAGTTCACACTTGGCAAGATAGGTTAAAAGCAAAGTCTGTGTTGTGAGCACTGTGGGTCTTTTGAATTTGGCATAACCTGTGCAGTGTATAAATCTTTATACCAAGCAGAACACTGTGTAGGCTTCCACCCTCCCACCCCACCTCCTTTATCAAGCAGATCATAAAAGCATCGCTTTTCATAGAGGATATTTTCTTTTATTTTCAGGACTTGGTGAATGCTATCTGAGCTTGGCAAGATCAGCCCTTGATAACTTTTTTGATGGAAAGGCTATGGATTACATAGAGCAGGCTCTTGAATTTTTTACAAGGTTAGTACTAAATATTCAGTCATTTAACATCTATTGGGATAATGGGTTGACAGGCAGAAGACTGAGTTACGTATTTGAGGATTTTCAGTAAACTAAATCAAATAGACCAGGCTTCTAATCTAAAAGCAAGAATGTGGTTATTGGAAATGGTTTGACTAATACATTCTGGACTTAGGCTGCTTTAATGAATAGTAATTATAGAGTTTGGGTTTTTTTCTGATTAAAGATACATAGTAATTTGATTACAATGCAAGTGTGAAATGACACACAGTTCTCTCCAGCAGTCCTTCTCTATATATGGAGCTGGGAAGAAGGAATTTCTACCAGAAATGGTGGATAAGAGGAAATTGTTCCTACCCTCCCTCAAACTTTTTGTTTTGCATTTCATACAAAATGCTTTAGTGTCCTAATTAAACCTTGGGATAGCTGCTGTTGTAGGAGAAGACTCATCAGGTTTCTGCAGATGAGTCGTAGCTTGTGATATAACATGGTAGTGCTCTGGAATACTAATGTGGGTATAGTCACCTTACATGTTGGCAAATAATGGATATTTTGCAGAACTGACTCTTAGTCTCAACAAATTTAGGATATATTGGGATTTTGTAGGGGATTTTTTGGTTATTTTTGATCTGTTAGACTGGTAACTTGAATAGGGAGAAAACAATAATAATAATAAAAAAGACAAACAGCTCATTGATTAATTACATTTGAGTTTATACTGAAGTGGTAAACTTTCTTTCAGCAAAGGATATTGAAGTGTCTGAATGGCTGTTGTGAGGGTTTTCTATATCATTGATTACAGGGCAACAAAGCAACGTCCTGATGTATCTTGCCTCTGGAAACTGCTCGGAGATAGCTGTACTAGCGTGCATGTTTTTTCACCAGCCAAAGTGAATATTAAAGTTCTAGGATCCCTTCTGGGTAAAAATGCAGCCACACAGAGGCTGAACAAAAGTGAGCTGCTCATACTGGGAGGAAGGTAATGTTTTTTTATTATCTCAGGCTTCTGTGCATCTTGAGATTCTATAGACTCTCAAGTGTTCTAGAGCATTTCTAGAAAAGGAAAGACATGCTGATCTGTCAACACCTGCATATTGGGCAAAGATTAATGAGGAGGTAAATAGAGTCTCATGCTTCTTCCAAATTACCTTACTCATTTCAGGGTATATTTCCAGGATTGCCACAGTGGCTGTCAACACTTCATCTAGCATCTGCTGTTGTTCTTGTTTCTACCTCCAGAGCATGGCTACGTGCTGCCTGTCATTCAGTAAATTACATCTGTTCAAATGGATTGGTTGCAGTAGTTGCTTACTAATTCTTCCAGGACTACTAAAGTCCAAGATAATACTTTAAGCTTTCTGTCTGTATTTCTTTATTATAAAAATGTCATCATTTTTTCCCGACGTATGGGGTCTAGAATACATTGGAAGAGGGAATTCCTTGTTTCTGGCTCATGATGGTAGAAAATATTTTCTGTAGCCTCTTCTGTGACTCTACCTCTGAGCTTTGTGCAGTTGGATGTGTAAGGCAGGAAATGCAGCTGCTTAGTAAATCTCAGCCATGATACATGAAGTCAAATGCTTCCACGAGGAAGTCTGATTAACTGTAAAAATGTCTAGTTCTTGTTTTAAGTAAAAGCATGCATGCTGCAACTGACATAGTTTTTATTTAATGCACATCTGTGGCTTCGTAAGTGGTGGGCACTACAGACTGCCTTTAGACCAGGAAAGATTCTGTGAAGGTATCTGGCTGAAAGAAAATGAGTTAGTTGTTTGTTGCTTTCCATTCTTGTCTGGTTTTGCTTGTATTTATGCATGTTTGCTTGGTTTAGGTTTTTAAGCACTCTTTTGAATGTTTTTTCAGCTTTCTGCTCTTCATGCAGAAAGGCTTGGAATAATGCTTCTGTGACTCATGTTTCTGTAGGTGTTATGGCAGAGCTTTAAAACTGATGCCTTTGCCTAGCATATGGTGTGATCTTGGAATAAATTATTATCGACAAGCAGAGCACCTCACAGCAGTGGAATCTGACATGAATGAGATCAGTGAACTGCTAGAGAAGTCTTTACAGGTATTGCCTGTTTTCCCATTACATTCTTTAAAATTTAAATTAGTGTTGGTGCTTGTCTGCATAATCTTTCTGTCCTCAATAAAACTTACATCTCTGAATAAGAAAGTGCATAAAGTCTTAATTTTTGCTTTTCTAGTGATGATAATCCACATTTGATTTTCTTCCAGTGTCTCAAAAAAGCTGTGAGGCTTGACAGCAAAAATCATCTTTATTGGAATGCACTTGGTGTGGTTGCATCCTGTAGTGGTAAGTCTTCAGTGAAACCCCTAGCTCCATAACGTACTAAATTAGAAGACAACTTGACTAATGGTGTTTATGAAATCAGTTAGATCTAGCTCTCCTTTTTTCTTTTTGTTTTTTTTCCTCCCCAGCTATTGGGAATTATGCTCTTGCTCAACATTCGTTCATCAAATCTGTTCAAGCTGAGAAAATTGTAAGTGTTGGAGGCAGATGCCATCTGTTTCAAGTGGGCATTTAAAACTTTTCCCCTGATGCAGTGTTACGTTTGAATATAGTAATACACTGGTTTTAACTTCATTTGTCCTGTCTAGAATGTTGTTGCCTGGACCAACTTGGGGGTTTTGTATCTGACAACTGGAAACGTTGAGGTAACTCTCTTCCCCATCCTCACGTATAGTTTCTCTTTCCTTCCCCCCCCCCCCCATTTTAGTGGAGATTATGGGGGTGGGAGTGTGGGCAAACAGTGAAGAATGTCCCTCTCAGATGCAAGAAATGTACTTTCTTTGAAAGAAATTGGCACCTGTACCTCACTTGAGGCATGCAAATAAATTAAATGTTTGCTCTGGAGGGGAACTTCTGCTGAACTGGTAATGTTGCTTTCCAAGCAACTGGATGGAATGAAAAGTGTTTGGAAGAACTGACAAGTGGTTAGTCAAAGCAGTGCACACCAGGTTTGACCAAGAACTTTTAGCTGTAGGTCACAAACTGAACTTTAATTTTTTGGGTTTCCCACAGGTAGCTACTTCATGCTCATTGACAGATTTATGATTTATTGTAATTCTGTGTAGCCTTCAGAGTTTCTCTGGAGAAAAATTATAGTAGATCTTATGTGAAGTCCAGAGTTCTCAGCTAAAACTATATCCTAACCTGTTTGCTGGTCAGAATTACCCAAATTTTATGTAATCGAAAATGTGAAGGTCAGAATTACTTTTAATAAAAATAGTTTGATACTACAAGCTGCTTACTGCTAATGCTTGTGCCACATTGAGGGAGGAACTCTGAATATATACAGTCCATAGAGCAAAGATGACTTGTAGGTGGTAACCAGTTTTACCATTTCGAAAATATATTTTTTTAACTCTGTGCGTGAAGGAAAAGCAAATTTCCAAATCTGGATTGTCCAGTAGTCAGATTTTAAAATACTAATTGCTCCAAGAGTTAGTCTAGCTGCTGAACTATTTTGTTGTTATCAGAAGGAGGAATATTTGAAAGGGAGGGGAAGTTTTAATCTTGTAAAGATTTCTTTTCTTTTTTTTTTTTTTTTTTTTTTTTTTTTCCCTTCCCCCAATAAGGCTAAGGTGGCTTATTTCTCAGGGTAATGTATTTTTCTGTACAGCACAATAGATGTTTTTAGTAGTGACCTAATTGTGTCTATGAAATGTTTTCCAATACTACTGCGTGTCGATAACTCTGTATATTCAGAAGTGCCATGTTACCATGCCAGATAGCTCAATAGCACTGTTGTCTTTGATTCTGCAGCAAGCTCATGAAGCGTTCAAGATAGCACAGTCTCTGGAGCCTTCTTATTTATTGTGTTGGATTGGGCAGGTAAGGTGATAAATTCTCATAAAACTCTGCACCAAGCCATTTGTTGGTCAAGGAGAAGACTTTGACTCCATCTTAATAATTGGCACTTAATCATGTTCTTGAAAATAACACGTTCTAAGTAAACGTGTTTAAATGTTTACATTAAGGGAGCTTCTACCTCCCCTGAGGGTGATTGGGGCCCTCTGTTTCCATAGTGGTAATACAATGGGAGCTGTATTCATCAGATACTTTATATAATATTATATATTTATATAATGTTCATCAGGTACTTTATATTCTGGCTGGTGTTATGAGTTCAGTGAGAAACTAGCTATTAAAAAAACCAATCACTGTTTGCTGTTTGTGCTCTGAGGCTTTTTATTGAGCTTTGTCACCAAAGCACCTTCTTCATAAGGTGCTAGTTATTGCAGCTTCAACTATACCACTAGCTCATTACCTGGCACCTCTTATCTCTCTTCTCAGCCCCGCTTTCTAACACCACTGTTAGAAAGAGTAGGTCTGTAATGTACCTGGGACAAAAGCAGTTCTTATTTCCTGGAAAGTCCCTTCCTTCCCCTTACCACTGAGGGTTGGATGTGGTCCTGCTGATCCATGTTGGATATGCTCCTGGCCATCGATGAATAGTTAGAAATACTTGTTACTCATGCTTTTATGATCAATGTACGTGTGCTTCATAATCCCAGGCTGCTGACCTGCTAATTATATCTAATTGAAACTGGATTCTGGGGGAGAACCTAGCACCATCACATGTCAAAATTCAGCTGCTGTCCGATGTTATAAGTTGTGCTAATAGACACAAAATCTGTGTCCTGAAGAATGTGAAGTAGCAGCAGAAGACTGAGTTTCAAGTACTGATACATTGGAAACTGCTTGTGCGGTTTAATTGTATTTGGTTTATTCATACAACTACTGTTTCTTGGAGAGTATGGGAGAAAGTGTCTTCATGTCAAGTGCTTCAGATGTGCCTAATGTAATGTGTGCGGTTTTTTGACAATTTCATAAATTTTGAAGTACCTGACCACAGCAACTCTTGCTTCTCTGTAGGCTTTTATTGCAGAGACAGTAGACAGCTATGATACTATGGATCTCTTCAGGCACACAACTGAACTCAGTATGCATGTAAGTATAACAGTTGTATCGTACTGAACTTTCTGTATATCTAATATCTCTACTTTGGTGATGTAATTTTTTAAAAAATAGGCATGTCATAAATGGTGAAACAGTTACGGTGTACCAGGTGAGACAATCTGACTTCCATATTGTTTTTCCTGGCTTGTGCTGCCACTGAATAGCAGGCATTTATTTTATTAAATGCTTTAGTCCAAATGATCTAAGAAATCAGCTCCATGAGTCATGAAAAAACATTCTTGGCATCTCACAGAATTAAACAGAGGTCAAAGGTGTAAATTATAACTATTCCAGGAGAGAGCAAGGATATTGCCAGTGCTCTTAGTTCTGAGAAAGTGAAGGACTTCACATTCTCTTTATAGGTTTTTTTCTGTCATCCCTCCAGTGATGCAGCAAGTGATATGTTAATGGAAGAATTCTCTTTGCCCAAAGGACAAGTTAAAACTTGTGTTTTCTTCTTCTGCATAACACTGATGCAGATTTTTAGACAAGACTCCACCTTGAAACACAGAGTTATTACTCTAATTATTTTGCTGTTGCTTGGGCAGGTTTAATGAATCCCATTTGATTTTTTTGTTTGTTTCTTGAGACTGAAGGAGCAAAAGGCTATGCCCACTGGGTATGTTCAACGCTGCAGGATAAAAGCAACAGAAACACTGAACTGTATCTGTACAACATTGTTCAGATGAATGCTATTCCAGCAGCCCAGGTGGTCTTGAGCAAATATACAGGTAGGTAATTTAAATACCTTACTAACCTGTCAGGACTAACAGGTGCATTCAGAATGAACAGATGCACTTGTACTAATTTTGGCAAAGAGTGATCTTGCAGGGATGGGGAGAGGCTTTTGAGCTGTAAAGGAACCAAAACAGGGTAACTGGGCCACTGACTTTTATTACCACAAAAATACAAAGTAGATATGAGTTCTGTTTGCTGGCTCATTCCAGCAGATTTTGTTTCAAAGACCAATCAAAATAAGGACCAGAGCCTTGTCATGCTTGTCATCAGGTGTTTGCTGTCAGACTTCCTTCAGGTGTGTCTATATGCATGCTGCCTCCTCTACCCCTCTGCTATGATGTTTGGCAGAAGCCTGCTCCCAGATGCTCTGTAACTCCATAACCTCAAGCATATGATTCTGTTAACCTTCAGCAGGAGATGGACTGTATTTTTGCGCATGGTTCCAAGCCAGTGCAGCCTCACTGATGGGGTCAGATTGTATATGTCTAGGCCGGAAAGCAGATAGAGCAAATGTGGATTTTCTTAAATCTTCATCCATTACTGTACATAAATCCTTTGATGAATAATCTGTTGCTCATTTTTCAGAGCTACAAAATAAGGTGCAAGCACTTAAAACGTGATAATAAGGTAACTTCCATAATGAGATATCATTAAAAATTAAAACGAGATTGCTTCTTTGACAAGAACTTCATGATGACCTGACAGTGTGCATGTGCAGCCCAGAACTCCGCTGTGTGCTGGGCTGCATCCCCAGAGCGTGAGCAGCACGTCAAGGGAGGGGATTCTCCCCCTCTGCTGCACTCTGGGGAGACCCCCCTGCAGTCCTGATCCAGCTCTGGGGCAACAACACAAGAGGGACATGGAGCTGTTGGAGCGAGTCCACAGGAGGCCACGGAGATGCTGCGAGGGCTGGAGCAGCTCTGCCTGGAGACAGGCTGAGAGAGCTGGGCTGGTTCAGCCTGCAGAAGAGAAGGCTCGTTAAAGGGAGACCTTAGAGCAGCTCCAGTGCCTAAAGAGGCTACAGGAAACCTGGAGAGGGGCTTTGGACAAGGGCCTGTAGGGACGGGACAGGACAAGGGGGAATGGCTTTAACCTGACAGAGGAGAGACTGAGATGAGCTCTTAGGCAGAAGTTCTTCCCTGTGAGGGTGCTGAGGCCCTGGCACAAGTTGCCCAGAGAAGCTGTGGCTGCCCCATCCCTGGCAGTGTTCAAGGCCAGGTTGGACAGGGCTTGGAGCAACCTGGTCTAGTGGAAGGTGTCCCTGCCTGTGGCAGGGGGTTGGAACTGGATGAGCTTTAAGGTTCCTTCCAACCCAAACCATTCTATAAAATGTGAGAATGTACTTCTTTGTCTGTCCAATCCCTGTTCTTAAATGGACTGCAGGAGGGTCCTACGTGAACATTCCTAATCTGGGAAAAAAGGTTAAAAGTCTGAGATGAAATGATGGCTGTAAAATCTGTACCTTAGCTATTTCCAAGTTGTAGTATTAAAAATGAATTGTAAGATTCTACCAGTATTTTACTGTAGTCACTGCGAGCTGAATAGTTTCCTATTTCATTAAAAAAACCCCAAAACACTGCATATTGAAAAACTTAAAATCTATTGAGTACGTTAATGCTGTGTCTTGAAATTTTAAACATTTTTTAGGTAACCTGATGCCGTGTTGTGGGTCTTCATATCTCTTCTGTATTTGCCTGCAGCCTGCCAAAGTGATTCCAGTCAGCAACTGACAGAAGCGCTTGGCAAAATGTTTCCTCTATATGCATACACTGTAGCATCGGTGTAGCAATGTTTTTGTAATGTTTTTTGGAGCTCGCTCTTATCGTGTTCTCTACTGTCAATTCTGATTTTCTAGAAAGAAATCCAGACGATGCATCCGCTTTCACAATGCTTGGTTATTTGAATGAGTATCTGAATCTAAAAAGGCAGGCAACAGATGCTTACGAGAGGTAAACTACACGCTCTTGAAAAGTTTACTTATACAAGCTCCTTGATCTCTTTTTTCCGTGCACCATCTGAAAAACTTAAGGGCTTTTCTTTTCATTTAGTAAACCTTACTTTCTCAACTCAACAGTACATTTCAACTTAATGTATTGTGAGGGAAGGTGTGGGGATGTTCTTACATCAAATCTAGAAGTGCAGAAGTGGAGAAGTAAAGGCATTCCAAGTCTTCCATGTCTTACCAGGACATTTAGTTAATTCACTGTATGGGATTTAAGTGAAATTTTGGAGGTTGATAAGCTTACTTTTAGTTTTGGTCTTTACCTCATTCTGATTAATGGAGGTGTTTGGGCTCTGGCTTTGCTTTTTTTTCTTCTTCCTTCTTTTAAATGGTAGGGGGACATGGTGAAAGTATGTGTTTGGTGAATATATTTGCTGATGCAGTAAAATGGGCTCTGTTTGTACTTAATTAGCATAGAAAAGCTTCTGCGTAAAACATCTGTCCATTGTGAGAACTATTGTCAAAATGTGTGTTATAGTCAGATGGTAATTATTCTCAATTGTGGTTAATTTCAGGGCAGCTTCATTGCTGAAAAATTCTGGCGATACTGAGAGATATAACATAGCAATGCAAAACTGTGGCAGGTGTCTGTGGTAAGTGTTTGGTGACTGATTTTCCCAGCCTCTAACTTCAGCTTTGGATGTAGTGAATACAGTCATGCAAAACATGACGGAGGCCAAAAGGTGGTTGTTAAAAATAATCTACTAAACATCATTTAACTGTAGACATGTTTGACTGAGGTTTTTATGTGATCCAGAAATGGGTAGTATATTAAAAAAAAGAAAAAAAAATCAAATTGCAAGGAATTTCTCAGTATCTTCATAGTTTGTAACATATCAGTGATTCCCTTATCCTTAGGTTGTTACTTAAGTGCCTTAACATAGTATAGACAATGTAGCTGGTTTATGATCTCCAGAATAAATTGGTTTTTTACAGTATGCACACTTGAGATATGTAGTGGGCTTAGTTAGAATAGAATAGCTGCTTCAAGGTTTATTCAAAATCGCTTCTACCTGCCCTTTGAATCTATATTGACTTGTACAACCTGAAGCATGTGGGGTTGGGGTATTGTGTACATGTATGTCATCTGCTGATGACCTTCTCTGCTGCAGTTCTACTCAGAATTCTTAGTTCCCTTCACCATTCCCTTCTGGTTCTGAGGGAATGCAAGACACAAGTCTTAACAGATGAAGATTTTCAAACTTCTCTTTGATATAACTCAAGCTCTGCTAATCAGCTTTTTAGGAAAACTTCAGAAATTCTGAATTTTTTGTACATGGCACTAGAATTTCTAGGCTGTGGTAATTCATTCTTTAACATCAGGGAAGATTTTAGAAGCAACTTTTTAGTTTCCTCTAGTCTCACATCCATACTGTATGCTCGGTGATTCCTGTGTGCAACTTAAGCAAGAGCAAGGCTCCAGTAACTAATAACTAGTTCTGATAAACACAATCCTGTATTATTTCTTCCACAGTGATCTTAGAACAAGAATGCCGTATGTCCGTTGGTATGTACACTTGACTATCGGTGTACATGCATACTTTGATTTGCTTTTTTCATGTTACTCCTTTGCTGTTTTCTCCCACTCTGTTGTGGTGACCATTAAGTGACATCCTTACATATAGCTGTCATGCAGATAGGGAGGACTTTTTTGTATAAGTTATTCTTCATGGAAAAGAGAGTTGGAGAGTAACAACAGAGTTGTTACTGCTGTAACAGAAGGAGGAATATTGCACATTCGTGTCCTAATCTTGCTCTTTTCAGGTGTCTGCTTAGAACTGTTGTAGAAAAGAGGGTATTTGTCTACAAGAACAGCTTCTCTGAATTATAGCAGATGCTGGCAACATCCTTCATACCAGTGTCTCGTTTTGTTTTTACAGTGCCCTTGGTGAGTGTGATAAGGCCATTGAGGTTTATACATCAATACCCTTAACAAAGTTTGATGGCATTGTGGGGATAGCATTAGCCTACTTCAAGAAAGGACTCTTACAAGAAAGTATCAAAGGTAAACATCTGTCTGATTCAAACCATTATGGGACAAATCTCTTGAGAGTAACCTAAATTTTCTATTTTGCCTGACCAACCTAGCTGTAGTTCAGTTTATTTCGCTCTTTCAGTTCTAACGCATAAGTACAAATTTCACAACTATTTTAATCAATAGGCTGTTCAGTAGGATGCCAGGGATACTCAAATGTACAAAGGGAAACTGCATTTCTTCAAGTGTTATAATTCAAAGGGAAGCTTCCCTTGTTCTGAAATGAAATGGCTTTTCTGGAAAGATCAGTTCTGGGTAGGAGATTAATGTGTTGTGCATAGCACTTTAGTGATAAATATAAGTGCTGAATGGTCATGTTCTGCACTGCTAAGATGTGAGACTTCACAAAAATGTGTACTGAATTGTCAGTGCAGAATTGTAAGCACTCACAAAGGACAGCCACCTCAGTATTTTAAGTACCTCTTACTTTTTAGATGGAGTGAAGTGTGCCCATCTGAAGTACTATTTTGTAAATAAACTGTTACGGGGGAGTATCTACACTGTGTTCTTTCAGGCTTTTGCTGGATATCGCAATACTGCTTTTCAGTTCTGTTTCCACTTGCTAAATATTAAACAATTCCCAGTCTCTAAACAGCCCTGGCATTTCTAACATATAGTTACTTCCACAGTCGTAGTCAACTCTTTTTTTGTCTTCTTCCTATTATTTGGGGTGTAAGAATGTAGTGAACCTGAAACCAAAGTGCCCCTGTCTCCGAGTTCTAATACCACGCCTTTCTAGAGGCTTTATAAAAATCGTAGTTTTTCTCGTACTTCAATTCTGAGTCTTGAATTTTTACTAGCCTATGAAAAAGCCTTGTCTGTTGCTGAGTCAGAAGAAGATAAAGCACATATCTTGACTGCCTTGGCAATAATAGAGTACAAACAGAATAAAGTGGATGCTGCAAAGACACTGCTATTTAAATGGTGAGTGGAAGGAATAATAATTCATATATGATGTTTATTGTACTGCTGAATCCTCAAATTTACTTTTGGGGAGATCTCATGTGAATTTTTTTTTTTTTTTTTTTTTGTTGTTGCAGAGTAAAAGTGGGAGTGGATGCAGTGTTCTTTTAAGCGTATTCATGTGATATGTTTTGGTTTATGGCCTATCTCTTCTTCCATATTCTTAAAGCAGTGTGGAGTGAAAGGGTTAGTGGGCTGGGCAGTTTGGATTTCTAGTATCCTTGAATGGTAGTCTTAATAGGTTTATCTTTTAAGATAATATGTAGTTGTCCTAAGCACTAGGGAGTATTTTTACTCTTTAGCTGTAGGAGATCTAGATGACAAATAAAAACAATTTCAGTCTAAATAGCCAGAAATCTCCTGAACAATTGCGTTCCAAGTATCGTAGGCAAGGACAATCTTGTAGCTTCCCCATGAAAAGAAACAGATCTGTATCAGTTGTTCACTTAAGTTATGAATGTCTTTTTTCCCCCCACCCCAGCTATGGAGGCAAAAAGCCCATGCATCATTGTTAGTCTTCAGGGAGCTATGGACTGAGAGCTAACATCTCAGGCTCAGGATCAACTCTGTCAGAAGAGAACTCCAGTAGTGGCTGTACAGTCTTAGTCTTGCCAGCAGACTCCTGAAACAGTGAAGATTCATGATCTAGTGCACTCTAAATCCTGAGTAACTGATGATTAACTAGCTAGAAACCTGATATTTCATACATCCTATTAATCACTACAGTTTTCTATTTTTGTCATAAAAATCGACAATGAGAGTTTTGGAGGTTTTTTTTTTTTTTTTTTTTTTTTTTTTTTTTTTTTTTTTCCCCTTTAAACAAGAAGTAGTTAAGGAAAGTAACACTGCAGTGAATATATCTAGATCTGAATTGGAAGCACAGTGCTGCACAGGTATACAGTGGATTTTACTAAAAGGGTCCATTCTAGTCTAATAGACAGATGTCTTTGTTGGCTGGATTTCATGCTAGATGACTTAAAGGCCTGAGTTAGGACTTCACACAAGAAGGTGTCTTTCTTCTTTCTCGTGGCCAGCTTGTCACAGAAATTTTTAGCAGTGAATATGTCTTTATAGCTAATACGGTAGGATTCCACGTCTTACTTGTGGAAGAGCAGCGCCTTTGCACCAGATAATGTAGTGCTGACTATTTATATTTAACAGCACTTACAAATTTTTCTTGCTAGGGACTGAAAACAAAATATCAAATCACAAGTTTACATTCTTGTCTTTTCTGAAGGCAGAAATAATAATCCTTAAGTCTTGATTAGAAGCCTGTAGTCACCGGATAAGTGAAAGTAAGCAGCACTTCATTCTGTGATTATGTTTAGGGCATTACAGTGAAGTAACTCCAGGTTACTGTTGCCATGCACTGTTTGGTTACATGCCTCCCTTCAGTTTGTCTTGCCTTTACTGTAAGAACACCTTCACCTAGTACACCAGTTAAGGTCATTTCTGGCTTTTCCCTTCATGGAGTTCAAAGCTGTAAATATGTACACTACAACACGGGTTTGATACTTTAGATATTTAGATATTTAGAAGTAGAAATGTCTTCAAGAAAAGAAAATCACAGTGTTACAGAGATTCTCTTACTATTCATTTTGTGGCTGCTGCTGACGACAGTTAAAGTGTCAGAGTCTTGCCCAGTAGTTGCATGTGATAAGCTTGGGTGCTGAAATGGCACACAACCACTGCTGTTTTCCATATCCTGAGACCTCAAGGATACTGATCTAGCTTGATCCATGATCCAACAGTGACAGGCTGTTAATTCTGTACACCATAAACAAGACATAGCAGCAGAAGGACTCAAAAGTAACAAGTACACTAACATTAACAGTAAGTTTAATGTATGCTCCAAAATAGTGTCTTTTTCTCTCTCTATGATTCAACAGCTCATTAAAGGAACCTAGTATGGAAAGTCTGATGGCTTTGTGCACACTAGGACTTGTAAAGGAGGATGCTACACTTGCAACAGCAGCCCTAAAAGAATTACTGAAGCATGAAAAAGGAAAATATAAGATCTATGAGAGGTGCCTTATTGCATCTGCTGTTTATGCATTGCAAGGCAGAAATGTGGGAGTCCAGAGAGAAATCTCCAAAGCAATACACAGGTATGTCTTGTCTTTCTTTAGATTCCCATGTAAATACATTGTTTTGATTATATTGAATAGTAAGCAAACCTTTGTTCCATTGCAGGATTCTTTAAAAAAAAAATTAAAAAATTATTTTTCAAACACAGTGTTTTCACTGAAGGTGAGAACATCAGCATCAGCTTCCAGAAGCTTGCTTTCTGATTTGTGGGATCAAATGGTGAAAGTTTCATGGCTTGTTTTCACGGGTTTTCTGGTTTTGTTTTGGTGGCTCCTTTAGTAGCTAGATCAGTTCACCGTTCTGTGAAAGCATTTTTTATCATATATAACAGAAACTTCAGCCTAGAAAAGTCTCAAGGGCTTTTGTTTAATAGTAAACAGCCTCTGAAGCTGTTAATTCTGTTGGCTAAATGTCTGTGTTTGAATGCATTCTAGAAAGGGGGAACTTTAATCAATGCCTTTAAGTAAGACACATCTCAGTCTCTCCAAGTGTTTTCAGAAACTCTTCTTTATGCAAATTTTTTTTCTCAAACTGGAATTAAAATTTCTTGCTCTTCATGCTATAAGAGCAAGACCTTTAGTCCTGAAGTTGTTTTCTTCCCATGAATGTTGATATCCATATTGTACCTTTCATTTCTTTAACCAGAAATGTACTTCAGTGTTGTGTTGTTTGCTGTAAATTACTATCTATGTCTATTTTCAACCACAGCAGACTGTTTTCTTAATAGAACAAGATCCATTTGGGAATTATAGCAGCTGCATACTGAGTTATGGAAGACCAAGTTCATAGCTAAACCATGAAGTCTAATGTCGTTGTTCTTTTTCCAGTAACCCTGATAATCCTGCCCTCTGGTCTCTTCTGTCTCGGCTAGTTCCACTGTATGTGCCACAAAAGGCAAAAGTAAGTGCATTGCTTGTGCATTGTTCACATCCTGAGTAGTCTTGTGTTATGTCTTAACTGAAAAAAACCCACCTTTCAGTACATGGACATTCACTAGTTAATATGAAAACTTAAAGCTTGCATACAGAAGCACATACAGAGCAATGCACAGGTATATACTGAAGCCACATACTCAGTTATTTGCATCTTTCGTGGGATAGTGATTCTTTTTCTTCTTGAAATAAAAAGAATTGATAGAAATCGTCCAACAAGAAAAGGCTCTGCTATGTATGTTTTTTTGTTTAGTTTTATGCATTATGTATGTTTCTATATAAATATGTATTAGGATTTACCGATGTTCAATTTGGTTAATCGAGTCAATTTCACTTCTCTCATTAGCCAGTATTTCCTTGCCACTTTTATGCTTATTATTATTAGTTATTCTCCAAATAGATACTCTGTCTTAATTTATGTCCATTATGTAAACAGAAATAGCACCTGAAAACAAGTTCTTATCTATGTGGGGCTAAAATTATAAGCATAACATATGGTTAAACTCTAATCCTGAATGTGTCTTCCTGATTTTTTATAGAGAGAGATCATGCTGTAGGCAAGGAAAACATCTTATTATGCAGACTTTGTGCTTCTGATTAACAAAGATAAAAAGATCTTGGCATTACATTTTGTATAAAATCTCTTAATCAGTCGTATAACCAAGTCAATTATTTTTTTTCTAATCTTGCAGGGGGGAGCTGTAGCAGGAAATGTTGCACATGTACTTGATGTAAACCATGCAAAGGTTTGGCATTCTTAAAATGCAGACTTTATAATTCCATAAACAATCCTAAATTTAATTCCATTTGATCACTTACACTGTGAAGTCACTTTTATGTTCTGTTTTATAGGAAGTCCTGGTGAACATTGCAGTTAATCAGTTGACAGCAGGACATCACATGTTAGAAGATGAGAAAAACAATCCTCTGAAAAATGTACAGAAGGCAATCCACCTCTATCCAGGTTACTCTTGTTCTCAAACACAGTAGTGATTTTTATTTTTCTATCCATCAGCAAGAAAATTATTATGCTAACAAAAAAAAAAAAAAAAAAAAAAATCTACTTTCTTTGGGTTGTTTTATTACGGGTTATCCGTGAATGATTTGAGGAGAATGCTTAGAGTTGAAATTTAGAATGTCATTCTGAGTTTAGACATGGGGAATTAAACCAGACAAGAAAAAGAGTTCTAAGACTTTTTCTAAAAACATGGGCAATTTCTTAATCCCTCAGCAGAAGAAGAGATAATTATTATTTAGTATATCATACAAAAAAGAAAAATGCATGTTCCCTCAGTCTGTATGCTACACCAAGCAGAAGAGATTTATTCATCTATCTTGAGAATTTGGATTGGGAATGTTCTCTTGCAGCTAGCTGGTTATGAACTAGAGGCAACTGTTCTCCTATTATGAAATTGTGATCTTCATTGAATGCAAGAAGTGTGACTGTAGTGGGGTTTTCAAGTGCTAATTTGTCTTGACACTGAAATACCAGAACATTATTTCTTCTACTGTAATTTTGATCTGATGCATCAGTGTGGCTGCAAGTTAAAAATTTCAGTTACCTTCCTGCAGGCACATACAAGACTATGGCTGCTATTGAAAACCAGTATACTTCACATTTTACTTTGTTAGATCTTCAAGCTTTGTTTCGTTTTGCTGGCAAAATTCATTATCTTTGGGATGACAATTTATCTTCCTTAGTTGAGCTCTGTCTAGTTCAGGACAGAGACTACTCTCCCAAGTCATAGTTGCTCTTCCTGAGGGTAGGTCAGGGTAAAGCTGACACTGGCGTTAGCTGGCACAGCAGGGAATGGTAAAGACCTTTCTAACTGAACTAACAGCATATTTAGAATGGGCATGAGTTGCCTTTAACCATTCTTTTCTAGATAATCCTGCTGCCTGGGCAGTGCTCATGGCAGCCTGTCATGCTGAAAACACCGTTGTCTGTCTAAACAACACTCAGCCAAAGCGAATGGATCTAGAGATGACACTTTTATCTACAGTTTTAGCCAAAAGTAAGCTATACAAGTTTTCTAGTTTAAAAAAGTAAAATACAACTGAAATGTTTTAAGCTTGTAATATTCTTCTGAATTTTGGAAGCTTGCAAGCTCAGTAGTAGTTTGAACTGTATCTGTATTTTAGCATGTAAAAATGCTAAATCCTAAGGCACAGCTAGGGTTAATTTCCTGATTGAGGCTTGCTTTCCCCTCCAAAGCCTCAAATGCTTTTTTCAAATAGTAATGCTGAACTGTGATGCCTAAATGGATGGATGGGTGTATTATAGCACAGGAACGCTGCTTACAAGGAAGGTCTAAAGTACTCCTGAGTTCTGTAACTTTTCCAGTAGAGGGATAACCTCAGCCTCAGTCATGCTCAACATCTGTAGTGTTTTCAAAACCAGAATTAAACATTCTGTATTTGGTTGGTTGTTCTCAAACCATTAGCTCAAATGGGGTATTCTTTTTTCCCTTCTTTTGCTTTAAATTTTATGATTTCTTAATGTTGCTACTAATAAAGGAAGCCACATCAGGTTAATACTCCTAAAGTTCTCCCTTACCACATCTAGAGCATGTGACGTGGTGTAGCACTACAGCATATACAGTAATCTGGTTAAGCATTTTATCTGTTTTTGCAGCTGGAGAAAATAACCTTCCATGTCATTATGTCCAGACTCTTGAAGACTGGTGTCTGTGTCAAGCCATTACCAGTCTGGAGGAGACCGGTAAACTCTCAGAAGCTGAAGCCCTTTGTACCAAGGTGTGATGTCATGAAACTGGCAGATTGTGGTAGAATTGTATAGAAAACATGATTTGTGTTCATTTTGCAAAACTGTGGTCTTTGAATTAGCAACTCTCTGTTCCATCAGTTGTACAAGATGCCATAGTTGTTGGCATTTTCTCCACCTCACCAAGACGCTTAATCTGTTTGCACTACAACTGTGTTGTTACTGAAACAAGCAGTGTATGACATGGCAAAGCTATGCCTGCCCTTCCTGCCTTTATTCATTAAGCTAGGATTAAGCAAAACGTTACAGAAACTCTAGGTAAGAAGTCCAGGTAGGAGATTTGCAGGGGACTTGTGCTCTGTTGTGTTGGTACTCCATTTCAGAGTCACAAGTGAATGCTACAAGTTTAATTATTGAAAAGAAAAATCTTGAGGAAGCACAGTTAGGGAAGGAGAATGGACTGTTAAGAAGCCTCAAGTGTGTATTTCGTATGTTCATGAACCAAAGACTTGGCAGAAGATAAGCAAAACCCCAGTTGGACTCAGCAGCACACATCCCTGACTTGCAAGATGGAAAATGACTAATCCCATGAAAATGTGCTTCTTGCTTATGGCATTTCTGTATCGACAGTGAAGGGAGTTAAAACACCAAAACCCTTCCCAGCAGATTCAGTGAACATGCCGATTTGCTAAGGGGAAGTTCTTGTCTGTTTGCTTGGTGAGGCAGTGTTTTCCTTTTCTAGCCAGCATGTCTACTCATGTGTCTTAACAAGGATCAGAGATTTCTAGACATACAAGCTGGTATCTGGGCATGGGAGAAGGTTATGGTTGGTTTGGTTAGTTAAATAGCTTGGGAAGAGGACAGTCAGTGCCTGCAATTTGTGAAGAAACAGAGTGACACTCTCTGGTACCACAAACTTTCACAGACAGTTTTGACCCCCAGGATTCTCAGAAAGCAGTATAACTGGGGATGATGAGTCAGGCACTGCAGTCATTCTCTGAGATAGGCAACATGGTTGCACACTTGTTAGTGGGGGAAGATTGCAGCAAATACAAATAGCAGCTTCTGTTGTGTTTCAGAAAGTCTTCGCATGTCTATGCATTCTTCACAAGTAGGAGCTTGCTAAGAATTCACAGACAACATATTTTGTTTTTAAAAAAGTGGATGAAAACTAGAAGTATTGTTTCTTAGAATGGATCTGTTTTGCATTAAAATTCTTGGGAATACTGTGATTTAAACAGGTAAAATAACATTAATTGTGACTTGCAGAAGCTTCACATGCTTCACCTGAAAAGGATAAAGCAAAGATGGCTAGTTTTCTGTCTTTGTTTTTTTTGTGCTTGTATTCAAAAAAAATACTCTATGAGTGTCTGCTGTTATTGAACAGGAAATGTTTAGTAAAGTGCTTCTGTTCCAGTAAGAATAAAGCACCTTAGCTGGGAGAATTGAAATTGCTTGGAACATACTCAAGGTCATTTTAGCCACAGGACAGGGTTTTGCCTCCATTAGCCCAAAACTTGTAATGATTATGAAACCAAAGGAGAAGTGGAGGTCTGCCATTTACCTTTGTTTCAGAAACCTCTAAGGATAGGACACGTACAAAATTTAGGATGTACTTCAGATGTATTTTGAGGAGAGAATAACGTTACCTATTTTCATGTGTCAATTCCTGGAACACTCCTTTGTGCAGAGTAGGAGGAAAATGCCATGTTGGAAGCATCCTGAGCATGCTTTCAATGCTGTATGCTGTAAAGACCAAAGTGGAAAAATCAAAGTATCTTCTGCTATTTGTAAATGATAATTCTGATACTATGTTGAGCCTTGTTTTGGTTTTAGGGTTTAAAAAGCTGCCCTGAGCACCCAGCTCTGTTTTTGCTTTTGAGACAAATTCAGTGTAAGCAGCTGTTGCAGTCTCACAAAGAACTTCCAGACAACATCCTGGAGGAGCTTCGCAAGACGGTCATGACCAGTTCAACTTCAGTTGCAGCCTGGCAAGTAAGTGTGGATCCTCTCTTGGACTTTGGTGTGCTGCTCTCAGCAGAGTGTGCACGATAAGTGGGTGAGAGTTTGTTTCACTATTTGCTTTTATTTGTCCACCAACAGCCAGTGACAGAAAAAAACCAGCTCACATTCAGTTAATTATAAAGGTGTAACATTATGTTAACTTTCTTTAATAGCTGAAGTACTAACAACCATTAGTAACAAGCAGCAGATGGGGAGGCAGGAGAATTAAAAACTTGAGATAAACCCCTGTACCTGTGTCTTTAGGGACCTGTGACTTTGCATGTGAGCAGAAACCAGTGAAATATTTCATAACCCGTAAGAATATGTGGAAGTAAATGGTTTCCTAATATAGAAATATACAATTCCTTATTCAGCATCTGAGAACCTAAGTCTCTTTCTCCATAATCTCCTGACATCAGGTGTCACCATTCATTTGAGTAGGTTGTGTCTGCAGGGAAGAGAAAGCACTCCCAGTAACAGTGTTCACTCACTCCCTTCCATGGCACTATGAGTCATCATTTTTAGCTAACATGAAGGTGCTATAACTAACTTCATATGCTCTTCTGTGAGACAATCTGAGAAGTCTGTCTCACACATGCCAAGAGATCTTTCTGGTGATGCAGCATATTTATTTATTTATTTCCTAACCGTTGCTGTTAGTTACAGTTACTATCCTCCTTACCAATGTTAGCAGCACATTGCTTAGAAAAATCCTGTGTACCTTTAGAGTCCTTTATGTAGTTGCAGCATTTATGGTGCTCCCTCTGCCTGTTGAACATACAAACCCCTGTTTGTGGTAAGATTCACTAAAGTTGATTTCAATCTTAAAGGATCAGGGCAAGGCTACTATAGAGATCTTCATTTCACCTGTCACAAGGCTGCAGATCCTCTTCCCTTCTGGAACATAGCAGAATCATTTTTGGTGCTTTTTGGATGCTTTTTTCTTTGGTTTGAGAGACTTCACCTTTCTGAACTGCAGAAGTCATTCAGACTGGATTTGCAAAGTATGGGAGCATGCAAGACATGATTGTATTCTCTATTTTAGTATTATCTCTTGAAAATGGAATTAGGGTTTATATAAATTGTTCAAGCACCTCTTGCATAGCCAAGTGTCATCTTGTTTACAAGCGGGGGAATAAGCAAACAGTGGAAAGGTTGTTTTGTTTTGGTGTTTGGGGGGTTTTTAATACAGGCCACACATAAGATCTTCCTCAGAGGCATCTTTTTTAAGTCTTCCAATTAAAGAAGATATTTCTTAGGGTTGGATAGCATTCTGAAAAAGCCTGGCTTCTGCATTTGTTCCTAATAGATAGATCTGTCCTCTTATGTTTTCTGGCTCTAGACTTCCTAACAGTTTGATACATGTTCTGTTTTACTTAAAGTATCCATTGCAATGCCTTATAGCTTTACTAAGTTACAGGGGCCTTTTAACTTTTCTCTTTTTTTTAAACTTTTGGCTTTTGTCTAAATAGTTATTTTGCAGGATTTAGGAGTGCTGCTGAACTACTGTTCTGATGTCTGTTACACTTTTTGTACTGTGGGTTACCCAGAAGACAGAGAACACTGATCTGGCAGAGCTGCCACTGTGCCTTTCACGAGGGTTCTTTTCTCCTTTGCATCTTGAGTGTTAGACAACTTCAGCTGCAAAGAACAGAGACCAAAGAAAGCTTTTTTTACTGCACATGAATGGATGTGTTACTTTACAAAGCAGTCTTGCAGCTTGGTATCGCTGTCTCACTAGTGCTAATCAATACTTTCTAGTGGGTCTCTTCTTAATGATAAATCACTTTTATACATCAGAAAGGGTTAAGAATTTTGCCCCATATAACACCAGACAGTCTTTAGCTAGCAAAGTCTAAGCACCTTTGCTTAAAAGCAAGGGAATTGTCTTTCCGATAAGAAATTGTTTTGTTTGGTGATCCAGCAAATAATATTTCTAAATGTGGCTTGCACATCTTGATGCATATCATGTACACATCAGGGATTCGCAAACTTGCGATGGCATCTGCTTCAAAAAAATGTGTCATGACTACAGATTTAAAGAGGGAGGAGTTAGAATCCTTTCCTTCTCTTCATGAGGAAATCAGGACATCTTGTGCTGGCAGAGCAGGCAGCAGGAGCATGAACTCCATACAGATTCTGGTGTCTGCACCCTTTGCCCCTCCAGATCTGAGTTAGAAGGTGTGCCTACGCCCATCATCTGAGCCCAGGCTCACATCTTTCACATTCCTGGCGTTACTTATATGGGCTGGGAAAACCTACCATGTCCCTGGGTGGTCTAGGGAACTCCAAAATAAGTTACTGTAGTAAGGTGTGCTGCCAGCTCTGCAGCAGACTACATTTCACTGCAGGGCAGTGCACAGTGCGCTGTTGGAATGAGGGCTGGGTGTGTGGTGGTGTTTTAGCTAATGACATGCTGTGGTACTCTCATAAATTTAACTTAATTATATTACCTAATGGATGTATATTTTGGTGGCTCCAGAACTGATTCTGTTGGATGTTTATTTTCAGTGGCTCGCAAATGTGTATCAGTCTCAACGAATGATGGTTGGAGCAGAGATGTGTTACAGAAAGAGTCTGCAGTTGGCATCACAGCAGGGCAGCTGGAACGGGAAGTTATCCAGTCTGCTCAGGCTAGCTATGCTCGCACTGGAAATCTGCATGGTAGGGTAATCAAAATTATGTAACTGCATGATTTAACAGGAGTTTATGGGATGTAGGGCTTCTGCAGTCTAAATGTCCCTGTTTAATTGACTTTGCATTTCATGAATGACAAGTGAAGGATAAAATAAGACTGCAAGGGACAGTGGACTGTTATAGAATGTCTCTTACAAAGGGATGTTGTTGTGAAATAATCACACAGAAACACTGTGTACGTAAAATGCTAACTTGCTCCATAAGGCTTATTTCTGTAATAACAGATTCGGCTTGACCATCCAAACTGATGTTCCCTTCAAGTCTGTCCTCTTGTTCAGACAACTGCCTTAACATTTTCCCTCTCCTGTTGCCTGGAGACTTCAGTCAGGTTTCAAATACCTTCATGCTGTATGGTCATTTCTAGATATGGTGCCTTTAAGTATAAACACAATCTTAAGGGAAGTATACCTTGTGGTATAAAGAAACTTATTCTACTCCTTGCACCAAAGGGCCAAGTGAACATAACTCAACTTCTTGGCAAATGTCTATTCTCTTTAAGCATAGTCACTCTAGAAACTTGAAGTGCATTATCAGACTTCTTTAAAGCTTGGTGTAAAACGTAGATATTACTGTGATCGTGGCTAACACTTTTCCATGTATTTTAACAGATGATCAAGCTTACAGCCATAATGAAAATCAGGCAAAGAAACCCCATATATCTGAGTGCTTTTAAGATAAAAGGCAGTCAGTTTTTCCAAGGATAAAGCTGCAAAGCTGTGGATCCTGGTGAGAAGAGACAGTCCCTCTCAGTGTAGGCAAGTCTCTTTCTCAGAAGCAATATGCTTCGAAAGGCAGAATTTGTCAAGTGACAGGATTTTTCCTCCCATGATTCTTCTGTCTGTGTTGTAGTGGTCTGGTCCCTGTTTCCTATAGCTCCTAAATGTCTCCCAGATAACAAGGTACCTTCTAGCTTAATGCTACTTCTTTGAGTGCTGGCCCGAATTCAGCCTGAGAATGTATAAGATAAGAACCTGATTATCTCATCTCTGCTTTTCACATGAATAGCGTAGCTTGATGAGTGAGTGGATTTCTTTTCAGCCTCTCTAATCTGGACTGGCTTAAAGAAATGTGCAAAAGCCTGGTGAAAACCTTGCTCAGATCCAAGAAAGTTCTGTGATTTATGACTGCTTGTCTCCTGATTATCTGTCCAAATGAAAATTCAGGCACCCCTTCAAATACAGCAATTTGAATGCTATCCAGACACAATAAGGGATAATAAGATTTTTCTTGAGGCAAAAAATACAGGGATTTGTTCAGTAGTTGCTCTATTAGGTAATTGCGATCTCAGAGTTGGTTTTTACTTCTGGTAAAATATGGTGTCACTTCTAGAGCAAAAGTCTACATTCTAGAATAGTCATGTACACAGGATGAAGATTTACAAGATGAAGGGCAAACAAGGGTTTGTGATTAAAACAAGCATTACTAAAACTGTATGAAAAAAAAGCTTTCTGGCATAAACAAGCAAGTGGAATGCTAGCAAGGCTGGACCTACAATATTTGACTTTTTGAGGCTCCTCTAAACACTCGTTTATTTGTTTTAAAGAAATATCTTTCTAATCTGCCAAATACTTTATATAACTCAGAACAGCTTGAATTAAACCTGCTCTCAAGAGAGCTGCAAAGAAGAACTGATTTAGTCTGCACACTACAATAAAGCGCCTTTTTTTTTTTTTTTTTTTTTTTCTTTTATTGTAGGCTAATGTCTCAAATGAGCACTGGCCATCCTTGGTTCAGGAGGCAACAACTGAAGCTTTGAAACTTTCTTCTTGTCCCCTGGCAGCTCTCCTGCAAGCGCTGCTGCAATATAATCGCAAAATGGGAGCAAGGTATGCATGATCTGTTATGTTTAACTGGAACACACTGTCTAAAAGCACAGGCAGTCATTATCCCCATACCTAGGTCCAAGAACCAAAAGAAAGTTGAAAACAGGAATTAGTTCTTGAAGTTGTTAAAAGAGAGAAGTAAGGGAGGAGTTAGTAGTGTGGGGAGCGGGAAGCAGTAGGATCTTCCTCCTTTTCTCAAAAAAAACAAGTGTATGACCTTCATACTAAGAAAAAAACAGCGGTAAGACAACTTCTATTTTAATAGCATGTTACCTAAATAAATTAATCAGGAGGTCTATACATTCTCTAAGGTCTTGTTAAATAGCACAGTGGAAACAGATATCACTACTGTATCTACTGCTCAGATTAATTTTGATCCTAAACTGGCTTGTGTTCATTCCTGAACAACCAGGTGCTCATTGTGGCTTTTTGAGGAAGGGGAGGAAGATTGAGGGGAGAGCTTGGAAGCCTTCCACTTTTGAAACAAACTGGCTTGTTTTCTATGTGGGCTTTTGAGGAGGATAGCAGGCAGACCAATGTGATTGTGGTGGTTGATGATAGTAACAAAATTGGGCTGAAAACTTATTTAATCAATTAAAATAAGTCTTACTACAGATTCAGGTATTAACTTAATGTGAACAGTAAGGTATATCACAAGATCTAGTTGATCTGCCTAGGTGTTCCAAAATACTGAAACAGAAATTAACCTTAAGTACAAATAACAAAGAAAAAAACAGATGCAACCTCTCTACGGCCTGTGTTAAATCACAGTGTACTGGGAAATCACATTGGTTATAAAGGACAGAATTCTTAAAATGAAAGCCAAGGCTGATGGAGCACCAATGAATGAATATGGTAATCCCTAAACTTAATTGCTAGTTTTTACCTCTTTTCTAATGACACAGTGAATTTGAAACTGTCTTGGTTAGGTATAAGCTGGCACTGTTGGAAGGTAGTGTCAACCAAATAGAATTTTAGACTTCGTGTAGTAGTCTATTCCAGTTTCTTTCTCTGCAGTTTCACATCTTGCCTCTGTGTTCACAGGAACTGCAGTACTTTTTGTGAGTGCCTGGATTAAATATATTTGTGTATAATATGATATTATATTTGCATTATTAAGACCTGTTGTAGTACCTGCTTCTCTCAGGTGCACTGTCTTCCAAAAGACTTATTTCATAGCTGTTGAACAGAATACCTGCAATATTTGCTCAGCAGATCACATCAGAGATTTTGCTGAGTTCACTGATAGCAAGATCTTTATCGTGCTGTTGTAGCAGTCATAAAATCTGCTGTGTCAATCTAATTTGCATTACTTGCTAGTTAAAGCACTAACTTGAGTGTAATATATTAAGCATAACAATGGTTGCAGTATTCCTCAGCATTATAAATGCAACTACAGAGGAAACAAAGCAATGTACAGCTCTGCTCTCTCACTTTCTTGGATGGTAGAAGGACCTTCCTTTATATTACTCCTGGTCACTGTTGCTTGCTCTGGGATACTGGTGTGTTACATGTAACCTAGTCAGTGGTGATTTGATTTAGTTTATGTTTTGGTTTTGCTTCTAGGGAGACTCGTCGAATGTTGGAGAGAGTGGTTTATCAGCCTGGGAATCCGGAAACCATAGTGTCAGTGGCACGCTGGTACCTCCTGCAACATCTGTATGCCAAAGATGATCAAGAATTAATAGATGTAAGTCAGTCCATTTCATACAGGAATTCAGTCTATTTACATTGAATATTGTGCTCACAACTTGGAAGTGGGGTAGAGGGAAGCAGGGAGGTGCTGGTTTGCCTGCTCTGGGGGCTGCAATGTTGAAGGATTCCATACTGACAGAACATACCTTAATTTTCAAACTGCAACCTGTTTGTTTGAAAGTCTTCCAACCTTCCACGCAATACTAACAAAAAAGAAACAGTAAAATCTCTAATCCAGACTGGCAAAAATTCTACTAGTGGCTCTTCAGCAGACACAATGACCTTTTCTTACAAGAATTTTACCAGAACATATCAATGCACTAAAAATAGTAATTCCCTCAAGCCTGGCTTGAACAATGTGGTATCCTTGTCTTAAAAAAAAATGAACAGTGGAGTGCTGTACTTTCTGTACTTAAGATTTTTATTATATCTGTAATGGTGCAGTATTTTCAGCACATAGTTAATGGTTCATTAGTTTCTGTTGACAATACTTCACAAATGCGCACAGATCTTTCATGTGATGGGGTGGTTCATTTTGGCTTGTAATTAGAATCACTTTGCTAATCAAACTCTGCACTCATCGTGCTAATATCCTCGCTGCTGCCACTGGCACAGTGAGCTCTTTTGCCCAGATTAATAACAGCTCCCTGGTGAAATTATGAATTTGTAACAAAATATGTTTGGAGGGAGTAGGCTCAGAGTTCACAAAAATCAATACATACACACACGGGTTCATAAAAAAGCTAAAATTAATGAGTGCAGATGATCCTGGCATGATCTTATTGCATTTGCTTCTGCAAAATCATTTGTACTCCCTACCAATTAGTACAATAACAGTAATGGCTAAAGTAAAGATTTTCTTGATTCTACTTAGTGGTTTTCTTTTTTAATATGTATAATGTGGTTGGATTACAAGAGAAGTGCCACAAGCTTATGAACATTAGGCTGTCGTGGGAGCTTTTTTAATGAGTAGAAAAACAGCAAATAGGGTGCATGTAAAAATAAACCAGGGAAGGTTAAATCTAAATGGGGAAGGCAAAAGGATGCTTTGGCAGTTTTAAGTAGCTGCAGAGAATGCTCCTGTTTGGCAAATTGAGATTTATACAGACAAAATCAAGAGCAAGTGTATAGCAAGAGGCAAGTATGTGTCAGCAGGGAGATAGGTCTCATCTAACTCTGCTCTTTTCATTGCCAGCAGGTAACTTACTGGTCAAACTTGGTCTCAGCCTCAAGTAACAAATGATACGGTTGTTGTGCATTGCAAATGGCAACAGGTTTAGCAAGTCACTACAGAGTGTGGGGAGGTTTAAGTGCCCGAGATTTTAAGCAAGCTGATGTGTCATGTTGAGTATTTCCTATCTAAGCTTATGGGTTGCTTAGTGTTTTAGGGAAATGGCATAGCAGAAATTAAAATGCATTTGAGATTGACAGTAAAATACTAACAGTAAAATACTAAATTTTTCATTTTTCGTTCTTTGTCTTTCTCTGCAGATGCTTATAGAAAATGCCAAAGCCAACGGAGATGTTAGAGCTCTGGAACTAAATGAGAAATTGTCAGCAAGTGCCTAGTATGGACTATATCAAGTGAAAAATCTTCCATTCATGCAACTTAATAGTCAGTCTTCCAGAACCTTATGTTGTTTGGGGTTTTTTATTTGTGTCGGTTTTGTTGGTTGTTTTTTTTACCCGTTGCACCAACTGCAACTTTGTCTTTAGTTTCACTTTTTCTTGAACAAAAGTAGGTTATTTTCCTGTTGACATGGGTCCCACCAGAAAAAATAAACTTTATTTGAAAGAAAAATCCTGAATTTTGCTTTCATTTTCTTCTTCACTGGAACTTGAGCACTATTCACAATGGAGAGTACTCGTTTGTATTTCCCCCTTTGCCACATATAGAAGTACAATATTAAATGCAAGGTTTTCTTGGCACAGAATCTTACTAGCTAAGTAGCAGCAAACTTTTCTTACAGATATTGTAAAACACTGAGAAATTTAAAATGCCTATATTCCTCTGATATACTTTGTTCTGCAGTTGAGACCCAAATCCACTTGGAACTTCATATATGGTGTCAGTTTATACTTTTTTAAATATATATATATATTTAGTTAATCTTTAGCAGTATATCCTCTTGACTGCTGGCTTCAGTAAGCATTCACATCAAGAAAAGCTTGTGATCATCAGGGACAGGGTAATATTTACAAGTCTGTATAACAGACTCTGTTTATGTCTTGGTAATTCTGCTGTTGACTGCTTAATTGGATGAATCATGCCAGCGGTTCTTCAAACATGATGTTATTTTGCCTTTATGTACATGAAAATAAAAGAAATAAAGCAATGACTGTCATCTGTTAATGTTGTCATTAGGCTTTTCAAGCTGTTGATCACGATAGCTGCCCATACCCTCCCTTATCATAGAGAAGAAGGGGCGCTTCCAAGGTCAGCAATGAGATTGCATTGAACATACGCTTACTTGGTCTTGGAACCAGTTGTATAGGGCATAAAGAAATGAGGCTGCCAAGCTGGGGTGTGTGGGGTGTGCGTCTCTGTGACCATCCATGCATAGGGAACACTGTAAAGCGGACGAGAGACATGAGTGTGACACTGCCATTTTGAAGAGGAACTGGCTGGGGTTTCTCCTCTGTGGAGGTGAGTAGAAACCTCTCTGAATGGCAAGAATCCCTCCTTGTCTCCCACACTTTCTCAATTCTCCCACCCATCTCAGTGCAAAGTACCTTCCTTAAAAAGATTTTTTTCTTGTTAAATTTAGGTCGATTTTGGTTCCTTTGACAGTCTGCTGTCACATAGTCTTGAACTATCAGTAACTGCAGATACTGAAAGGGAACATTACAAAAGCCAGCCTCATGACTCAAGACTAGCTATAACTTTTTTTAGCTTACTGCTATTAAAAGCCTGGTAAAGTTCTTACAGCCTGTAGTTCATATCCTTGGCATACGGTCTTGAATTTTGTGCCTCCTACTGCAGTGGTGGGAGAGCCACCATTGCCAGCCTGATGACAGCGTGGTAAGTGGCTGCCTGCCCTTGTTAATGCAATAGGCAGAAGCGCTTCTGCATGAGTGTTAGCCCATGCTTTGTTCAGCACTAAGCCTTAAATACTTTCGAACAGCTAGGAAAACAGGCAAATAACAGGCATGAGAAACCAGCTAAGTAACTATCTACTGTGAACATTCTGTATTAGGAAATAAAATACTGCAGTGTTTTTCTTCTTCAGAAGACCGTGAAGTTACTTTTATTGTGATCAGTGGTGAACTCCTTGAACAAGATAATTACATAGCCCGAAGTTCTATTACATGCCCTGTAGGAAAAAACCATGTATCTCTACTCAGTGAAAAGCGCTCAGGCAACATGAGTTTAAATTTCAAGCTTCTGTAAAATCCAACAATATGAGGTAAAAATCTTGCTCTCCTCATTTTTTAACCATGCATAGCCTCTACAAAATCTGCACTTTGTAGAAGGTCTGCCGTAACACTGAGACAACATGCAGATTCATGCAGATTGAAGCAGCCCTATATTTTATACGATTGTAGAGCTCAGATTTAGAATGCTGTACAAAGGTAACACATCACTGAGTGGGGGAGCAGGGAGTTGTATATGGATTTCACTGCCTGGGAAGTCATATGTTTAGCTGCTATGACTGCAAAGGGGGGAAAAAAATCATTCCCCAACTGTAATTTGTTTTATGTTGGCTTATGCTGAAGGCAGAATGGAATTAGATGTAATGAATTTCAAGGTAGACATTTTTGCTACTTCAGACATGAAGGACTTCATATGCTACTTAAATTTACTTTTATGCAAAAATGAGACAATGGTTTGCTTATGAGAATTTGTATTTATTTTTTAGGGTCATGCATGTTCATCTTGTTTTCTGTATTTCCTAAGAATTGCTGGATTTCTACCCAATTTTTGAGCTTCTCAAAGTGGTATCATGAAGTACAGTGAGTAATGACATTAATTCAGATAATCTTCCTAACCTTAGAGTTTAACAGAAACACAGATGTATACTTCTGTCTCACTAGTACTTTTGTTTGACACCTGTTATATTTTTCAAAAATATATGAATTCACAGATATAAAATCCTTGAGAACTGTTTTCATGCTGCACAAATGCACTGTTGCAAGGGAAAGCACATCCCTAATCCAGCAGCCTGGATGTCTAGAATTTAGCTTTCCTTCTTCACCAATTAATTTGCTTTCTTCTGGTTTAACTGAACAGCTGACAGTTAAATGACTTTCAAATTTAGTGTTCACAAGGGTGAGAGGGATTGAGTTTGGTTGCAATGTGGAGTGATAAATACTGAGATAATGCCTTCACGCTGTGAAGTCACTCAAACAGTAGCAACATTCCAAATATATATATATTCGTGTGTGATCTGAATTCATAATTGGGCACTCAAACCTTTCTGCTATAATCATACAAAGCAACATTCTTATCTAAAGCAACATCTGGGTGTGCCAGACCGCCAGATAGATAGATATAAAAAATGTGCAGCAATACTCTGGAGGTTGTCCTGGCTTGCTTTTAGAAGCACATTCATCAGTAACCTTGTATTTCACTTTTTTGCTGTTCCTCAGGGTACGGAGAACAGGAGCACCCAGGGTGCTTGGTGGGGAGGCAAATACACCACGCCACTAACAGCTGCTTCACTGGCAGCCAAGTAAATGGACAAAAAATGGTAAGAGTGCCTAAATGAAGCTAGAGAATGGCAGTCTGGGAGGCTGCACTCAACCCCAAATGTCTTGCCATGGTGGGATTAATGGACCTTAAGTCTACAGTGAAGGCAGAGCCCCCTGTAATGGACAGAACATACAGGGAGGCTGAAATACAGACTTGGCATAGCTCAGAAACTGCTGCTTGTTGTTGGGAAGTTGGTGTTGCTGGTTTCTTGTAGCTGGTGGGAAGTGTGACAAACACAGGCCTGACTGGCAGCAGGCATGAGGCTGAGGTTAAAGCAAGAGACCCACGCAGTTCGGCTCCAAAGAGCCTGGCCACCAACAGAATGCAGGAAGGTCTATGTGAAACCTGGTGGCTGCCCTTTCGTCTTCTAGAAAACATGAGCAGGTTCTTGCACGTCTTATTTGCTGGAGAAAGCTGAAATGTACCAAAGTTTCTGGCAGCAGGAGCAGCATGATTCATTGCTGAAGTGGCATTCCCTACTGACTGCACCAATTCAGTTTCAGCCATTGTGCTGTGCAGGCCTGGCTCCTTCACAGAAGCCACCTGCAATCCATGGCTGGAGAAGCCTGCTTTGCTGTAGAGCAAGCAGCACAGGAGACTTGAGATACCAATTATTGGAGGAGGATTATCTGAGTCCTCTTGGATTTTCTTCTCTTGGCAATGGGTGGTATTGGGCTTTCTGGAAACAAATGTACAGTAGAAATTCATGTTTCTAGTGCAATTGCACCGTGACCACCTTTTTTGGCCTCCCTGCTGAAAACTCCTATCAGCTTCTGTTGGGAAATTACAGTATGTTTATTTTGCCCTACTCCCAGAGTTTTCCTCCTTATTTCCAGATGTTTTTTCTTGTTATTTGAGGCAAAAAAAACCCCACAATGCCAGTTACATTTCTGAGTGTTCTACTACAAACCACCGCTAGCTTTTATTGAAACAGAGAAAATGAGAAATAAATCTTTTTAATAATACATATGGTAATAATGAACATGCATTTTGTTACCTATGCACAATTTATTGGCTACTTTTAATGATTCAGTAAATTACTATAGTAGGTCCAAATCATGCATCATTAAACAGTCTGATACTAGTTTTGATAATGCTGTGTGGAGCTGAACAAATTTACTAGGCCTGATTTAAATCTTTACAGCAATCTAAAACTGATGCAGCTTATGGCAGGACTGGGCTAACCACGCTAAGTAAGTGAGTACTTGTTTTCTTAAAGTCCTTTAAATAATATGAATACTTTTTGTATTAAATGTTTGTAAAATTTTAAGTTAATCCTTAAAATTTAACCTCTCTTCTACATTTACAATTCTGTCATAAAATTGGCATGAAAATGACTGTTGAGGAGCTACATATATATGTATATGTATCAGAGCTATTATTATAGGCTTGCTCATGGTGTTCAGCCTTCCAGGTCACTTCCGTTGTACCTTTTTCATGTCTTTATGAATTTTCTTTTTTTCAAGTTTCATCTTTGTGTTGTGTATTTGTCTGAGCAGCTCCAGAGACTCATGAATGGATTGAAGTCCTGGTAGAAGAATAGGAACAATCAAGTTAATAGTGGTTGCTTTTACCACATTTAAAGATTCTTTCCTTTGCAAAGGTTTCTTACCCACATTTAACACAGAGCACATTAAATCCACCCTATTTCATCATTTTATTGAATACCGTAGACGTGCATTAGCAGCTTGGGTTGCAAGTTCCTTGCTCTAGGAATGGTATCTTCCAATACATTGGATAATGCCAAGCATGATTATGCATAGCAGTAAACTGCATTTGACATCAGATTTGTGGTGTGGAGGAAAGAAAATACTATCTGTCTTTAAAACCAATGGTATTGTCAGCTTTCGAAGTGTATTTTTTTTTTTCCACTAAGCTTTAGAGTTTTTTTGTTTGGTTTGAGGTTTTTTTAGGAGTTTTTTTAATTGGTGTACAAAAAGAGAGAGGTGGTGATGTGTACACAGACTTCTTTTGCAAAACACAGCTACAGAGCACCTGATGCACCTTTTTTTGGACCAGTGTTCCATCAAATATTGTCAATAAAGCCTGTAAAAACAGAATGTCAGCTGCTGTTACCTAGCTGTTCCCAGATTGAAGTAACTTTCAAATTGCAGCATGGTAGTTACTTACATTTATTTAGTGTGTCACATAGGTGTTAACTTATTAGCCAGCAAGCAGCCGAACAGTGGATTAAAATTAATTCTCTTCCTTTTTTTTTTTTTTCTTACAGCGCTTGTTGTAACATGGTAGTTGATGACATGTTTTTCTTTACGGTTCTTTAATATGGATTAATTTTGTCTCAATAGCATTCAACCAAATTGCTGCATAATGCTTAGAATTTTGTAAATTCCAAACCTGTCTCTCATCTCCAAGAAGCCAATCTATACACTAACAGCTGCTGAGAGAGCCTAGAGGCTGCCTCTGTGCCCTTCATGCTGCTCCACAACACTTCAGTGGCCTCTTTTCCCCCTTTCTAGGGGTCAGCCCCTGCTATAGAGGACTGCCGTGGGAAAGAGCAGTCCTTGGACCTGAGTTTCAACACAAGCATGGCCAAGGTATGATATAAACAGATCTCACCTGTCCTTAATTTCTGCAGATAGGAATTTGAAGTTAAGCACTCTCTCCTTTCTGCACCAGAATCCTTTATTCCTAGTTTTCTCAGCCACAGCTTTCTTCAAGGCGTTGTCTGGTGCTTACTCGGATGGTCTTGTAGCCAGCCAAGCGTCCCCTTTGTGTCAAGCTGCACAAAGACCTTAGCTAATTTAGAGCTTGGTTTGCTACAGCTTTGGAGCAGGGTTTGTAGGTGGGTTGAAGATGATGAAGGAATTGGAGCTGAAGTAAAGAGTCCTTGATCACAGCCAGCTTGGGAGATGAGAACCAGATGCTTGAGTTTCAAGTGGGAACATGTAAGATGTGAAGCCCTTGTGTAATGAATTTCAGCCATCTGTTCCCTTGGAGAGAGGGCTGAGTAATTTTTTTTCTGAATAAGCTGATGTGTCCACTGTGTTTCCATGATCAGCTGCAAATGGGGGATGTTACAATATGTTAGGTTTGAGTGACAGAGGATGAATTACAGTGAGCAAAAGTCCTCCTTGAGAAGACCATGTGCTTAGTGCCAGGTGAAAGCCTTTCTAATTGCTGTTGAAAGTTGATCATCTGACTGGTATAGTAGTTCATGCTCTGTGAGATAAATTTCTGTGACTGTTCTCATAAGAAGCAGCTTCTAAATGTTAATTGGAAGCAATGTTATCCGACTGCTTCCCTATCTGCTTGCACGAAGTATGGTCTCTGTCAGGTAGCTGTAACTCATCTAGGCTCCTTTCTTTTCCAGCTACTGTTGGTTGAGAATGGGGAGTACAGGATGGACAGGATACAAAGCCACCAT
Organism: Strigops habroptila; assembly: GCF_004027225.2. NCBI lineage: Eukaryota > Metazoa > Chordata > Aves > Psittaciformes > Psittacidae > Strigops > Strigops habroptila. Next base: position 23,882,624 of record NC_044302.2, read on the forward strand.
ACAGGATCTCAGCAGCAGGATCTCTGCAAAAGGGAATGACTTGAGTCTTCCAACAAAGGTTAGGGACCTTGCTAAAGGAAGAAATAATTGCTGTAAAAAGTCTGGAAAACAGGTTGCGGAACAGCCTTTTAAATGGTCTTACCTTGAGACTCATAGGAAGAAAAAGCAACCTGTGTGCAGATGTCATGCTGGCTGTTTGCAAAGACAAGTGGGCTAACCCACACACCTCTATGTTTGAGGTTTCGGAGAGACAAGTACTAATTTTAATGTCTTTCTGTCTTTACTGGAAAGTATCTTCTGGTGCAGCAAGTTACTGTAGAAATTTATTTTAAAAATAAGTTGTGTGAAAGCTTATCCTCACCTGATCTGTGTTCATTTTGGATTTCCTCAATCTCCTTCCAGATCTGTCTTTCAAATCTGGTGAGTCTTTCATGCAGTTTTTTTTCATCACTTCTCATCTGGTTCAACTGCTTTTCGTACTTCTGTGGTTTATCCATTTGTTCTAGCGTTAGTGACAGAAATAGGAGCTTTTCCTCTGCTCTTTTTTCTGCTCTTTCCTTTAAATACATAACACAGGTTTGTAGTAAGACACTTCACCTGCACCCACATTAACCTGCCTCCCACCAACAATGCACTCAGTCAGTCTTGCTTCCTAATCCCATGCATGACAGCACTGAGTAAATGTGGGTGAGGCCTGGTATCCTGTAGGATGTGTCAATCCTCTCTTCCCCAACAAACCAAATAAACTGGGAAATTTGGGCTGGGCCAGGACAAAGGTGCTTTCTAATTATTACTTTATTCATTTATTCATTTAAATCCAGTGATTTGTTGTCACATTTTTCAACCTGTTTCAGATCGCTTTCGTGTGCCCATCTCCAGCCCAAGCTTTCTGAACTAAGAGGTTCAACACTGTGATGTAAACCCAGCTTAGCTGCTGGCATGAATAAGGAGGCTGAGCCCTGTAAAAGCTGCCAAACTGAGGGGCCCTCTCCCACTTGGGAGCTCAGCATAGCTGCCCACCCCTTCTTTAGTCTTCAAGTTGCACTGAGTCCCCTGGTCAACTCCAAATCTGATTGATATGGCCAAATTATTCTAACCTTCTTTAGCCCCTGCAGCCCAAGGGAGTCCTGTGGGCCTAAGGCAATGGCTCTGCCTTCCAAGGAAGGTGTCTGCTAACCTGTCTGAACCTAAATACAGTTCATTGTGGTGGTGGAACACACTCTGAGTTTACAGACATTACTGTGCTGGTGGCTGACGGAGTGAGTCAGCTCCAGGAATGACCAAGATGCTGCTCTGCACTCCCAGAACAGCTCCATCACTATCACGTACCCCATCAGGTCCACCAGCTACATGAGGATTGCATGTTGTCCAGTGTTTGTGCTGAGGTTTCCTTCAGCTGCCGGGGGGATGAGCTGTGCCTCCACTGAAAGGACACCCAGAGGATTACCCTGCATGCATCTGTGTACATGTGTGAGTACACAGAAAAACAAATGCGTTCCTTATTCAACCTATTTAAGAGTGGTTTTGAAATCTTTAACTCCTGTTAACTGTGTTTTTTGGCACACCAGTCTCTCTTAGGGAAGAATAACCACATATATTGGTGTGTTTTCTGAAAAATAATCACAAAAATTATTAGTGGAGGAAGGGAATTCAAACTTTGAAGCTTTGAGATAGCAGCTGACAAGTCAAAAATGTTTTTAATATCTTCGTTGCTACACTAAGTGCTGGTTGCCTTGAGTACAAGACATCACCATCAGGCAGAATAAATGGAGATTAAAGTTCATGAGTGTTTGTAGTTCCAAACAACTTCTGATTTTGGTATTTGATCAGCAGCCTTCATCCTTGTGCTAAGACATGGTGATCATGTTTAGGTCACTTTTGAACTCTGAAGCTGCACACAGCAAAGAAGGAAAAGCTTTAAAAACTGTGAAGGAATTAGTTAACAGGCATTGGTCCTGTGCCAAGTGCTAACTGCTCCTGTGGAACCAAAACGAGCTGCATTTTAATGTACTGACCACAAGATGGTGAGGGTTTGTCTGTGTTTAAAAGCTGGCAGAACTTGCACAGGTGATCTGACCTTGTCAATGAATGGAGCTGGGTGGTGTTCAGTGGTGGCACTGATGCTCACCTTGAGGCTAGAAAAAGCCACTGTTGGGTACAGTGGGGTTGCGCAGATGTGAAGTGGTGCCATGATCATCGAATCAGAGAATGGTTTGGGTTGGAAGGGACCTTAAAGATCATCAGGGACACCTTCCACTAGACCAGATTGCTCCAAGCCCTGTCCAGCCTGGCCTTGAACACTGGCAGGGATGGAGCAGCCACAGTCAGGGAAGACTTTATACCCCGGGATGCCCGTAGCACTGTGGGATCTCCATCCTCAGAAACAAAAATCTCCTGGGTGAGGCTCAAGCCCTGACTTTGATGTTGGCTCTCTTTGAGTGAGGAGTTGAACCTTATGACTTCCAGGTATCCCTTCCAAACCAAATTAATCCATGATTACATGATTTCCATAACTCACCATTTTGGCTGTCTGTGTCCTGAGGAACCTAGTTTTGTGTTAGATCTTGCACTTTGTGTGCATGATTTGGTACCTCCTGGGATCAAGGTGATGGGAGCGGTGCTCCTCGCTCCCACTCCTGGCAGGGCTGCGAACCACCCTGTGCCACCCTCTTAGAAACTCTTACCAGTCTTTCCTTCACTGAGTCAAGCAGCTGATGCCTCTGCTGGGCTTGACCTTTTTCGGACCGTGCCAACTGCGCTTCTGTCCACTTCCGATGAGTCTGTGTCTGATCCCTGAAGTCACTTAGAACACTTGCCAACCTAAAATGATGATTATTTCTTTAGTAAAAAGAATAAGGCTTAATCAGCATTATGGAAGAGTCTTGAGTCACTTAATTGTTTAAAATACTCCATATCTCCTCAGTAACTTCCTAACAAGCCCTAAGGTCAATTATTTTCTTAATCCTTACTATGAAGGCTGTACCTACATGCCAAAATGTGATTTCTGTAGTGTGATCTACTTTAGGAAAATATCTGAAGGCTGAAAAATATTAATTCCCATTTGAATTAACTCTGAAGTGGATAGAGAAGCTACGCTATTCTGTTGAATGTTGACTGTGTTGCTGGGCATTGGGGAGAGCAGCAAAATCACTTATGGTCTGAAAATGAAGTTAATAAGGATAAAAAAAGCTTCTAACTAAACCAGGATCTGTTGGCAATTGAATTAACTTTGTGCAGCTGACTGCAGCTATTCCAGCCTAACTGACCCCAAGAGATAAGCATCCACTTCCCTCTGAAGCGCCAAATTTCTGAGCAAGGCACAACTCCGATGAGATCCTGAGATATGTTTACAATTAGTCTGGTTTTCAGTAACAATATCAGTTCTTACATTTACAATAAAACTGCCAAACTGCTGTCAAAGATGACTGGGTCCCAGACAGCTGCATGTCAGCAGAAGAGGTAACTCGGGGCTTTAAAGCTGGTTTAAACGTGCCAAGTTTTATGCAGAAGCTCCAGTCTGTTCTGGAAGTTAAATTTTATTTAAGCTCTATAAAAAGAATATATAAATCTGGTAGACTTTCAGAGGAGCAATATAAAAGAAGACAGACACTCCCCAAAGGGCATGCTATTTTAATTAAATTTTATATCAACTGGAATAAAATCTCAACATTTAGTAAATAAGTATTTTGGATTTTAGGTTAAATACACAATGTCACCACATCTCATTGTCTAAAAAGCCTCCACTTTTTAAGCTTCCTGTTTCTGATGACAATTTCAGTAAGGTCTCATTAACTTTTGAGGAACTCAGCATTTACTTCAGTTCTACAATTTCTTTCTTTTCTGTCATTGTTCTATTTTTCCTTCTTTCTTATTTTGATTTCGTATCTTGTCCCTTTCACACCATCTTGATCTCCATCATCCACTGCCCTCTGTCTCCCTGTTTCTCCTTCCTTTTTCCCAATTTTGATTCATTGCCCACTTTACCAGTTATTTTCCCATTCACCCCAATCCCTTTTTCTGTTTTCTTGATGAGAACTTCCTTCTGCTTAAAGTTCTAGCCTATTTAATATAATTCAGATAAAATCTTAATTAAAATAAATCTTTATTCAAATACATCACCATTTTGAGGAGTGGAACTATTGCATTTGAAATATCATTACTGCGCCATAATTATAATCAGATTTTAAATTATTTGTGCTGTCTCTGCTATTCAGTGCTGGGCTGTTTTGCATTGTTCTGAACATGGATGCCAGATACTTCTGTTCATTGCATCCTTCCCTGGAGTTCCCTCCTCTCTAAAACTCATCAAGATTACAATGGCACCCTAAAAATGCTTCTAGAATAGAAAAAATATGCTAGGTAAGTAAGAAATGAATCACAAATATATGGGCACATGAGCCTGTATAACTGCTTTAACCTTGTGCCCACCTTTCTTCATTAGCAGCACCCCTGCCCTGGACAACTGTCTCAGAGTGTAAGTGAACATCTCTGCATATTAGGCAAGTCACAAATTAGACCCAATTATAATGGTAAACAGTGTCTTTGTATTTGGTACCTTTCTTTTGAGTATGGAAAGTTGTTTTCATACCTTTCTTCTTACAGGGCGTCATTTAGTGCCTTATTTAAAAAATTAGCTTGGGAGATTATATACTTTCATTATGTATTTTCATTATTTTATGGCATAGATCTTCATTCATCTTCTTTTAGTGTTTTGAGGTGTTGAGTGGGTATTAATTAAAGGGTTTGTTTTACTGTTTCATGGCAACCTGTTCATCACACTAACACATTCAGGGTGAATTATCCTAATGAAAAACCCTCTATCACCTACTTGAAATCCAGAAGTTGCAATTTGTGATGTTGATCTCCCTGGGCTGTCTTTAAATTTGAGCTTTGATCAGAGGTGGAAATCTCTATCTTCCCTAATAGCTGCATTACCTAATGAGAATTCAACAGATAGCCTTTATGAGCCTGATTATGAGCACTGACATCTAAATATGCGTTATGATTGCAAGCATGGAAAAAACAGATAACATCAGGGCACAGCTACATAAACCCAAGCTTTTCTCACCATTTCATTTAGTAAAAATTGAAGACTTGAGCTCAGAGTCACCAAGGTTGTATAACCTGCTGAAGTCAAAGTCTGTGGATGCAGGTTTTGCAATTACATGCACAGGTAAGCAATGCTGTTTTAATTTGGACAGAGGCACCACTCAAACCTCCCCAGTGGCGGCAAAAAACATGGGGTAAATCCTTGGAAGCGCATGTGTGTTGCAAAGCTTTGTTTGTCCAACACCTAACGGGATCCCGAGAAGAGTGAAGAAAGGAGAGGCTCACCCACAGTAACAGGAGCTTTGGTACTAAGATGGTACCTGGTGGACCATGTTCAAAGCATCTCCCCACTTCAGGGGAGGACATCTCCATGCCCATGCTGGGGCATGCATCCCCAGCTCTGTGCAGCCCTGCGCTCTCTAGCCTGTGGGATATCCCAGGTATCTGATTCTCTCCCACATGATCTGAAGAGGGCCTATAAGGATGCTGGGGAGGGACTCTTCCTTAGGGACTGTAGTGGTAGGACAAGGCGTAATGGCTTCAAAATTAAACAGGGAAGTTTAGATTAGGTATAAGGAAGAAGTTCTTTACAGTGAGGGTGGTGAAGCACTGGAATGGGTTGCCCAAGGAAGTTGTGGATGCTCCATCCCTGGCGGTGTTCAAGGCCAAGTTGGACAGAGCATTGGACCACATGGTTTGGTGCAAGGTGTCCCTGCCCATGGCAGGGGGGTTGGAACTAGATGATCTTGAGGTCCTTTCCAACCCTAACTGTTCTATGATTCTATGATTCTATGATTTTGTGTACTGCTTAATGTGACTCTGACACACACACCAGCTCTCTTCCCTGGTTCCAGGTGAAAAAGAAAGATATTTATTTTTCAAAGGTATTTGAGGAGACAGATGTCCAAACAGTGTCATTTGACAGAACTCCAGGTAAGATATCTTTGTTTAAATTCTATAATGAGTAATTTTTCCTTGGAAAGGAGGACCTTGGGTAGGCAAGATACACGATGACTGGTACTGTGCCTTGTGCAGCAGAAAATGCAGACAAAATACAGTAATGAGATCATATTCAACACCACAGTGCATGAGAAATGGAATGTCCCATATCTGCTCAATCCTGGTAGATGATTGAGTGCTCTGGGGAGACCTCCCCTGCAGTCCTGCCTCCAGCTCTGGGGCAACAACACAAGAGGGACATGGAGCTGTTGCAGCAAGTCCACAGGAGGCCACGGAGATGCTGTGAGGGCTGGAGCAGCTCTGCTCTGGAGACAGGCTGAGAGAGCTGGGCTTGTTCAGCCTGGAGAAGAGAAGGCTCCTTAAGGGGAGACCTTAGAGCAGCTCCAGTGCCTGAAGGGGCTACAAGAAACCTGGAGAGGGGCTTTGGACAAGGACCTGTAGGGACAGGACAAGGGGGAATGGCTTTAACCTGACAGAGGAGAGACTGAGATGAGCTCTTAGGCAGAAGTTCTTCCCTGTGAGGGTGCTGAGGCCCTGGCACAGGTTGCCCAGAGCAGCTGTGGCTGCCCCATCCCTGGCAGTGTTCAAGGCCAGGTTGGACAGGGCTTGGAGCAACCTGGTCTAGTGGAAGGTGTCCCTGCCCGTGGCAGGGGATTGGAACTGGATTATCTTTAACGTCCCTTCCAAAAACTATTCAATCATTCTATGATTCCACAGTATCAAGGAAAACTTATTTTTTTATTAAAAATCCTGAAATACTGTTTAAATTCCATATCAGTCTTTAATATTGGTCAGCAATTATGAAAAGAAACTATCTGTATGTGCATGGTCACCACTCACAAGGTGTTTAACTGTAGGCTTCTCTACTCACCTTCTTTTCGAAATCAGCAACACAATTTTTGAGGGAAGAGTGAAGGCCATAGATCTCTTTATCAGTCTTCTGGGCCTCATGCCTGATAATACTGATGTCTCCCGACGGCTTCGCAATGCTTGCTTCGCATCTGCAGTCAAATAAGAGACAAGAGCCTTTGCCAGGGGATGCTGGAGGGCGGCTGGAGGCAGGTGCTAGTCCCTATGCATTGCTGCTGGATCAAATCCAGCCCCTCAGGACCACTCTGGTGAGTGGCAAAATAGGTTCCCCATTCCAATAACCCTGATCCCCGATCTGCTTCCAGACATTACCGTGCATTAAAATGCTGCTGGAAGTGATGGCAAGGAAGTGAGAGGCAGCCAGAGGCGGTGCTCCTCTGCAGCAGCCATTTGCTATCTAAACTACTGCTACTGGCTGTTTAAACAGTTGCACTCACCAAATTACCTGATCACATTCGAAATGGACAAACGAACAATTTGAGAGTGGCGGCATTAACTGAATAACCCAGGGATTGAATAATATTCAACCAGCTAACCTTCCAAGTAGAGCAAATGATTGTTCCAGCCCCTGTCTTTCACGTGTATACACACACGTAGGCACATTGTGTATGTATAGTATATATGTATATATGCACATATATTTAAAAATGCATACTTTTAAAATATAAGCAGTAAGATTTTCTTCAGTGTTTGTAAATATGAATATAACATTATACATATAATTAACATAGAATCACAGAATCAGAGAAGGGTTAGGATTGGAAAGGACCTTAAGATCACCTCGTTCCAACCCCCCTGCCATGGGCAGGGCAGACTTCCTCTTCTGCCACCCTCCTTCATGCTGTTCTCCTGGAAGTAGCTGCCTGTTCCAGTGCCAGCAGTACAAGAGTGTGGGAAAAAAATACCTTAAGGCCACAAAGTAATGCACAATTTAATATAAATAACTGAATAGATGTTGAGTGAGGGAAACAGCTGATTTTTAAAATGCCATAGAAATTATCCTCCAAAGCAGCACAACTGAATAAAGCTGGTGCTATTGGCAGACAAAAGATCTGAAGAGAAATTTTGACAGTTTAAATAGAGAGCTTTTTGTCATCTCTTGACGATGCTTAGATATTGCGATACACCTACAGAGCATGTAGATCAAGGAAATAAAAAGAAGTTATTGCAAATAATAAAGGCTTTGTAGAAAGGCCAGAACTGTGATCAAAAGAAACCGCTGATTTGGAAAAACAAGTACAAAATAGCTGCCAAGGTGAACGTGGATGTGGAGAGGGAGAAGGCTGTCGTCACAGCTTCTCTGGCTACAGACCTAGGAATCAACAGAAGAGCTGGCGAGGAGAGGCTGCAGGGGACCTGGGGGGATGGAAGGTGCCTGTGGGGTGGGAATGTCGGGGAATACAGGCACAAACGAAACAAGGCTGCTGAGGCTGAATGCAAGGTCAGTGACTGACCAGGTGACTGGGGCTCACCATTGCTTTAGGAAAATCCCACCCCAAGACAGCACTGGCAAGGCTTTGCAAGAAGTGCACAGTGAGAAAGGATTAATGGACCTGTAGCAGTAAGAATACATAACTTCAGTTACAAGAGAAAGAAACCTGAATATTCTAATCTGAGAATACTTAAAAATAAAGGACTTGAAGACAGGACCCAAAAAGCTCTAGAACTAGACTTGAAGTGTGGAATTAATGCAACTAATTCTGCATTATGTGTCACCTGAGGGGTTGGAGCCCTGCCTGGGGACCTGGCAGACATGGCAAGCTTCGCAAGGACTCTCTGCACCGTTGGTGTGCCTTAAGTCTCTGGGCCTGCTCAGATCTCATTTTCCCTTCATATAATTTATATCACTGTTATGGCAAAGTAGTTAAATGAATTATTGTTGTTTGGCAGATTGAGTGCAGAAGAGAACAGGGATACTTAGGAGTTGCTTAAATCTTGCTCTAATTTGGTATTTCACTTAGGAGACATTCACAGCTTGCAGTGAGATCATGGTTTTCCCATCATACAAAGCAGAGGCTGGAAAGCACGCAAGAAGCAGTGCAGATGAACTGGGAAGGATACAGAAAGCATTCTCCTAGATCTGCTTTTAAATTAAAAAGTATGAAGAAATAAAAGCCTCTGATGGTTATATCAAACCATTTAATTAGAAATGGGAATAAAGCTGTACATTCAAGGAGCTTTATCCTCCGAAGTCATGGAAGGAACAGCTAATTGGCTGCGCTTGCCAATTAGCATTTACGAAGGGTCTAGTAACTTCACAGGTACACACCAGGGCTTTTTATTGTCTAAATCTATGTTGGACTTTTTCTCTGAACAACAAAAATGCTCATGAGAAAAATAAGTACAGAAATACAATGTAACCATCTGAGTACAGTGCACTGTCCATTCATTTGTGCATTCATTTATTCTTTTGTCGGTGAGGCTGAAGAGAAGTGAATTAGTATTTATCAGAAGAGTGGCTGTTTTTACAGTTGATTGATTACCTAATTCTTACTACTATTATACATATTCCCATGCCCAAAGGAAGTCTTATTAAGAGCTAGAATACAAATAAAATATATAGTTAATCCGATGGGAATACTACTATAGCTGAGATGCTGAAGCATGTTTTTTTAAAAAAAGATCACTGCTACTTGACACATAAATGTTTTACACAGTGTAGAAATGTAAGTCCAAGTATTAATGGACAACTACATCAGTAGCTGGCAAGAGATCTCCCTGATTCTATTTTTCAGGGAAACAGAGAATAGACACAATTTGAATTTCAAGAGCTAATCCACATTAATCCTTTACACATGGCAGAATACAGGAGGATGAATCACCTGCTTTGAGAAAGAGCAGTGGCTTCATTTCATCCCAGATAGCCTTGGATTAAGGTTAGCCTACAAATCAAGAAGAAAGCTGTCATCGCAAGTTTGCATTTGGAAGTTTTCTATTAATGCAGTAAATGTAAGATACATGAACACATGCATTAGTCTCTGGCCACTCTGGGCTCTACTTAATACACATAGCAATTTTAAATCCTGAAACTCAAGAGCAAAGAAACTTGAAAAATCAGAATATTAATCATCACTGTAATGTCAGTCCCCTGTCAGCTCTGGCTCACTCCTCCGCCACGATGCTGGGGGCAGGTATGCCATTGATGTTTGGCATTTCCAGAGGGCAACTTCAGCAGCAAGAAAAACAAGAGAGTGCTGATGGCTCATGACTCCCATAAAACTATGCTACACTTTAGCTTAATGGGAACCATTCTCATAAAACTGCATTACAGTATAGCTAGAGCTGCTGCTAAAAACACCACTCTCTAATACCAGTAGTTTCTAGTGAAGCCAGAAAACTTGTTATTTTCCTTTTCCTTACCTTAAAACTAAATGGGGTCTAAGGACTCAGTTTTCAGCATCATAAGATGATTACTTTGATGTCCTCATTATAGTTTTTATGTGCAATATGTGTTTTGGGCTCTTCCCTTCTTCCTGTGGGAAAGGCCAACCAGCACACTGGAAAAATGGGCAAGGAAAGAAGGGGAAGAGTGACCTCATGAAAGCATTGCTGTGGACCTCCAGGAGTGCTCAACCTCTTGTTTCTTCTTTTTTTTTACATTTTTAATTTTCACAAGTGAAAGTGGACTGGTAATTTATTTCCCCAGAATTATCCTGTTTCCCTGTTTTCCCCAAATGCTTTTGCTCTCCTCTGCTGCAGGCAAATGCTTAAGCACAGATGATGGGAGCAAACCCCTGTGGAGCTGACGAAGGGAAGCATTCATGCCTAGGAAAAGACTGGGGAAAGAAGAGTGAGATGCTTCACCCATGGAATGTTATGGCTTTTAAAAGCATATTGTCTAGAGAGTCTGCCGACCGGAATTTGAAAACAGAAGCAGAAGACTTGCAGAATCACGTCCTACTTTGTTCCAATGCTAATCAGCCTCGAGGTTAAAAACCCCCGTCTTTTTCCTGCCAACTTTGAATGTGTTGGCTTCATCTTCTTGTTTTGGATTCTTGGGTCTCTCTGCAGTAGTCTGGAGTCTTTCAGTATCCTGTGATTTCTTTTTTTCCCTTTCTTTTCTAGTAGTTACACATGGAAATGAAGACATCTCTGGATTTTTTTTTTTTTTCTATAGACTATACATAGATGTATACTTCTCTCAGCCAGAAATTTTCCTCATCCCACCACCACGTTCCTGGCTCTCTTTTACACCTTATCAAGTTCTGAATTTCAGTAAGGGGACTCTAGGCTCAGCACAGTATTCTGGTATCAATCTCTGTGCCATACATAGAGCTAAAACAACCTCCCTATTTACTGGTTCTCTGCTTCTCTCATCCAAGACCATATTCCTGGCATTTCTGATGCCGCATCATTGTTCAGAGCTCACATGAAGTTATTTACCTGATCTATTCCCCAAACTTTTCAGGGGACACTCAGTTGTGAAACAGTCTTTTGTTGGGTTTATAAAGTACATTTTTTCCTCAGTCAGGCCACATTACCAATATTCCTGGTTAGTCTCTGTTACCATCTTGTCCTCACTTGACCAGTTTTGTGTTATCCACAAATGTCAGTAGCAGTGTTTTATATAAAGAGCATATGACTGGCCTCTGGAGGAAAGAAATTATTAAAAATATGCCAGTTCAGGGTGTTTTCTTCCTTGATGTTTACTTTTCCCTATATATTAGTTCAGACAATTCTTAATACATGTGTTCTCTTGATATTACATAGCAGAATTTCAGTTTGTCTTTCTTTTGATCATAACATTATATGTTACAGAATGCCACATGGAAGTCCACATATGATACATATGTGCAATTACTTGTACCAATGAAAATTTAAAATCCCACCAAAAGGAGAAATCAAGTTTGCTCAACAAGGCCTACTTTCCAAGAGAGGAAGTTCTATTGAAATAACAGGAGAGTTTAAATAGGAGGAAATAACTACTTCAGCTGAAGTCTAGCCAGACTGGAGAAGAAAAAAGTCCCTAAAATGTTAAGCATGTGATGAAGAATGAGACAGGAAAATATAGTTATTTTTCCCTGGCTTGGTAATGTTTCTAACATGGAAAGCATGAAAGCACAGATCTGGCACTAAAATGGAGATATAAAATGAGTGTGAAGTACATTTATGCCCACTCTGAATCTGCTCTGCACAAATCGACTAGTGGAGATAAAAATCAGGGCCATGATGCATTCCTTACCTTGCCACTCTTCCACGCAGGTCCCCAAGGCACTGGCTGTATTTATGGTCCAGAGTTTGAACTGCAAAATTAGTTTCTGCTGCAGCACCATCCCTTGTTCTGATTTGCCACTCCAAAACCTGTAAATTCAAGACCATTAATGCACTTTTGGTTTTCTGCTTTTGGGCTTGTTGGTTTGTTGGTTTTGGGGTTTTTTTATTTGTTTAAAAATAAGGTTCAAAGCACCATTTATATCAGCAGGTCCTGCTGTTAAAGCACATTAGGGATACACCCACCAAACTCTGAAAAAGAACGTGGGTCAGTATACACAGCTCTTTAATGTCTTCTTTTACCCTTATTGTTCATTATGGGGCTTGATACCTGATGTGTTGCACAATGTTAAAAATCTGATCTAAAGATGGAAGGAGTAACCACCTTATAGGCTCCTCTGAAGTGGCTCATCCTGATGATATCTGAATGTGTGTCCTGGGTTCAGGACAATGTGTCACAAGCATTAATATTAGGAAGCCCTTATGTAATTACTGTGACCTTTTACAGATACGTGAATCAGGGGAATGATCTCCTGATTTTATTTTTCAGGTTGAAAGGAAAGCCCTTGGGGTGATATTTCACTGTAATTCAGCACTACACAGCACTTCACACTGTCAAAGCACAGCTTTTACCCTTTTTTATGCAAATATCCTATTTACACAAAGATAGAGTGGCTTTTATTGGCTTTTTATTTAAAATGCTCCCCACTGAGTGAATGAAAAAAAGAAGTAGAAAAGGAAAAATATCAGGGGAAATTTCAACTGCATATGCTTAAATTTCAGGAAAGTTGTTGCAGATGGGTTTGCCCAGCTCATCCCACTCCTGGAGCTGCCAGAGGACACAGGACAGTCCTGCTGAGTATCAGCACGGTTGTGACAGTGCCCCGAACTTATGTATCTGAACATGCCCCTGTAAACAGAGCCAGGGCAAATGTTTCCTGGCTGGCTGCAAGCAGGGCAGTTGTGATGGCACATGGACATACGCCTAGCACCGAGTCCCACTGGATGCCTCTTTGCTGGAGACATTCCAGAATTGATCAAAATTAGGCACAGGTGAGTCGAGAGAGGTGTAATAACTCTGGAGTAAAATGTAATTCAAATCTGTCATTTATGCAGTTATTCCTGAATAATCCTGCGTCCCTCCCTCCCCCCCGAGTATGGGTAACTGAAATACTGAGTATTCAAGGCATTCCAGTTTGTGTTCTGCATCAGAAAATAATGTTCTCAAAGACCTGAATGTGCTGCAGACCCCCAGCATCTTTTTGTCAGTGCATTTGGCAATGCAAGTCTGATGCTGCAAGTCCGTGAAGACAGAGGCACAAAATAGGACCACCACTCCCTCGCTGGCAAAAGCAGCATGAGGCGCTTGTTCATGGGGATGGAAAGCAGCAGCCCTCTGTCTGTTGAGGGAGATCAACATTCTCCTACTCCAGCGAGTTCTTTGGGCTCCTGGCAGCACTCCCACCCTTGAGCTCACCACCCCTGGGCAAAAGAGAGCCATGTGCACAGCACAGCACTTGTGACTGATGGTCACCCCTGAGTCGATGTGCTGAGATGTGATTATCATATCATAGAATCACAGACTGGTTTGGGTTGGAAGGGACATTAAAGCTCATCCAGTTCCAACCTCCTGCCATCGGCAGGGACACCTTCCACTAGACCAGGTTACTCCAAGCCCTGTCCGACCTGGCCTTGAACACTGTCAGGGATGGAGCAGCCACAGCTTCCCTGGGCAACCTGTGCCAGCGCCTCACCACCCTCACCTCTCTTCTGGCAGGTTAAAGCCATTCCCCCTTGTCCTGTCCCTACAGGCCCATGTCCAAAGCCCCTCTCCAGCTTTCTTGTAGCCCCTTTAGGCACTGGAGCTGCTCTAAGGTCTCCCCTTAAGGAGCCTTCTCTTCTCCAGGCTGAACAAGCCCAGCTCTCCCAGCCTGTCTCCAGAGCAGAGCTGCTCCAGCCCTCACAGCATCTCCGTGGCCTCCTGTGGACTCACTCCAACAGCTCCACGTCCTTCTTGTGTTGTTGCCCCAGAGCTGGAGGCAGGACTGCAGGGCAGGTCTCCGAGAGCGCAGCAGAGGGGCAGAATCCCCTCCCTCGACCTGCTGCTCACGCTCTGGGGATGCAGCCCAGCACATAATGGGGTTCTGGGCTCAAGCGCACACTGAAGCTGGGTCATGGGGAGCTTCTCATTGACCAACACCCCCAAGACCTTTTCCTCAGGGCTGCTCTCAACCCATTCTCCACCCAGCCTGTATGGCTGTTATCAGAGGTGATGCCAAGAACACCTCCCTCCGCCTCTGGGGTTTTAGTATTGATGCGTTTCTCTTGCAATTTGCAACTTTCTCCTGGGATCATGAAGGACTTCTTTGTCAAGGGTCCAGTCATTTCCCACCTGACACTAATTGCGTTGATGTCCCTGATGCAGCAGCTGCCAGGGTAATTTTCTGGCTCTGCAGAGGGGTGTGTTTACTTGGGCTCAGCTTCATTCTGGGTGGCAATGGCATGCCACTTCCACCTTCCCCAAAACAGGCTTTTTTGAGGGATATTTCTGCTTTGGGGAAGATCTGGAGTACAAGTGAGTCATATTTCCTGGCGGGTCGTTTCTTTTTTAAGTGCTTGAGAAATCGATATTGCTGAGCCACTCTCATTTCCTTTGTGCCAGGAGCAATTCTTCAACCCCCTACTAATTCTGTAGTGGCTTTGATTGACATGTCTCACTGTGCTGTTTTCTTTGCTGTCAGTGCTCTACCCTTATTGAATCTTCACAACTGAGATACACAAAGCAAACACACACCTGAGATTAGGGCCCAGGGAAAAGTAATTTACAACCAAGGGAAAAGATTAGTTTTAGATAGCGTATTAGGTATTTTTCTAGCAAAACAGTCCTGTACATACTTGATCTGGATAGGGTTAGAGGAACTGAATGATCTAAAATAAGTAAGCAGTTTTATAGCATTGCTTATCTCCATAGTATCAAAATATTGAAAATAAAATCAGTATGAAATGTACATAGACCCTGGTTTTAATTCAGATTAACTTCAGATGAGCCATGATTGCATAATTCTGAAGATAAACGTGCAGAAGGTCAAATGTTTCTCCAAGCAAATGAAAAACAAAAGGTATTGTGATTTTTAGTGGCATTTTTAAGACACTTAGCACTACAAAGCACAAAACAAATCTTTGGAGAAGTCTATTTCATGACATTTTTGTATTTTACATCTTTGCCCCGAAAAGGTATTGGTAAATTTCACATGCAAATTTAATAAGCAACAGCAAATAATCAAAGTTCTTTAACTAGAAAAAGGGCATCCCATGCATTTTCAGCACAGATCCATCAGTCAGTTTAAGTATAATGTTAACCTGAACATTCATTCCAGTCTGCACTGATCTTTGTGAAAAGTTCCAGCAATATTTTATTATGTTTGATGCAGAAGTTTACATAAAGTAGTAGAACATCTTCAATAGGGAAAACTAAAAAGTAAACCCAAACTTGATTATTGATGTTACACGTTTTTACTTTACTTTCCCTTGTCACATCTGTTTTCACAGGTAACTGCAAGTTGCCCTAGACAAGAAACATCAGAATTTAACTAAAACACAGCAGTCATGTTGAGTACTTTTCTGCTCGAGAAGCCAATATTAGTGCTGAATGGACCACAAGCTAGAGCTGCACCACTAAAGCAGGGAAATGCTTCTCGTCATGTATTACCTCAATGTCCTGGCTGAGCTTTTTAATGATGCTTGTAATGGTCTGGATGTGGTTTTCCAGAAGCTGCTGGGCAGCAGTCTCCCCATGGTGATAACCTGTTCTTCCCTGGAGGTAAGCAATGATGTCATCTTTGATTTGGAAAGCCTCATGGAGGAGGAAAGCCATGGTCTCTTCCTGGCTGGATAACCGCTGTTCCAGCAGGCGAGCCCTGTCTCCAGGACAAGGAGGAGGGGACGGGTCTCTCCTGTGAACACCAAAAACCCTGGTGTCACACCACTCATGGCAAGCAAGACCAAGGGGTGGGACTATTGGCTATCTCCTGTCCACAGTAGGACCAGTGGACAGCCCTGGCTGTCTAGATTGTCTCTTGTACCAGGGTCTTTGATGCTCCTGTGCATTGCTTATGCATCCCTGCAATGCCACAAGCAATAACAACCTCTCCAAGCAGGACTAACATATGGGTGTTGCCCCCATTAATGGCCTTGGAGATGAAATGACATTTTTGCAGCTATTGGGCAAAACTCATACAGCTGAAGGACCAGAGCTTGTTTTCAAAGGTTTTGAGGTACTTTCATAGTACGTCATCATTGCAATCCTCATTTTAAGCTCTTCCTATGTCATTTTAAATAAAGGCAAATAAAAACACACCCAGTGGCCACCTTCCAAAACACCCCGGTGGACGCAGTGATGCTCATGCAGACCATCTCCAGGAACACACCATGGCTGAGAGTGGGCAGAAGGAGAGCTCATGCCAAGTACAGCTACACTTGTGTTTGGTTTTCCTTTGTATTAGTTATACCTACTTCTTGGAAAGAAGTCTGAATCCTGTTTTCTGAATCCTGTTTTCTTACAGCTACCCCCTCTTCATCCGCCTGCTGAAACCCAGGGGACTGAGCCAGGAGCTCAAATACGCTCACTGAAACTGTGTATAAATACAGAAGAGAGTTAGGACATTGTAAGGATCTGAAACTGGCAGGTACAGAATGAAGCTCAATATAGATAGGCACAATCTGGAGTTTGAGGGAAGCTAGAGTAACTGTTCACTTTTTTGTAAAAAGACAGAGATTCAGTTACTGCAGAACTTTGGTTTTGTATGTTATCCAGAAAATGAAGCTTGTTTTATGTCTTAGTTTAGTCTGAACAGCATTTTTTTATGCTCTCAATCCTTTATGGTGTACCCTTTCATCACACGGTTTAGCTAAACCCTGTAGCTTAATGATGAAGAAAAAGAGCCATTTGGGAAAGAAGTCATACATGTATTCTTTTGATTTCTGCTTTTAGACTGCTAAAAATAAAAGTCCTGATGTGAAAATAATTTTTAAACAAGAAAAGTGATCAATACACAAAACACAAAGATGACAGTTTAATGAATGACTGAAGTGTGCCTAAGGACACTGCAACAAATTTACAGCCATATGGGCTGCAACGATGTCCTGCAGCTGGCTTATGTCTGTGTGTACCAGAGCTACATTACATTTGTCTGTGCAATTAAGGTTTTCAAATAAACATAACCTTTGACAGCCATGAAGTACCAAACAATTTGAACACTCAGTTTCAATTTCTTCTTGGTAAAAACTCTAAATATCAAAATGACCAGCTGAGGCTGTGTGAGCTCTTCTCTGCCTGTGACACCACAAGTCGCTGATTGAAAATGATGTGTGTCCACAATCTTTTTTTTGTCCCCTCAGGATTTTTTTGCCCCTTCAGTTTTCAAAAGCATCTTGTTTCTTACAAACCAACTTAAAACCAACTTAAATGAACCGAATAACAACAAAAACTAAATAAAAACAAAACCAAAAAAAAGCCAAAATCAAAACCAAGGAAAAAAAAAAAAGAAAAAATAAGAAGATAATGTATTAGAGGACATGGTTGTATGAGGATGTAAGTCCAGTGGAATCCACTGGTGTACAGCTTATGCTCTGTAGTCAGTCTCAAGGCTTAGGCTCGAGTTACACAATCGTCCCTGACTTGTCCATGGCCATGACTGCAGGACATAGTACATGCGGAACAGGACACCTTAACTCAAGGCACTCTTAAGTAAGTCAGACATGAGTCTTCCAACATTGCATTTTCTATGCATGCAGCCAGCCACACGCACCACAGCTCCAATGGTGCACAGCAGTGCAAGAGTGATGGCTTGATTGGAGCCTGAGCCCTGCTAAAGAGTTGCAAAGGACTTAAATGTATGATCTCTGAAGCTTTATTCCCCTTAGACTCTCTGCATTTTCATCTGCCTTGCAGCCAGTTTCCTCCTGTGTTGTCTCAGGGAATTGCCCTCAGACCCTTCACTGGTATCCAAACTGGTCCAGTGACTCCCATGACCAGCAGAAATGGGTGTTGTTCTCCCATCTGTCTCTCCTGCTCTTTCCTCTGCTCCTTTCCTCCACCCCTAGCCACCCGGTCCCATTCCTGTATTCACACCAGCACAGGGAGGAGAGCTAAAGAGGCAAGGAATTAAAAAAATACCATCAAAACAAAAAAAACCCTGGAAATCAGCAGTTACTCAGCAGGCTAACAAGAAGTTCTGCTGTTACAATGACGGTCTCAAGCCCCCTGTGAAGGGCTGGAGCCTGCAGGGTGCCTGTCACTGGCCTGGAAGCCCCCAGAGGCTAACCAGACCCTGAGCAAGCTGTGGTCAGCTTGGGATGCATCTCTAAATGCAGTCATCTGGGAGCACAGGAGATGGCTACCTTGCATCAGCTCCCATAAATATCTTCCTCCTCATTAGAAGGCTGGGACTCATCACCCTCTACCCGCTGTCACCTTGTGCTAGTTTGAAGGCTCATACGTATAATCCATGTGATAAAATTCACTCGATTGTCAGTCTGCACTGGAAGATCTCCCAAAGATTTAGATCCATCATTTACAGAATTAACCTCTGCTATCTTGTTGGTCTTCTAATTTAATGAAAATTTTAGGTTTTATTTTTTTGGCTTTAGTAGAGCTAACGTAGATTTAGAAAGTCCAATCCACTTTGAGTTATTAATGACCTCCTTTAAAATGCTGAGTATGTGCAAAGGCTAACTGCTCTGAACACTTTGATTACTACTATCAGTCATAATTAACTGCTGAATGGAGAAGCCAAGAAGGTCTTCAGATTCCAAGGACTTCACACACTACAAAGTACTTTACGCCAGTTGCTCCTTCCATGTCAGGATGCTTTCTACAGGCAGAGCCATCTCCTGTGGTCAACGTAGATGAGATGCTCTATTCTCCAGCTGAAGTGCTAAAGCATACACATTAATGGCCTTAAAGTATCCAGGTATACCAGAAGAGAGAGACACTGCTAGAAAATGAAGGAAGTTGATTGAATAAGAGCTCCCTGAATATGCTGCTCCCACAAGACTGAGGTTTAAAGGGGCAGGAGGAACTGGCTATATCAGAAGACATCCCAAATCCTGAGCTCAGGTGCTCATGGGATGTGCAAGAGAAAGCACAACAAGCAATTGAAAGAGGAAAATTAAGTGGGGAAGCAGGATTAGTTGTATCAGATCTACAGTCTGGGTCTGAAGGCTGAGGGTAACAGAGATGAGCTGGTGGAAGGTGGAAAGAGAAGAGTTTCTCTGTTTCCCACGACCTTCACATTCCTCCAGCCAGGATGCCTTCAGTTCCCCACAGTGTCTGGGACCTTCCCTCCCTTCCTCCCCAGTAACACAGCCTGCAAATCCACTCCACCAGCTCAGAGCCAGCATGCCTGGGGTAGCTCCAAGCTGTGTTTCCACTTCTGCGTGCACCAAGACCAACCAAATAAGATGCAATAAAATTAAATGACTGTCACTTCACACTGGAGATGAGCAGCAACACTTCTCTGCAGCTCTACAAGACCTCTGGCCTCTGATCTCTCTAAACTTGCCAGAAATTCAAAACTTTGAGCACTAAAGTTTTCATCCAATCTGTTTGAAATGCCCAAGGAATTAAAAAGTCATTAAAAGAAGACCAACTTCACTTTCCTCGAAAAGCAGATGAGCAGCAATGAAGGGAGACTTGCAGGAAACCACTGCATACAGGGGAAAAGAAGGAAAAAAAAAAAAAAGATTCAAATAGGGCAAATGCTGTATTTCCTGGATTTTCTTTGTTTATTTTGGTTACTACTGAGAGTGCTTTAGTTAAAAAGAGAGGGGCATTTGGCTTCTAGCCAATAACTTCATTGTTCTGCCAGTTAGACTATGAGCATTTCCTAACAGACTTTTCTTGAATGTTCTTTGTAGATGCAAATCCGTCCTCATTTCTCTGCTTATTCAGCAGAGACAAGGTGAGGAAATGACTTAGGGAGAGTCTGGACTTTTCCTGGTTGAGCTGCTGATAGGGGCATAGGAGAAAATACATTTAAGACCTAAACACAGGATGTATTTTGTGCATTGTTCCAGGATACTGCTGTCATTCCCAGCATAGGGACTTTCTTACCAGCATGTCCCTCTCTCCCTGACCAGTTACCTCCACCAGCCCTGCACGGTGCTGTTGCCAGAAATGAGTCCTGCGCTGCACAATGCTCACTGATGGAAGGACAAGGCTGAGAAAGTAGAGACGTTCCTCAGGGCTGAAAAATTGCTCCTGCCCAACCCGAGCTGTTGCATGACTGAGTTAATTCATACATTGCATAAATAATTTATTTCTGTTTGGCATTTGGAAATCCATATCCAAAGAAGAATTTCTATGATCACCGACAGGCAGTTTGCCAATGACTCCATGTCCTTAAAATTCCTACCTGCTGGGGATAGAGCAGTTTGTATTTTTGGTGTAGATCACTCTGCCCTTCCTGCAGCGTCACAGTCACCTCTTTCTTCCCCGTTATAACTCAGTTGCAGAATTCTTCCACCCTCCCTGAGAGCCAGGGACTGCACCTGCTGTGCAGAAACCGTGTTATAAAATCCCTCAGCCAGTTTTAAGAGGTGTCTGTAACACACGGTAAATCTGGCCACACAGAATGGTTTCACCAGGGCTATGTATACACAGATCTGGAAAAAGCCTTCCAAATGCACTTGGTGAAGTAGCATGAGAGGAGAATCATAGAATCATAGAATGGTTTAGGTTGGAAAGGACCTTAAGATCATCTAGTTCCAACCCCCTGCCATGGGCAGGGATGCCTCACACTAGGCCATGTTGCCCAAGGCTCTGTCCAACCTGGCCTTGAACACTGCCAGGGATGTAGCATATACTACTTCTCTGGGCACTTCTCTGAGCCTGTGCCAGGGCCTCACCACCCTCATAGTAAAGAACTTCTTCCTTATCCCTCATAGTAAAGAACTTCTTCCTTATATCTAACCTGAACTTCCCCTGTTAAAGTTTGAACTCATGACGCCTTGTCCTGTCGCTATAGTCCCTGATGACGAGTCAGTCCCTGGTGAGAAGCCAGGAGCTTCACATGTCCCACAGCTCTCCACACAGCATGGTAAGCCAATCCTTGGCCAGAGGCACAGCTCACAGAAGTTATGGAGATCTTATTCCAGAAAAATACCTCCAGCCTTTTCCACCAGTGAGCAGAGCAGAGCCTGAGGCAGGCTGGACCAGGACATTCAGAAACGGCAGTGCAAGCAGCACAGGGATCAAAACCAGTTCTACGGGCTGAGGGAACCCTGGCGGCACAGGACAGCTGCGGCCGTGTGAACCACCACATGGAACTCTGGGAGAGGCTCAGAACACATTATCAGGCTGCAGAGGCTTGTAATACTTCACTCTGAACCACTCAACTCTTACTAACAGTCTTCCTCCCTGTTGAAGAACAGATGCCACAGAAATCGGCTTGCTGACACAAACACTCTTCTATATGGAGCGTCACATTTCATAACCATGGTGTGATAACAGAGGTTACCCTGGGGAGGCCTGTAGCTTGGGAATCATTGTAAAAATAACTGTAAAAAGGTAGTGATTACTCTACAGGAACTACTTGCTATCTATCACTTTCCAATCACAGCCTCGTACTCAGTGCAATGAAAGCTATGCTCCCAATAGAAGTCGCTGTGACAGTATGATGATGGGTCTGATCATTGGCTAGGAAATAGAAGTAGTAATAATTTTTTACCTTTGTACCACTGTGAATTTTGATTCACAATGAATACTGTAAGATGCTGAATTGAATTTATTGATGTTCTCAAAGCATCCAGCTGAATAAAATGATCAGTGATGTGATGCATCTTGGTATCTAGATAAATATGAATGCAAATAGTGAGGTATGTCCAAGAATACTGAATGTAAGGCCCCTCTTTTAAAATTATCACCCCTTATAGCTACGAGCAAGCCAATGGGAAAAAAAAATAAAGTAGTTTATTTTTAATTTAATATATTTAATATCTTTTTATTTTTATATATAAATGCCATGAATAATTAGCTTATTTTTATTTTATGTATTACAGAGCACTTACCTCGTTTCTACTGCTAGTCAAATAAATCATTATGAAGGCACTTGCATGAAAAAAAATGAGACTATCAAATAGGCACAGAATAGCTGTTCAATAGACACTCCCATAAATAACCAACACATAACAAAGATGCATACAATTCCTCATAAAATTAAAAATACAGCAAAGTAACATGAAATGCAGTACTGTATGTGCAGCACAATGCAGCTAAAATTTTGGTGGTGCATCTGGATGTTACTTGTGTCTTTTTATCTCACGGGGCTGTAATGCTGATAGATGTGTTGGACCAGCAGAAGAGCAAAGGTCTGAGCTCCTCCATCCCACCCCCATACCACAATGTTGCTGGGGGCTTCTGGTCATCCTGGAGTAAGGAGAGTGGGGATTTTGGGGTCATTCATCTGGTTTTCCATGTTGTTTCTCAAGAAGCAGATGAGCAAGTATTTGATGAGTTTAACACCAGGGGTGTTCCTTGCTAAAACCAGCAACAAATGTTTTGCAGCGTACCCACAACAGTGATTTGTCTGCATTGCCTAATTGCTTCTGTCATGAATTAAATAATCCTGGTGCCTTTGTTAGCAATTCCTTGATAACATCTGTTGAGCAGGAGGTTTCCAAGCAATGACAGTGGTCTGAGGAGTTCAGCAAGCTGCTTCCTCAGCCCGCTGCTGTGCTCAGATCTGTCTCCTGAATTTTTATTTAAACCAGATTTGAAACATAAGCTGCCTCTTCCCATACTGAGTAAAACCCAGAAAAGCCGGGATGCCTTGCAGAGCTGGGTTTAGAGTTGTTGAATATAGTGAATGCAACCAAGTACCATTGAGCAGATCATCTAACAGCAGGAGAAACTAGCATCAGCAAGAACTTTCTGGGAAAATGACTCATAGTGGGAGAGCTACCAGCAATCTCCGACATTAAACTGAAAGCTGTGCTTCAGCAGCAGCTTGCATGGCCAAAGTCCTTCCCATGGCTTGCTTACTGCAGCTTCCCTATGTTTTAAAACCCTGAGGGCTGCTACAATCGTCTGGCTGAACTTCCGACAGAGCACATTTCATCAAGTCATCTCGTGGTGCCTAAAGACAGGAGACAACCTTCAGCAATTGATCTCAACCTATGTTTTGACTTGGGATCAAATCTCCAGAACTGCAGCCAAAACCTGACATTTTACTGCCTGTCCACCACACCTAAAATTTTAACATTAATGATAGAATTTCCCTCACATTTTTATCACCACAGCAAATTGGTGGCATGTATGCGTATCATCATCTAAAAGCAGAGCTACCAAATGCATGCAGAACATTTTAAAATAGAAAGTCTTTTGAGAAAAATCAGCTTGCAGTGTTATGCAGAACATGGATTCAGCTAGTACAAAATTATGTAATTGTAGGTATTTTTCCCTTTTTCCTTGACCAGTTTCAGTCCCTATTTACAAATGCAAAAGTAGAAAAATAATTAATACTTGGAAGCACATTAACTAGTTGGCTCTGCTAGTCTGAGGCTGCATATCAGTTCTTGAGCTTAAAGAGGATGCTGTCTGCAAATGTTTTAACTCATCTGGTCTAAGAAATCCAAAACCAGGCCTCATTTGCTGTGTCACTTAATCATGTCTGCAAAGAATCACCCCGTCACCTGTCTATGACAGGTTCAGCACTGCATGAAAAACACTTGCAAAAGGTCTGCCTTCAGCCCTCCACCTTGCACCTTCCAGGGCTTTCCTCTCTTCTTGGAGAGCATCTCTTGAGAGATGCGTATCTCTTGAGATGCTCTGGAGGCAGACTCTTCCTTATTCTGACTGTGGGCACATTCAGCAGATACAGATGTGCTATGGGGAGTCATCAGACCTTTGAAAGCCTTTCAAAATGAGGCTGGAAATAAGGATTACCTAAAAGGCTCAGCAAAGGAGGGATTGTGTGGTTTTGAGCATTTAGAGTCTAGATGTGGGCATTCACATGCGCAGAGCACCAGGAGATGTTTGTGCCACAGACGCAGAGTACCACCTCCTCTGCACCTCTGCCCACCACTGTCTGGAGCACAAAGATCATCCTTAGCCCCATATTGCAGAAGGCTTCCCCATCCCTGGCAGATGGGGAAGCCAGGTTGGACAGGGCTTGGAGCAACCTGGTCTAGTGGAAGGTGACCCTGCCCATGGCAGGGGATTGGAACTGGAGGTGCTTTGACGTCCCTTCCAACCTAAACCAGTCTGGGATTCTATAATTCAAGTGATAGGTTCAACAGTTTCAGGTGGGCTTTCAGCCATTTAGACATTCTGAGGGCAGGACACTGTGCCAACCTGGACTTTCTCACCTATGCCTCCACGAACGCCACCCGACCCAGCAGGCTGGGGAACTGGGAACAATTTCCTAACATTGCTAATGAGAAATCTGTGTAAATAATCGTAACATACTTCTCTCTGTCTGCATGGCATTGCTTGCATTCCATCATCAATTATGAATGCATAAATTAAGTTTAATAATACACCTGGTTATGATTCTGTAAGAAAAGCAATTTTAAAGAGTTTCTGGAATTCAAATGTCTCAGCTCGTGCTACGTGTGTAATACCTGTTTAGGCAACCTCAGTATTGTGTATAATCTTCTTAATTAATTTTTTTTTTTTTTTTTTGATGTATAGAGAATAACAAGAGCAGCAAACTGGAGCTTCTTGTACAATTGTACAAATACCACCCTACTACCACAATGGCACTAAATTGTCCCCTTTGACAACAGCAACTGAAAGCCTCAAGAAAGTCATAGACCATGTGCCTTACCTGAAACTGGTAGTTTCCTTTCCCTTTGTCTTTTCAAACCTCTGCTAATCCTAATCCTGGCCACCCAAATTCTGTCTCCCTGAAGCCAGTTCGCAGGTTTGCTGGGCAGACAAGAAAACAGCAAGCAAACCACTGACATGCCTGCTGCTAACCTGCCCAGAATCCTGCTGCCTGGGAGCAGGCAAATGGCTTTAAATTAAAGAAAGATCCAAAAGATGCACAAAACTTGCCTCCTCAGCATGATGCAGCAGAAGCAGCTGGGCAGAGGGGCCACTGGGTGTCTGGTTGATGGGGACTGCTGCTGCCAAGAGGTTTGTGTTTGCTCTTGTCTCCAGGAAACCCCGGTGCCTGCTCCAAGGAGGAAGTGTGCTGAGAATTAGTAGCTGTGGTTTTCTTTGTTATCCCATCTAAACTGCTGAGATCGATTCATTAGGGGGGCTAAGGAGCTGCAGTTCTCCCAGCCTGTCAGGAGAGGAGCTGAGTGGGGATACTGGGGGTAAAGAATCCTCCTCAGCAGTACCCCAGTGACTGCTTCATGGCAGTGGCTTGGCTGCATATCCAGAGTTGCATGGGACCCTCTGCCTCCAGCTCCCTCTGCCTCCAGCTCCCTCTGCCTCCAGCTACCTCTGCCTTCAGCTCCATGTTCAACATCTACCCAGGAAAACTTGGGCATAGTGGGTTGCCCTTCAAGTGCAATATATGGTCACAGGTGAATAAATTACAAGTGGTTCAGGCAGTGTGTTGGCACATTTGCAGATAATTTCCCCAAGACATGTTGCACAAGACCTCTCAGGAAACTCTCCTGAAGACTGTTGTCATTACTCTTCACCTGGTAGTTGCGATGTAAAAGTGCTGTCCAAGGGCTTGAGAGCTGATGTGGTAGAAGCACTCAGCATCGTTCTTCATTTCCAGGTGGGCTGGAAAAATGTAAAGTCATAGCCAGCATAAATGAGATGGGTGTCCAAGAAATGGTAAATAGTGCTGTTTCCACATGAGGTCTTACATGCAGGGCAGGTAGTGGTATGATGTTAAGGTGCATGTCATCATCAACATCTGGGGCACAGAGGGAAATCAGACACACACAGGTCACAGCGTAAATGACCACAGAATCACATTTGACAGCCCTGTCCATACCAGTGAAATCTTCTAATGCTTTGCTTGTGTTATGCTGTGTGGATGTGGAGGGCACAACACAGAGCTGATGATGTCACAAAATGCGTCAAAACACAAAATGACAGTCCCTTCTTTTCTGTTGACGCTTCCGCAAATAGAAAATGACTATAATTTTCTACAAACATATGTCAAAAGCAAGAGCTGAATATGTAAGAAAGCTAAAGGACCCTTAAGGAAATATCGCTGAACATAAGCGATATTTTATCTTGAGAAAATGGTCTCAAATTAGTTTAAATCCTTCTGTAGCACTGTAGAGATAAAACATCGTATACTGACTGGTGGATGGCTCTACTGGAGAAACCAAAACATTCCACAATGGAACATTTGGGCACCCTTCTCACCTCTGCTCTGGTGAAAACAACCTGCAAAACCATCTCGAGGCAGTATTTGGAAATTCAACAGTTCTGAAGTCTGGAAGAGGCGCAAGTCCTGTCTCATAGCACCCATTTTGGGAAAGATGGTGTGAAAACCAGCCTCCTAGCTGAAATAAATCTGCCTTGACACAACCCCATGACACAACCCCAGGCTATATCACAGTACTTGTCTCTTCTCAGAGGACAGAGAGCATTTTGCCTTTATGTTGGACAAAGCAGAACCAAGTCCAAAAGCCACCACAACTGATTGCTTCAAATTTATCTCTGTGCCCTATCTGATCCCCAAGTATCTCCTTTCCGCTCTCCAAAATATAACCTTCTAGGATGACCAGAAGACGAACTCCATATACACTTCACCAGTTGCTGATGGAAAGGAACATCCCAGAAGCAAGGATATTGCCTGATTTATCAACAAAACTGAAGGTTAGCTATTCTTAGAAACTCAGATCTGTTGAGTACCAAAGCTTGCAAATAGAAAATAAGATAAAAAACTGGACTAATCACCAATATAAAAAAGATATGTCACGTTTTAAATAAGGAGTTAAAATTTTCTAAGACTTATTTCAAGACTCTCCTTGCACCTCTGCATCTAACAGGAGGTTTGACCTGCTCACACAGAAGCAAGACATAGATATTTGTATATGCTCCTTGTATATAAACATTCCTTTATGCTCCTTCTATATATATGTTTCTTTCACAATAACAATGGCCTGTAGAGGCATAACAAGTAATAGTCAGTAGTGGGATGATGAAGTTGACACAATGAAGGCACTAAGAGCAATTATCTTAAAAATGAAGAGTCAGAGCAGAATTTTTTCATAGGCAGTCACTTAATTTCTTTCTTTGCCTCTTGGAAAAGGAGAAGTGGTGCTTTCTTTGCTGTTTTTGTTCCTGTTTACTCTAGCAATAGAGTAAAGCTGAGCTGTGTTCCCAATATCAAAAGAACTATATTTTGCTAGCAAACAAAACCCAATAAAAAGTGCCGAACAGAGAACCTGAAATCTAGCTAAAAGACAATATTTTCCTGTTGAGGATAATCCATAGAGAAGACAGAGTAATGGAAAATTGTTTTAAAATGTGGCAATAGCTATTGTATTGTGAATTTTTATCAGGGAATGACCTTGAGAAGTACTAGGTGAACCACACACATTTGAGCTTTCTGGAATATGCCCTCAGCTTGTTGCTGTCTTAATGGATCCCTCTGGTTTTGGACAACATTTGCAACAGAAGAGAGATAAGTGATGATCGGGAAATCCTGACTGCCTGAGCATAAGAAAAACTTGAAATAAATAATTATGTTAATAATCTTATTTACAGAGCTGGTCTCTCCATGCCAAAAATTTTTATTGCTTGAATGGAGTGGTGGAAATTCTTTTCCCAAACAGACGAATTAAATAAAAAATACTCAGATATTAAATGGAAAAGCCTTAAGTTACATTGGAAAATATATGTTTTCCAATATAAAGGATTATCTCTTTTAAATTATTTCCAAGCAGCAATAGCAAGAGATTAAAGACACTATTTTTGTTACTTATTAAAACACATTATTATTGATATACTGCCTTTTTAAAAAAGAGGAAATATCCAGACTTGTACAGTACTGAATAAGGGGAATACTTTTTACAGCCCCTCCCAAGAGAAGAAGGAATGTACTCTTAAGAAATACTACTATGGACTTATTTTAAATTCCTTTGTTCAGGAAGGTATTCTACGTGTGGTGTCTGTCAACACTGTCAACATCTGCCAATAGCTGGATGTTGATGTAAATATTATTGCAAGAAGATAGAACAGCCTATCCTAAAGCAGGTAGGATAGAAGACAATGGGACAAAGTCATTGTTTTCTCAAGTCAGTGACTGAAAACCCTGGTTTTTAGGCATCTGGTTGGTGGGGTGGCACCCAAGCTGCTGGGCTGGGTGGGCAGGTCCCCGTGCTCACTGGCGCTGACTTTTAAAAGATCTAATGAGGGGTCCCTCTTTGCCCAGCAAGGGCCAGTACCACCAGGGCCAGCACCACCAGGGCCAGCACCTCCAGGGCCAGCGCAGTAAAGCCAGTTATGTTACAGTCCTCCACTGGTGCCCTTAAAACTTTCCGATGATTTTTCCCCAACCCTTTGTTGCATCTTGAGGCATTTCTGCTCATGCCTTTTTGGTCAATGGGAAGGAGCAGAAAGGCATGTAGAAATACCCTGCTACTAGTTTCATCAGCGTTGCAGAACACTGAAGCCAGTGGATGGGTTTGTAAGGGTCTGGCATCGGTTTGGGTTTGTGGTTGCCCCAGGGAGAGCACAAGCTCTCCCTGTGTAGATGAGGCCCTTAGTGATATGGTTTAGTGGTGGTCTTGGGCAGTCCTGGGGTAATGGTTGGACTTGCTGATCTTAAAAGTCTTTTCCAACCTAGCTGATACTACGGTTCTAAGTGATGGGCTCCTGACATCCAACGCTGCCCAGCAAGACCCTCTATGGCATTTTCCCCAAGTGACAGTAAGATGAAGGGTGGTGTTCATGGTGTCTGTGCCAAGTTGTATTTTCAGACAGATGGGCTCCCACATATCTTGTACCTCAGAAAACTCTCCAGGGACCTGGCAGAGCTGCCAGATAACCATGTGTTTCTGCACGCAGCCACTGCACAGCAGGCTCCGGTGTGCTATGTTTAGCATGGGGGTGAACAGATGAGCTGTTTGCACAGCGCACGTGCAGCTTGGGTTCCCTTGGTGTGAAAATAATGCATATCTCATCTACATGGGGATTAAATGGAGACAGTGAGTATTCTCATGGAAGAGCTGCTTGGCTTTTCCTATGCTGGATTTACATTGATGGTGCACTTCTAACAGGAAGGCAGGCTGCTCCAAAATCGGGTTGCTTGGAAATTTTCCATTTCCATTTCCATTTCCATTTACAAGATGATCAGAGGGCTGGAGCATCTCTGCTCTGGAGACAGGCTAAGAAAGCTGAGGTTTTTCAGCCTGGAGAAGAGAAAGCTCCAGGGAGACCTTAGATCAGCCTCCAGTGCCTAAACGGGCTACAAGAAAGCTGGAGAGGGGCTTTGGAAAAGGGCCTGTAGGGACAGGACAAGGCGGAATGGCTTTAAACTGACAGAGGGGAGATTTATATTAGATATTAGATATTCCCTGTGAGGGTGGTGAGGCCCTGGCACAGTTGCCCAGAGAAGCTGTGGCTGCCCCATCCCTGGCAGTGTTCAAGGCCAGGTTGGACAGGGCTTGGAGCACCCTGGTCTAGTGGAAGGTGTCCCTGCCCATGGCAGGGGGTTGAAACTAGATGGGGACTGTTTGTGGGAATCACAGGGTGGCTGGGCACCAGTGTGGGGGCCACGGGCTCCTCCAGCCCCAGTTCCCCAAAGGCAGCAGCAGTCCACCCTCACCACTGGGCTCAGGATAGGGACCCTGGAGAAGCCCTCAGGAGGAAAGATCAGAGGGAATGACCCATATGGGAATCACTAACACGCAGCCTGTAATCACTTGAGAGATTGGGGCAGGAGCTAAAACGCTTACAGACACTTTTTTTTTTTTTTTTTAAATTCAGATGGATTGTTCGCATCTGAATAATACCAGGCTTTCAACTGCTCCAGAGGAAGACACTGTATTTGGCTTCAGTTTGGAGCACCCCATTAGTGCAGATCTGCTACGTGAACTTGGACTTGATGGTTGGAGTTTTTTTCACATTCCAAATGCAATTAAAATCATTGCTGATTTTATTTCAATGTAAAATCTGGAAATTCTTGCTTCTGTAAGCAAAAATCATGATATTCTCTTATAATTGAACACTCTGAGCTAAAAATATGTATGTAGCAAGAATACAAAAAGAGAGGGTGTCAGTGGAAGCAAAGATTATACCCCAGCAGATTGTGTATGTATGTATACATCTTCAAATAGTGTAAGTCACAAAATTTTGAGTGTTAAGCACTTGAAAATCCAGGCCACTTTATGTTAAAACATCTAGAAGACAAAGGTAGCCTGAGAGTACCTCTATTCCCATGCATCAGACTACCATGTCTAGTGCAATATGCTGTTTTACTCTTTTTTATTAACTGAATGGCTGGACAGTTATTCCAATTAGATTTGATGGCTTCCTATCTGAATGGTATTAGCTCCACATAAGTAGTTAATGCTTCATTTATCTTAGCTGGACATATGGTCATGATATTTTTCAATGATGAGCACAATAGAAGTATTTATTAAATTCAGTGGATCAAATCAAATACACTAGCGCACCTAACACAGCACAATAATTAAGTAAATACCACTATAAAAGAACCTTGCAATAATATACCTGTTTTATCCCATGATTAAAATAAGAAGACTTACACTTCACATGAAACGTAGTAAAGCCTAAGTATAGCTATACACAGGATATCACAATAAGCACTTCAAATTCTGCTAATTCTTCTTTTATATGATAGAAAAAAGGTGCAGTATGTAAAAAGTTAAGGAACTTGACTTCATAGCTCTTTTTATTGACGCTTCCGAAGGGGATGCTTTGCCTGAGGTTAGTTACATGTTACTGTTCAAGGAAGATGGTTATATATTTACAGTAAAACAAAGATATGCCTGCATAGCACAGAACTTCCCTGGGACTGTGTTCCTTTGCAGACACAACAGGTACAGTCCACTTCGGTTTTTAAGTATGTTTTTTCTCCTCTTAACTTTCCATCACTATGATAGTCTTGTAAATTCTCCTTGAAAGTGAGAAACACAAGCAAGAGTTATTTCTCAATAAAATGAGAGGCTACAAATTTTTAAGTTTTTGTAGAAAAAGGAAATTGCTAAGTAATTAAGCCTCTACCTACTTTCAACATTTTTATCCTAATGATGAAATACATGATATTGAGTAATAAAGAGAACAATTTTAGGGATTAATCTAGAAAAAAAGAAAAGAGATTTAAGGATGTCTGTCTACCTGTTTGAGCACCCACAGTCTTTTATTACCCTCTGATCAATAGCATTGAGTCTGCAGTAGATGTGAAGGGAAACAATTTCTGCACTATGTGCTCTCAGAAGTAAAATCTGCTGTGAGCATCATCCAAGAAAAAGAGATAGAGAATAAGTTTCATTTTGTAGAAAGGAAAATGAATGTGCTCCCAATGATTATTTATTGTTTCACTTTAGCTCGGATTCTTTCTAAGTATGCTCTTTCATCAGCATAGACTGCTGTTTCTAGGTTTATTACAGAAAAGAGGACACTTTCCCAGCTTCATGCATCTCTATCAAAAAAAAAAAAAAAAAAGAAAAAGATTATGAAAGCTGCTTAATATTAGGAGCTCTGATGCCAATGAAATAGAAAAAAATGTGGCTGGCGACCTCAGTTAATCCTAAAAGGAGAACAACTATTGCAGCTTTTACTGGGATTACATACATGCAGCAGGCAGGGCATGTTTGATACAATGCTTTAAAAAATCTCATGATAGACTAATCCCCATTTTATATGCAAAAGTGCTCCATCATGTGTATATGAGCTCTGCATGCCAGAAGTAATAGCGGTGTAATTTTACATTGGTGACATAGTAATATTGTTAAACAGACTGTTTTAAATAGAAAAAGTATTTGAATACGCTGTTTTGTAGTTGCCCATCTTGTGTAATTGATCCCATAGAGTATTCCTATTAGTGATTTATCAATCTCTGTATGAGTATGATACACTGGACGTACCAACCCAAAACTTTAAAGTTTGGCCAGCTAACAGGACATGTAACAGGAGCAGCTGAGCAACTCTAAAATAGGCCACCCTTCCCATAATCTCCATTCTCACTCAAAATCTTTTGTTTTCCTAGTTGATGCTTAGGAGTGGAAAAATGCCTTACGTAATGAAGCTCAGCACAGTGAGTGTCTTTTTGAAAGTCTCTTTCCATATGTATTGATCACCATCCCGACTCTCGCTGGTCCTCATGGCAGGCAGCTGTAGGAGAGAGCAGGATGGGACCAGATGGGTCGTCACCAGCCACCAGGATTAATTAGTGGCTCCGGCTTTGAGACCTGCTCGCTTGTGCTTAAGGACATCTCTCCATTGAAGATGTTGTCTGTGTGCTTAACTCAAATATTATGCTGCTTACTTAGGCAGCTGATTGCTTTTATCTCTAATATTTATTGTAAGAATGGTGTTTTAGTTGTTTTAGAAATTATGGTGCTTGCAGTGGTTAAGGCAGGTTCAGTTTCAGTGTGATCTCCTCTGGTGGTGAACACTTGTATTTCAGTATCACTTCTTTGAGAAATTCAGTGAAGGCATGAGACAGGCTCTATAAACTCTAATGCAGAATGACTCTCTTGATAGCCATGGAGAAGAACAATTAAAACTTGGAGTAATACAAGTAAAAAATCATCTCCACAGAGAGAGTGGGCATGTAGTCATGTTGCTCTGAAGTATCTTGAGACTCACAAAACGTCAAAACGAACAAGCCCTTTTTGGTTAGTGGACAAAGCAGCAGTTGGCTCAGAGAAATATATCATGAAATGTAATTGAAGGAGGCAATTTGGCTTAGAGTTGATAGTAGAAATTAAACATATTTGATTTGAATATTTTTCAATCAAAAAATACAGAATATTTTGCTGCCAATTGAGTAAACCAAACTTGATGGAAACTGGCACAGCGTCCAGGATGAAAAAATGCACAAAAAAACCTAATCATAGGGGAGCCTGGGAGCATTGCCTAGACACTGCCAACACGAAAGGAGTGAAAGCTGCCATAGAAAAGGGGAGCTTGTCCATTGCCATGATATCAGATCTAATCGAAGAAGCAAGATCTCTCAAATCCTGTCCCTCTTCCAGAAAAATAAAATACCAGAGGTAGATATGGGTATCGAAAATACCAACCTTAGTCACAACTCAAAAAATACTGTATAAGTCTCTTAGGAGACACTTCTGAGTGTATTGATTTCACATTGTTCCTCCATTTATATCTCAGGATTTTTTGGCTGAACAAAGTGATGCCTAACAAGATTGATGCAATATTACCCAGAGGAAGAAAAAGCTGCTATGAAAATCATATAAAGTTTTGCTGCACTTATAAATACTGCTTCAGAAGATCCTGTGTTTTTAATGATTTTTGTGACATTGATGAAACATGCTGTAAATATAAATTGATATTTTTATTGTACAAAAAAGTATACTGAAGTGTATATAGTACACAGCTGTGGGAAAATCACTGTTTGGGGGGAAACTAGAGAAAACTGGGATCTGGCAGAAGTTGTAGTATTATAGAAACCTTTTCAAAGTAAAATACAGTTGCCACTTTCAGGACTGTTGGTATGAACAGAATCTACTCCACCACGGTTCCCTGGGCAACACAACCTTCTATCCTAGAGGAGCAATGGAGGGTAGAGCGGAGTGGAGACACCGCGGCCAGGTTCTGTTGTACTTCCTGCAGGATTGGGAACTTGATTGTACCATGAAGCTGACAAGCTGTCAAATGGGAAGTACAGGAGAAGGTGTCTGTTGCTGAGCCAACAACTGTGGTGAAATCACTTTCCTTAGGTGAACCTTGCTCATTATAATCTCATTATAATACTAACTCACACCTCCATCCCAAAGTTTCTCACCTCCCAGGAACAATCACCCCTTGCCGAGCGTATGCAGCGTATCGGCTACATTTTTAAATGAGAAGTGAGTGAATTTTACACCAATCAATAATAAAAGAATGCACGACTGAAGTCACTCAAGCTTCACCTGAGAGTAAAGAAAAGTATAAAAGTGAATGAGAGAGGTGGGGAGACAGGGAAGGCTCCATCGTAACTTCTGGGATCAGTCGATGGGCTGAACTTTTCTTCTCCCTCATAGGGACATCTATTGGGTAAGAACTTTATCTTATGCGCATTAAATAACTAATTCATGCCAGCTGTTATTGTATGTCACTGCAAGCTTGTTTTTGCAGACAGTCCCTATCACCGGCAATCCATGAACCTTCATTTGTCACAGCTTTATATCAATAAAGTGTGTTATTCTGTAAACTGTCAGTGTTAGCCCTTCGTGGGCAGCAGCAGTCACCAGCAGTGGGTAACATAAAGTGGGCAGACCTGCTGGGGGTCCCCCTGATGCTGTTGGCATGTCTCCCTGGGCAAGTCAGTCGAATTGGCCTCTGACCCAGCAGGAATGGTCAGTAAAGGGTCCCTATAATGGGACGCTGACAGACTGGTTGGGCACAAGAGTGTTAGCTTTCATGGGGTGCTGATAGACAGATCAAACACTAGGAGCCGAGAAAATCTCCCTCCCTTTCACATGACAACAGTGTAATGAAGATAATATTATTTAGCTCTTCTAATGACATGATATTTCTATTGCCTTGCTTTGAGCGTGTAAGTCCCTGTCAAGACATGGGCTGATGAAGATCAGAAGGATGTAGATATTATGTAGATAATTCAGATGGAGGTGTTTATTATTAACCCTCTCCGATGTTTTGCTAAGCATTACTAAGTAAACATCTCACCAACACATTTCCCCCTGATATCTAGGATATTTGATCCACTGGTTTTTGTTGTCAAACAACTTTTCGTGAAACTATTATTTCGAAAATCATTGATGGTCGATTCCTCTGGATGTGTGGAGGCCAATGATCTGAGTGCCTTTCCATCTGTTTCTTTCAGAAGGTCACACAGGACATAGCCAAACGTGGTCAGCAGCCTCCTCTGCCATTCAGGAAGAGCCAACACATTCGCATTCCTGTCCCTAAACAGTGCTAGCTCAGGTCTTCTCACCTGAATTCCTGGTGCAAGGTACAACAGAGAAGGCTATGTTATTTTTTCCTACATGAAAGTGATTTTCCATAGTTACAATGATAGCAAAAACTGAGAACTACTTAAAAAAAAAAAAAAAAAAAAAATGAACACTGATAGATTCCAGGCACAAAATGACTCATAAAACTCTTTTATTTAAAACTTCTTTATCATTTGATCAATATTCTATATAGAAAATTTATAAAGGACTGGATTTGTCTTTTTTATGCCTTCTTTATGCTGTCCCAAACCATCTGGTATCAGGCAGTAGTACACACATTTATGCAAATACTGGATATGGTTCTCTTTCTATACCTAGCAAGACAGTGAGCAGCATTGTGCATATTCGCTAAAGAAAATAGGTTCTGCATTAGAAGTAATTTATCATATTATTAATTTAGATGAATGCTTGAAGATGTGTAAGAAGGTTTTGTTAGCTGCAACAAGAGAGGAGGTAAAGAAAAACTCAGTAGGAATTCCTCCAGAATATTTGCTACTTTTATTGTCCTTCAGCTTGGCTTAACCCTGAAGTGCAGGTTGACCTGAATTCTGCTCAGAGAAATGTCATTTTGACTTAGTGCGAGCAGGCATCATCCTGCCAGCTGCCAACATCCAGGCAGGATCTTGGCGGATGGCAGAGTATGTAGGTCTCTGCAAGGAAGTGGCACTTGTAATCAGTCTCCTGTGAATTCTAATTACAGCGGCTGCAAAGCGGTGGTAATGATGGATGTGGGCAGCGAGCTTTCTCAGCATGTGACAGCCCACTTTTATTAAATAAGCAAAACCTGCTGCCTTGCTCACACATTATTGATGGTCTCAGTTGAGTGTCATAGGGCTGTTTCAGGTGGAAAGATACAGATTCCCATTGCAGAATTACTTTTGTAGCAGTGAATTTACTTATATATGGAATAGTCTTCACTTACTTACAGTATCATGTACTCACATTGTATTTCTGGTAAAATGTAATCTTTTTCCCAGTAGACATAGCCATCAAGTTTTGGACAAAACAATTGGCAGTATTTTGTGATTACTCATTGTTTTCCACCTGACTGTGAAAGGCTTGAATTAATTAAGCCTCTCATTATCCCTGTGATGTAAGTGTTACATTAATTAAACCATGCATGGCCCTGGAAAGCCTAATGCACATATAAGTACTCATATTGTAACAGGACAAAATACAGGTCAGCTTTCTGTACGTTAAAGAAACCAAATGAGAAATGGATCTGCACACCAGCTTATTAAAGTGCTCGTGGAAGAAGAAATGCTTTTTATGGGCTCTGTTCCACACTGTCATTTTCCATTGGAAATCCATACCAACAATAAGACACTAGAAAGAGCAAGCTAGAAAGATCTATGAACCTCAGAATAAAAGGGAAGAATATGGACTTTCCTATCCATCTAGGGTTCTTGTTTTTTTGGAAACTAATGGAGGTGGTGCAGAGCAGTGTGTCGGCAAGGCACTTATACGCAAGCCTGCACAAGTCCTTTGGAAGTAGGAATATATTGGTTTCATTTCCATTGGTATGGAAATGCAGGTGAGATTCAGCTGGGGAGCCCTTGCTGGCACTCCCTGGGCTGCGGGCGACCCCAGCGTACCTGCAGCACCTTGGCAGGGACCTGGGACCCCAGCACCTCTCAGCTCAGCATGGTCCACCCTGCTGGAAAGCTGCCTCTGAACTGGGACTTCCACAAACATTCAGGGCTTCCAGGATTCCAGACATGCAGCTGGGGCTTCTAAACGCTGGGAGCTGTGGGTTATTGAGAGCTTAACAGCTTGGGCTCCCTGGTGTAAATGCATCTCCAGGTTTGAATAAAATTCTTCTGGATGAGTTTTCTGTATGTGCCAGTGCGTAGTTAAATGCCGCAAGGTCAAATGATCAGGCGATCACATGATGGTAGAGCTCTGCACATCATTATGTGAACAGTGCACACCAACTGCCCTTCAAGAGTGCAAAGTCTACAAAACAGAACATTGC
Source organism: Strigops habroptila (assembly GCF_004027225.2). NCBI lineage: Eukaryota > Metazoa > Chordata > Aves > Psittaciformes > Psittacidae > Strigops > Strigops habroptila. Next base: position 23,919,780 of record NC_044302.2, read on the forward strand.
AGTAGCTGCCCATGATCTTGTAGTTATTTGTACATGTGTTTTAAGTACAACTGAGTATTTTTTAATCAATTTGTTTCATAGGCTGTAGTCTCCATGTCAGGAATGCATTATGCATCAAATGATTTCCAGCTACATTCAATCATACATTAGACCTTCTGATTTATTTGAAGAAGTTCATATTAATTTCATCAGGCAAAAATTAATTTTTCTATGCGTAATTAACACTTTGACCAGCTGTTGTCACTGGTTCTTTGAGAAAAAGACACAAAAAGAACTCATTGTGAAAGAGAAATCACTAAACCTACTTCCTAATTTCCCACCAATGACTGTTTTTTCATAGGTACTTTCAAGGATGAGGTAAAAATAACCAAGGAAAAAAGCATATCTGTCACAAGTAAGAAATAAATGAAGTAACTTTTGAAAAAATGTCTTCAAATATCTATGTGGTGTAAGTAAGCAGGGAAATGTGCAAGTGTTGCTTAAATGAATTTTACTTTTTTACTTTTTATCATAAATACTCCCTAAAGTGTTCTGACATTTTAAACTTCTTAAATCTGCCACTCAGAGTTAAAATGTGGTATGACAGACTGTAGCACTGAATCCGACAGAATTTCTGATCTCACTAGAAATGAAAAGGCAAAGACAATTCTGAAAAAGCAAACAAGTCAAGAGTGAATGAGAGAGATGAAATATCACCCAGAAAGGAATAAGCAGAAAAAGACAGAGAGTAATCACAATGCTTGAAAGGATTAGTGGGAGGGAAATAATGGAAAAATATGTGGGCAGTAGGAGCATTTACAGTGTGGATAAGAACATATCATCACAAGAGGAATGTGGATATCAGAGGATGAAGGCAGTTTGCTTAGCTCCCATATTTTGGGATGCTGTTGGAAGAGCATATTGTGCTGTAAGCAAGCTATCGCTCAATAGAAACATCTACCCTTGAATGCTTGCTACACCCCACATCTGCCCATGATGGCCTGAAGGAAGGATAACACTTGTTTACCATGCTGCTTTACAGGGACCGGCAGAAGGAACAAATCCCTTCAGGGGAGCTTATCATCCTGCAACTGCTTGACCTATAAAAGCAGAGAGTGCAGCACTCTGTTAACCTTGAAAGACCAAATTCTTCTATGTGTAAACCATAAGGTGTGGGACATTTCACGCAAAACAGTAATACCTTGCTTCACTTCAAAGTCCATGAAAGAATGAGTGCTAAGGAAGCCTCTTGCAGTGCAACCAGCTTCAGTTGGTCCTGGAAGAGAGGATCCATGCTTGTTTTCTAAATGCTAGCTATTTTGGTTTTTTACAGTCTTACAAAATCCTGACGGAAGTAGCCTGTACAATTAGGGGTGGCCCTTCCCGGTGGAAGGTGTGGAACTGATTCCTCATGCAACACAGCCACCAGACAACAGTTCTGCTCCCCAGTTCTCTTCAAAACTGGTCCTTTTTCAGCAAAAAGCACATCACAAGGTGGGGAAACGCAAGCAAACCCTTCTGAGCTCTGGGTTTCCTCTGTGTACATATAAATCTACACACATATTTAGGTATATTTCCATGCATTTAGTGAAAAAAATCTGTCTTTATATACATAACAGACAAATAATAACCTATTTATCATATCCACGAGGTAGTTGTTTCAAAAGAAAGGTTATTATTTTTTCACTTGAGAATATTCCTATTGCAGATTATATCAATTCAGACTACTACACCAAGCAGAACATCTTGCACAGATGCACTTTTTTCTCCTTGTCTGATATACTTTAAACTCCTTGTTTCATCTACTCTTCCTAAATTTCTGCTTTTCCAGTTGAAGTTCTCTGATCATAACTTTCTAGGCAAAAGGGATTTCATAAATTATTTGATCAAAATAAGAAAGAGGTTCTGCAAAGTAGCAGACAAGGGTTGGGAATACTTACCCTGCTGCTGAAAAATAAATTTTCTTTTAACAGCTTTGCAAGCAAAATTACTTCTATGTTCTGCAGAAAATTAGTTTAATTGAATTGAATTATGAGGTTGCTGCCAGATTAAAGGGACAACTCCTCTCCTTTTCTTTGACTATCTCCCACTTCTTCAGTATTGCCTCCCCAGGATCAAGTGAAATACTCTGTCATTTACTTATGACCTTCTAGTGAACACTGTCTAAATCTCAAAACAAAATTATTGCTCGTTTGTAGTACTGCCTGGCTGCATTTTACGCAGCAGAAACCTCAGCAGTATGACAGTCCTCTTTGCATCATCTTCTCTACTTTTGCTGAAAACAGATTGTAACAAAATACAGTGAAAAATCAGATTTGTGATTTTTTTTTCATTTGCAATGCATAAGCTATGCAGGGATATGCAGAGTTAAAGAGAGACATACAGAGATACCATATTGCCTCCCTAAGAAAGGATAAATTCTCAAATGCTGAAATTCTGAAATAGGAAATAGGTTCGCATTTGTGTGTGCTGTTGTTCAAATACTTAAAATCGATAAGGAAAGTGTCAGAGCTAACTCTATTAATTCCATAACCTTATAAAAACATCAAATCACTTTCCACAAAGTAACCATGAGTTACTGCAACTGCAACATGCCTCAGTGATACACCCATGATTTACCAGCCCAACTCTGTGATGTTTAGCAATTCTGCAGATGTGAATGGGCTAGAAACTTTTAGCAGTGCTTGAGTACTGCTTTCTGAGGCTTTATAGCATGCCTTGGTGTATAAAATTGTTCACCCAGAAGTTAAAAGGTTCACTCTCAGGCAGTCTGATTCACATCTATTCACAGATGTAAAAATCCTGCTCTCCTAATTGCATATGTGACAAACCTATACTTATTACAACAATTACTTAAACATAAAGGCAATTAGTTTGGTTTTGTCTTTTATTGGTGCCTTCTGGTACAAGACAGTAAGTTAGCCCCATCTGACAATGAGCCATGTGCAATCAGTAATGAGTATGAAGGGTAAGCTGAAATTCTAATAACACATCAAGGAAAACAGATGCTGAATATTTGTAAGTACACATATTCTTGATTGTGTAAGACAAAATTCTGGGTTAACAACTGCATGTTAGCAAGCATTACCTTGCAGTTATCTGCAGGTTATGAAACACGCACACACGAGAATGTGCATATCCAGAATTCAACGTGCAAAGTGAAATGCACATTTTGCACATCAAACTATTTGGATTTCACAGAGGGGTGATCTCAGTCACCTGTGGGCCACTTACATGGCACTGATCAGCTCCCTGAAAGCTTCTGCTTGGTGGGAAAATCCCAAGCGTCTCTCAGTGACTGGGTAATAGGAGTTTGAGAATCATAAATTCAGATTACAGTCTCTTGTATGAGTGGGGGAAATTGACTTTTTTGTGGTATGAGATTGCTGCAGATTGAAAGGACTAGTGTTAGTTTCATGCTGCTGAAAAAACTATTTCCCTCATCATAAGGACACTAATACTTTCCAATGCATACCATGTAGAAAAGATAGTAAATACAAAAATCATTTTAACATTCAGAGGTGTTAAATACTTACAAAATGGCTTTCAGGTGAACTGTATACATAATCAATCTCCAGCTGATAGAAAGATAGCTAATGAGGTCAGTAACAGGCTACAAAGTCTCCCATTTCCCATAAGAAGTGCTCCTCAAATGGATGTGAGCTAAAAAAAAGGTTCTATTCCCATTGCCCACATCGTAGCAGTTCTGTTGTTCAAACTGGCTTCATTTTTCAGAGCTCTCAGACTTGTAATTTTCGGGTTCAGTTCTCAGTGTAGCTTGCAGTTTGGGTGTTTACACATGCAAATAATTGCATGTGTAGTTAACACGTGTGCAAATATGACTTGGTAGGCATCTAGACTGAGATTTCCAATGCTCAATTCAAAATAAAAAGAATAATAAAACATGTGTGTTCTATGTATTTCTTTAGAAGTTTGCATGTGCAAGCAGGTAATTGGGTAACAAGTTACTACTGCTTGCATCTGTCATTTAAAAGGTCCAAATGCAAAAGAGTATCCAGAAACTATGACATTGCACTGACAGTTCTGAAAATCTGCTGGTGAGCATGAAATTTGCCATCTGTCTTTTGTGCTATGGAAGCCTTTGCAAACCCTCAAAAATCAGCTTTGTTTGGGCTTGTGAAGGATCCTGTGCACCAGATGGCACTTGTATTGAGCTTGGCGCTCAAGTAGCTGGCCACAAATTAATACACATTTTATCAACATTGTAAAAATGTTTATAATTTCATGTGACTCTAGCTTACCTTTGAAGTTAGTTACTCCCTCTTGATATGCAGAAGTTCCTCTCTGTCTGTCATACAACTAGAATAAATGTATTTCTGAGATTTGAAAGAGTTGACATCAGAAAACATATGGTAAAAACAACTGAACAAATCAAACCCATAAATGTTGTATTTGTTGTGAGCTTCATATTGCAGTTATTTATGAAAAAATGAAAACAAGGTCAAAATTGTGTTAGACAATGTTATGTTCAAAGGAAATGCCTAATATTTTTAAGTGTCTTTGTCCACTTAAAGTATACTGAAAGTACAGTGAGTTGTTCTAAAGTATTTGGTCTAAAATTAGAGGTAGCGAATATAGATACCACCTGAAGGAATAATCTAGCAATGTAGTTGGAAAACAGATTTGTTCCAGCAGAATCATAAAGTCTTTGCTTTCCAGGAGTCTATGTAATCACTGGCAATCTTTTCCATGTTATTGTTGTCTGTTGTATTTTCTCATTATCAGAAGCAACACTGGCATTCCACATTGGCTATTTTACATTGGCTACAGATGCAGACACTAGTAGTTAGGTATTAATTATTTGCACATGTGCATTCTGTCAGGATATTACGGATCTTTATTCAATCAAAGCAGAACAAATTTAGGATTGTATTCTTAAGACTGTCCCCACTGCATTTACATCTACATCAGAAGTTTTAATTTGGTCTGCTGCTGTACATCCATGGCCTATGGAAGTATTTATTTGGGAAAAGACAGTTGGTACAAGACACAGATATAAGTCATAAGTTCAAAACCAGAACAGCCAAACTGAATAATAATTGAGTTCATATAGATTGTTTCCTTTATTATTAATACTTCCAGAATACATGGGAACTAAAGAATATACTAGTATGAGAAATTATAGTCAAAGGAGCTTGACATTTTGGTGATTGAAATAACAGAAAAAGCAGCATGATTCAGATTATCTATATATGTATATACATATAAGTTCCAAATGATTCTCCAGTCAGCTTTTTCCTTTCCCACTCCTGCTAATGCCAGTGCTAGGATGGAGGAGAGAATGGAGGAGACCATATGACTCCTCCACAGTCTCTCATTTCAACTGGAACTGAAATTGCTGCATTGTGCTGCAATTGTCCTGCTGCATTGTGTTGCAGGACCCCTGAATCCAGGGTTGCAGAATCTGAAGTTCTAAACGTGAGCAATGTTAATGTGAAAAAAAGATCATAATGCCTATATTCCTTGGGATATCAAGAGCTTACAAAACAATAAGGCTGTTGAAAGAGGATATGATTTTAAGCAGAGATCACTCATAAAATAAGCAAAATTTCAAGAGAGAAAAAAATCATTAGTTTCTACATTTGTTCAGTGGTAGTTGAAATAGCTGAAGTGTATTGACTGTGAAGATCAGTAAATGTTATGTGTATTTCAGCATTTAGAACTCTCAGTTACGATGCATGTAGTCAATTCCCATACAGGGTCAACAGGAGACATCTGAAAGAACAAGCAGGAATGGAACAAAGGGCTCACCACTGGTGATGCTTCCACAAAGACATCAAAGCTCTCAAGGACTACTGCCAGAAAGGTTCACTCTGAACATCTGAGATGGCTAACATCAGACAAACCTACAGAGATGCTTTCTTTGACCAAAGGGCAAAACATCAAACAGTGACGAAGAGTAAAACTGTTATAAGATTTTAGAGGCACCGTGTTAAGGTGGCTAAGGAACCAGGCAAGATCTGAAGGATGAGATGCTTAGCAACAGAAGATGCTATAATAAGATGAATATGGAGCGTATCTGCAGTTTTCTTTCTTTTTGTTTCTAATGCTAAAGTAAATGGGGTGTCATAGTTCTAAGAGGACACTCAATGAAGTGGCTAATGTGCATGCGAAGGAAGGAAATAAAGAAAACTGAACTTAATACCTGAAGTATTAAGGTATTAAGACAGAGGAGTTACGGAGAAACAGCTCCAAACCTAAAAGAGAATAATGAAATTTCTCTGAAAGCTAGGCAAAGGCCTGAAAGCAACCCCCTTATAAAAAGCTTTCAGATGGACTGAAAGGGGAAGAAGCTGTAGCTGTTCCAGTAACCCTGACAGATACTGAAGGAAACATCAGAAACTGTCCTAAAGTAAATGCTGAGGAGCAGTAGAAGCATTTCAAGGCTTGCCCATCGATCTGATCATGAACTTGGATTTTTGTAATGATATAAAACTACTTGGGCCAATTAGCACAGACAATTTTAAATGTCAATATGACCATTAGTAGTGAATCACAAGCACTGATGGGTTTTACAATACAGGAATAAAAAACACAGCTGAAGTTGAGATGAATCACAGAACAGAAAAGAAGAAATGATGGATGTATTTTGTTGTTCAAAAATATTTGTCGTGACAGCAAATAAAGATTAGACTAGTAGAAGAGGCCCAAATAGCTAATACTACCAATTCCTGAAGACCCTACAAGCATTTAAAGATGCAAACTTGTTTTACAGACATTTGTTCGTATTATAAAACCAGCACACATACAATAGGCAAAGGATAGTTTGAAATGTTGAATCAAACATGGGCTTGCTCATTAACGTACATATTAACTAGGCAGATGAAGATGTCAGACAAGTTTAGAATAAAAGTGAAGCTTTATAAAATTTCTAAATTCATATTACAATTTAGCACTGACATTACTGCAATTTAGTACTAACATTAAAAAAGTGAACCAGACCCCATGTAAAGACCTGTGTATTCGGTGGTGCCGATCTAAAGGGAAAAACACCTGCAAACATCTGAGGAAGCGCCATGTCTCCATGCTCAGTCCTCCAGTAGGTGGAGCGTGCTGCTTCTCCATTGTTAGAATGTCTGATTCGATTCCCCACCATTGCGTGTAGACCGGTATATGGTTTAACTACATGGTTTGGAGAGCTGGACATGGCTTATGATACGAAGATGCTGTCACTCTGTACTGACCTGTGACTCTGCTTTTCCTTCCTTTTAGTCCCAGGAGCTGCATTAGACCTTCCTGCACGTGTTGTTAGAGGAACTGTGTCAGGCATTAACAGCACCAAGTGCACAAATAGCTAACGAACATTAGCAGAAGGCTAGCAATACAGGTAAAACGATGTACAAAGACGTACACGAAATGAAGGGAAATCAATCTCAAGTGAATTGGCTTAAGTTCTTGCAAAATGCACCCTATAATCTTCATGGTACTTTGCTAATACATAAAGGGGGTTATCTCACTTCAGGAAAACATCTTGAAGCCTGCAGTATCCTCGATTAATGGCTGTATCTGTATTGTCATTGCTACACCCCAAAAACCTCAACAGCTGGTTAAAAATATTCAAAACAGCACCAAGACGATGAAGCATTTTGCTGAGCAAAGTTGTGATTGACTCTGTGAGATGGTATGTTTTGTCAAATTAGAAAAGCCATATGTGGTAGGGGCATAATTATCTGTATAAAACCCAGGAAGAAATGTACTCATTACTGTGTACTTGTGAGTGAAGACACGACTTGTAGTATAGCTAACGTTGCTTGAAGCTCCAAATCATATGACACATTTTAATATTTTTAATTTTTCAAAGCTTTTTGCTGTTCTGGCTACAAAGCTTTATACTGAATTTGTGTCTCATGCTGAATCCTGATGAGAAAGTTTCAGGAAAAAATACTTTAGGTATGAACAAGAGGAGTTAAAGAACATGTTGTTGTCTGCACAATACAAAACTTCTTACAATGAGCTGGGGAGAAGTTGCCTGAGATCACTTATGATGCTAAGACCTGAAATTCATCCATGGGTTGCCTAATGTCCCATTGTTACTATTTGGAAAAAAACAAGCAAAAAACAACTTTCAAGGCTGTACTTCAAAACTGTGTGTAACAGACAAGAACTTTGCCATTTCAAACATAACTCAAATGAAAAAAGGAGACTCAAATCAACAATCATTCAGACTGGACAGACACTGAGAAAGAAGACTAAATGACAGCAGCAAATATGCAAATGGTGTTAAAATGTGGTTCCAGGCTAAGAAGACCAAAATTGCGTTCTGCCTTTGAGCCTAAGGCCATCTGCAAACAAATATTGCCTCCATAGTCATCTAGTACATATTTCAAAATATTGCCATCTTTGCTGTATTTTAGATTCTGAATGATGGGAGAAGGGAGGATATTTCAAAAGGAAGAGTTAGCAAAGAAAATTAATTGTATTTCCAAATATATGTAGATAATGCCCTAAACGTCAAAAGCTGCAAAGTAGCTTCCTCCTCTCTCTCCCCCCCAAGAAATAACCAAAACCAAACCAAGAGATTTTTACTTAATCTACATTACTGTAGAAATTTCGTGCTTTGTATCAGTCTGCAAAAGTGCTAGAAAATAGATTTTTTTAAAAAGCACAGTGCTTAGCATTGAGTGGTACATTTGTTTTATCAGTTTAAATTAAACTAATTAGAGTAATCACATATATAGATAGATCTGATACAGTTCTGAGGAGATTAATAGTTGCTTTCCTCAGAAAGAGTTCTTCCTTTTTGACATGCATAATTGATATGTTGGAAATAAAAAACATTCTCTGCTATGAATCTCCTTGGTTTCATGTCTGCCATATCACCCTTTTTCTTGGTTTTATATTCTGTTTTGTTTCAGATTACAAAACGCTGAAGCAATAAGGTGTAAAGAAATCTTTTCAGGTATCTTTCTTTTACTTCTAAGGCTAATAAAGGCTTATTTTAACATTTTGAAAAGTGTCATTCCCACCTGTACAGGTGTTACATTCATATTCTTGTTAAATGTTGAGATCTCTGTCTGAATGTTGCTTGAAGTCTTGCTGTGATCTTTATGCCAGGTTCAACTTTAATGAACAAATGCAGCTGAGAGAATTCAATATGCAGAATGACTCATGTGATTATAAAACTGTTTATGGTGAACTGATCTGAATTCTAGAATAATCCCGCTCTGACTGTTACAGTGCAGCCGCATACTGCCTTCTGGTGCCAGATCCACTTTGCCCCCAGGACAATGTGTTTCTACAACTAAGCAGCCTGAGCTACTCTGGCCTTTTTCTTTTCTAGACAAATTTACTTTCTGGCTGGATAAAATGGACGCGAATTAAGACAGATTTGGAAATTGTATGTAATGACACAATTTTAATGTAAGGAGTGCTTAGGCTGGCTTTTGTGGAAAACGAATCAGGAAGCCAGACAGCATGTTGTTTGGGACCACACAAGGCAGGGAGGTTGGGAGAACACAGCACAAGGCAGACTGAGAACACCAGTCTGCTATACTGTAGCATGCATCTGCTCGCGAGATCACGAGCTTCCATATAGCACTGCCCTTACGAGATTGGTTGCTGTAGTGAATATATGTATACAAATAACAACTTTCTGGTCTCTATTTTTTGTTTGTTTTCTAATAGTAAAGCGTGATCACTGCTGAAAATAACTGTCATTTAAAGATGAGAATAGTCCAGCATTTTGTCAAATAAACAGTTCTTCTAAACACAATGTTGTATTCTTCCTATACTTATTGGTGTTGTGAAAAACAGTACATATACTAAAATACTCTAGATGGCCTTTGCCACTCTCCCTAGTATGGGCAAAGAACCAAATTAATTTTTTCTTTTACTCTTTTGATTCCTGCTCACTGAGTACATCCATTATTTGCAAGCAAGCAAACCTTTTAAACACTTCTGATTTCAGCACATTTCTTTGATTTAAAGATGTCATGTCAGAAATTGAGACACATAAGCTTCCTCCAGGCCTTGATGCATTTGAGATTTGCTGTATGATGCTTTTGATTTTAGGTGGCTAGAAGCTGATCATTTGTATTCACTTCCAGAGATTCAAGTAGGTTGACTTACCTGTGATTTTCTACTTTTTTTTTTTTTTGACTATGTTTGGCTTTTTCTGGTCCTGAAATGTCACTTACCTGACAGGACTTCTCAAAAATAATCTTCAGTGGCTCAGAGGTTATTTTGGCTATTTTCTCAAGTATTGTAGATTGAATTCCAAAGGCCCTGATGATTTGAAAGCATCCATTTTATCTCAGTACTTTTAATTTGTATTCTTCCTATTTTGTTCAGCATGAGTTGTATTGTCAAATGCCTGGTTGCCAACTTTTCTGGGAAACCTGAATCAGAATATAGGTGGTCAAACCCTCTGCGGTGTGAAGAAGTGACTTTTGCAACAAACCCCAAAATTACACTGGATAAAGGTATGGATCATGGCATGCAAGAAAGACACAGACTCACTTTTCACAAGGTGTCCTGTGGAAGAAGAGGAGGTATAATGGGCACAAGTTAAACCTGGGGAGATTCAGACTGGACACAAGCAGAAAATTCTACATGATGAGAACAAGCAGCCACTGGAATAATCTGCCTTTAGACGTGGTGGACTTCCCAGCAGTTGACACTGTTAAGATTTGGCTGGACAGGGTGCTGGGACATCTAGTCTAGATCATGCTTTGCTTAGAAAGGTTGGGCCAGGGGATCCTTGAAGTCCCTTCCAACCTCGGATTCTAGGATTTCTTTTACTTCAGTTTGTTTCCTGAGTGTATAAACGTGTTCTGAAAACATCTTGCTGCTGTTATTTTTATTTAAAAAGAAACTTTAACGTTAAGCATACAAAAATGCAGTGATGGGGGCACTAGGACAGCGTGCTACGGCGAGAAAACAATGTGATTATTTACAATTATGATTATTTACAATTATTACCATTCTCTTTTGGTTTTTAGAAGAAACAAAACCGTGCCGGATGAGCTGAGGTTCTTTCCCCCCCCATTCCCGACAAACCCGCTGGGCCGGGCAGTGATTCCACTGCCACCGAAAGGCAAATTCCCCCGCAAGCACCACGGGGCCCACGGCCGGTGGTTCCCTGCCGTGTGCCCGTGCTCGCCCTGTGCCCATCGAACCGGCTGGACACGAGTCGCCGGGGCCGCTGCCTGCACCCCCTTCGCTCGAAGGCCGGGTGACCCCCGGCTCCGCCGGAACTGCAGCATCACCGTCTGCCCTCTGCTTCCCGCACGATGCAGCTGTCACGGACGCAAAGAATAGGTGGGGAGGGGGCCGGGCAGGCCTGCTCTGGCTATCTCCTCGCATCGCCACACACACACACATATATATATGTATGTGTCTGTGTGTATATATATATATGTGTGTGTGTGTGTGTGTTTGTGTGTGTATAGGCGAGCCGCCGGCAGCCCGCTCCGCGCCAGCCGTTAACTTTTCCGCCGGGCTCCGCACCGCCCACCCTGGGGGTGCTCACGGCGGCAAACTTCCCTCCCGGCGGGCCCGAGGAGGGAGCTTCGTCCTCCCCTTCACAAGTCCGGGCAGGCCCGGCCGTGCCGCGCTGGGCGGGGGGTGGCGCGGCGAAGCCCCGCGCTCGTCCCCGGCGGCGGGCGCCGCTCCGGCCCGCCCCGCACCGGAGTGAAGGCGCCGGGCTTCGGCGGGCTCGGCTCCTGCTGTTGCTGCCGCCGCCGCCGCAGCAGCAGGAGGAGGAAGATGATGGATCCAGGCAAGGAGCCCCGGGCGGCCGCGGGAGAGCCCGAGCCGGCGGTGTCGTTCCAGGCCCGGCTGTGGAAGAACCTGCAGCTGGGGGGTAAGAGCCGAAGCGGCGGCGGGCGGGCGGCAGCCGATCGCCGCACTGCGGAGCCCCCCGCTCCGCCGCCGGCCAGCGGCAAGGGGGACCTACCGCCCGGCGCTAAGTGGGGCGGCTTCAAGCGCCGGAGGCAAGTGCTGGACCGCGTCTTCTCGTCCTCCCAGCCCAACCTCTGCTGCTCAGCCGCCGAGCCACTGGAGCCGGGCGGCGAGTCCGGCTCCGCCTTGCGCCGGCTGCGGGAGCACCTGCTATCCCAGGGGAAGGGGCCGCCGCCCGGCCGCCGCGACGACCCCGCCGCCGGGGATGAGGGGCCTCCGGGCGGGAAGGAGGGCCGCCGGCCCGGGGCGCACCTGTCCCACCAGAAGAGCTCCTCGCTGCCGAGCACCGCCTGCCTGGAGCAGCTGCTGCATGGCTCGCCCGCCGCCGGCAGGAGGAAGGAGCAGCGGGCGGCGGACGGCGACGGCAGCGCGGTGAGTGCCTAACTTTCGCCGCGCCCCGCGGGGCTGCGCTGCAGGCGGCCCTCGGCGGGTGGGAGCGGGGGGCGAGGCGGAAAAGTGGTCCCGGGGACGGGAGGCGGGAAGAGAGGCGAGGCGAGAGGGCGGCCGCCGGGAAAGGGCAGGGAGGTGAAGTGAGAGAACGGGTGGCGAGGCGGGAGGGTGGCTGACGGGGAAGGGCAGGGAGGGGAGGTGAGAGAACGGGAGGCGAGGCGGGAGGGCGGCCGGGGCTGCCTCTGCCCCCCGCCCGCTGGTGCGACGCGCCCTTCGCCTCAGGGAGAGCTGCCGCGGGCCGCCGGCGCCCTGTCACAGCTGCCCCAGCCGCGGGGCTGGACCCGACTGCCGGCGGGACGGCGGCTGTCGTGACAGGCGGTGTGGCGCGGCTGTGTCGTGGGCGCGCTGCGGGGCGCGGTGTGCTCGTCCCTCAGAGCTGCTCCCGGTGAACCATGCGGAGAACGGGCGTCCCGAAGGCCGAAGCTGGGGTCGAGCCCGCAGCGCGGGTCTCCTCGCTTCACGCCTGTCCCCAGAGCCACCCTGCATCCCTGAGGCCCTGCACTGCTGGTTTGTGTCCTTGGTGCATCCAGGGTGGCTTTTGCTTAGGTAACCTCCACTCTTTTCTTGCCTGTTTATCCAAATTTGAATAATTAGTTGTTTTAATCTCTGCAGGACATCCAAACGACTTCCACTAGTTAACAGATAGCTAGTTGGCAGAACGTACCAGGTGCTGTCACACACAGCCATCGGTTCAGGCTGATGAAGTAGTTGTTCTTCCCTCATCTCTTGGGGAAGGTGGTGTACAAAGCCATAGCTCTTCCGACTGTCAGTTTTGAAATTAAGTGGTGAAGCTAGTATTGCTAGGGGCTGTTGAAGCTTGCAATACATTTCCTAAGAGAGAAAAGCAGACGTGAGTCATTCTGGAGTTCGTGTAATTTAAGCAGCCATCCACTTTTTGCAGGAAAAGTTGACTAATACACGTTATTATATATTGTCTTCTGTTATAATTAGGAAGAAATGAGCAACAAAGGTGTGTGAGTATACTTGATGACAAAATCTGTGGTCATGGTCTAGTGAAGAGCAGTTGTGTTTCTGCAGTGACTTGGAGCATCCCTTGAGGGACCGTCATGTCCCTCTGCAGAGTCCAGCCCTCACCTCTACAGATACGGGACCCAGACCTAACTTTATGTCCACGTCCGTCAGAAGCTGCCGTGGTTATCCCATGTATAAATCATGCTTTAAAATGTTTTAGGTGGTCGCTTCTTCAACACCTATTTTAATAGGTGTTGACGAAGTAAAGAGTAGTCGGTTGCTTTCTCTCCCTGGCTCACAAAAATCTATCTTACATTTTAAGTATTACATCTAGCCATTAAGAATATATGGGGTTCTCTTCAGTTTTGTTCTGCTGTTCAGCAGGGAATCAGCACATTTATTCACAAAACATGTACTTTTTTATTTAGTTGTGAGGGCATTACTCCTGTTTTGGACAAGGTACAGTGATAACATTTGACAAGAATACTGCTGATCAAAACAAAGTGGTACCCAAGCTTTCTAACATGTCTTTAATTAGCAGGATTATGGCCAGTTCCTCCAAGCAATTTCTAGTATTTCTAGCACTTGGGCTGTGCCTCCATATCATAAGTTTGGAATAATGTACGTTTTTCAAATCCAAGTTTTACTCACAGCAGCATAGACTTTCAGACTTCTCCTGAAAGCTGGTTTTGGGTTTGTTTTTTTTTTTTATTTTAATTTTATTTTTATTTTTATTGCCCTGCATCTTTACCTGTCCAAAGTTCAAAAAAATTCTGGTAAGTAACAGAATCACAAAAATGAGGTTAAATTATCTGTAAGTAAAACAACACTAGAATTACAGCTTGCTTTAAAATGTATTTAAAACTTGATTGAAGGCAAACAAATGCGACTGCCTCTTTCAGATCAAGACTGAAACTGAATTTTTTAGCAAATATGTACACAAAAAGACCTACTAGATATTTTAGGAGAGATGGTGGGGAAATATAAAATTCCAGGAGAAGTCAAGTTTCTTGTGCTTTTAAGCTGAAATAATACAGTTGTCATCAGTGAAAAGGAGCACGGGTTAGTGCAGTGGATTGAAAGACTTACAGTGTAAGTTGCTGTAGTCTATGTCGATTTAATCTTGCAGTGTACTCTTTGGCATAGTTGAGAAATAGTTTGAAGTAATTAGAATATGATGTAGCGATACTGCATTGGACATGGCCAATCTAGCAGAGGCTGGGTTTTCTTAGGTTTGGATAAAGCGTTTGTTGCAGTGAATAGTATTAGTGTCTTGGTTTCAGTAAAGGTGCATGCTTACACAAAGAATAACCATTACATTTCAGCACTAAATGCTGATCTACTTCTCCCCCAAAGACTGGATACTTCTTACAGGTGTCCTTGAATAGGGCATCTATTCAAGTAATATATATAATTCAAGTAAATACAGTAAGTACTCCATTTGAGGAGAGAAAGGCATCGTAAGTACTGTATTTGTTGTCAGGAAAAACAAGGTTCCTTTTAAAGAGTAGCCAAAGTGTAAATATGGTTTATTAGGATGAAGAAATAAACACGAGCAGAATTAAATATCATCCTTCTTCCTCTTCCAAAGGCTGTATATCAGGTTTTCTTGGCCAAACCTTTCCTAACCCCAGACGTGGCATGCAGCCACCTTCATGCAGCCGAGAGCTGAAGGATGTGTTCTTCACCCTGGAGGGAGCAAGTGAAGGGTGAAAGTGGAAGCCTTGTGGAGTGTTTCATGGGCAGGAGGTGACAACAGCCCTCCAGGAGTTTTGCGGCTCATGGGACTTCCAGCTCTGGGAATGCTTCCCATGTTTTTTTCCCATTTGCCCTAATAATTTGCATTTCCTCACCAGTGGGAGCTTGGATTTACCCACCAGTGCCTGTGCCAGCATGGTCTTTCTCCTGAATGGGAGATGCTGCTTTGAATGGAAAGCTTTATGCCACTTGCAGTGTGTCATAATCATGTAGTGAAAACCAGGAGGGTGGAAATACCACTGTTTCTTAAGATTTGCAATAATAAGGAACCTACAAGTATTTAATCATCTCAATTAGAGAACACTGGTGTGAGCGTATGTCATCTGGAATCGACAGTGCATGTGAAGAGCATTCACGGGTAAGGTTCCTGGCTGAAGAGGTGTCCAAGCTGCAGTCTGGCGGCTGTGCTGAGAACACGTGCGGGCATGTTGCCCCAGTGGTTTCCTGACAAGATAATGATTTGTCTATTTTAGCTATGTCCAGGTTGATCTGTTAAGCTCAAGAGTGGACAGGTTCTTAACTGCTTCCCTCCCTGTCTTTTTCCAGTTTTGTGGTTATGTGACTATATTGGAGTTGTGGGAGGGCTTACTGCAAGGAAGAGGAGGGGAGGAAGGCGAGGTACTCGACTGTTAGATGTATAGCCATTGGAAATGAAGCTTCATTAGTTTTGCTGCACACAAACTATTTGCTTAATTAATAAGCATTCTTCAGACCACCGTTTGTGGGTCTTCCGGGTCAGAGACTGGTAACACTGGTCTAGACTGTAGAACATGCATGATGCAAGGGAGAGGTGAGACAATGAGAAGAACTGGAGATACGTATCCAGATCTAGGGTCTCTCCCATTTTCTCAATAATGTGTAAATATTGCTCAATAAAGTTGGTGTAAGAGGGTGAGCTGTGTGGCACATGAGAGGCGTCTGCTGAAAAAGGGGAGTTTAGTGAGCTGGGTGGTGTGGAAAGAATTTGCACTTCGAGGAAAAGGAGCGTGGTGGTGTACTGAGGTGTCTGGGAAGGAGAAAGGGAGTAGTAGTGATGAAATACAAGCAGAGGTGGAGTACTGATGGCGTAAGAACAGAGGCAGAGTTGTGAGAAAGTCTGAAGAGAGGAGAATCTTGAATTTGGTGTGGAGGGGGATGCAGAGCCAACAGTAGCCTGACTGGCGTACCATGCATGTTTTTTCTGCCTATGCCAGAACAAATCTATATCTGGCATAGAGCCACTGGAATCAGTGAAGTTGCACAGGGAAAAAATTTGGCTTGTTTGTTCTAATTGATGTATTTCACAGGTCACGTTTCAGTAATTGATCCAGCCAGTGAAAGCGAAAGAACCGAATAAAGACAAAAGAAAAGGCAGAAAATGTCAGTGAAAAGCTACACAGATAATGCCACCCAAGAGAATCTTAATTGCTACTACAGATTTCCAAGACACTGCACTGGGAGAGGTGAAGGTGGTGAGGAAATTTGAACACTTCTGACTGTCAAGGATTACATTTTCCTGAGATAATGCCAGTACAAAACAAGGAAAGTCAGAGAGAACTAATTTTCACAGGTATTTGGATTATGATTCGAGGGCATTCTGAGAATAAATGGGCAAAATTTCAGAAACCAGGAGAAAGCTTGATTTTGGGGATCTGGCCACTGACACATGGGGACTAAGTGTATGGCTGAATGTTTAGGCTGGATCAGAAGAACCTAGAGCTTTTTAATAGAAATTACATAGAAATCACAAGCAGGAGTAAAAAGCTGTTGCTAATGCTCATTTCTTTTTAAGAAAGCTGTTGTGGTCTCTCAAGGCTCTTTGCTTTTTCAGGAGTTTAATTAGACATCTGATTTTATCAGGGGATGTTCTGCACTGCCCTGTTTTGTTGTTGTGTGAGTGATAAAAGGCTTATCTTTCAGCAGCTTGAGAAGCATTAAGCTGTTTCTTGTGCTCTGTCAGCTTCTGACCAGTCTGTCAACTTACAGTATGTTAGTACAGTGTGTGTATATTACTGACAGGACAATAAAGAGAGGGCTCAACAGAATTCTTGAATAACTTCTGCTTAATTAACTAAAGAATCTCTCCAGAGTTTTCAGAGTCAGCTGCAACATTTTTCAGAATTGGCCAGTTCGCATTTATCCTCATGTGAAACACTTCGCTATTTTAAAGTGAACTAGGAGCAGCTGTTAATTTACTGTTTATCCATGACCTCATTTAAGCTTTACTTTATCTCCCCTCTCTCCCCCCCTCCCCCACTATTTATATGTAAATGTGTTCATAGTAAAATAACGGTATTGAGAATGATAGATGGTTGGTGGATAGGAATTGCAACAATCCCTGCACTGAAGGAACAAAAACCTGCTTATTTTCTACTGGGTGATTCTGCTGTGAAGTGATTGAGTTTCAATGTAAGGATTTTGGCCGGTTTTCAAGTGACTGTGTCAAAACTCTGTTACTTCAGTGTACTTCACGTGTGTATCTCATAACCTCCTGAATTGTGTTAAACTTGTTAAATGTAAAAAGACAAACACCTAAATATGGTTACAGCATTAAGCTTTTTCCCAAGAAATTCTGAAAAATGTTCTTTCTCTCTTGTTGGAAGTGCTGGATGCAGAAAATTATTAGGCATACCAATAAGACTTATCAGTTACTATATTGTTGCAATAAGAAGTACTTTTTAGCATCTTAAAAAAGTATGATTAAGACAGTTTTAAGACTGCCAATATGTCATTTGGCAGCCAACTCTGTAGGTAGTTCTAATTTAACTGTTTTGTCTTGTGATGTGGTACTAACATACTAATAAACCCAAGTGTCATAATTTCTTTTCCTCTTGGATGAATTCCAGGTCTTTGGCAAGGTGGCTGAGGACTCTGCATTGATCTGAAGACTGAATTTGGCTTTTTCCCACTAATCTTAGTATCGATCCTAGATCTTAGATATTATAAGCATTATCTTCCAGGGAATGTAAGCCCTGAAGCTTAAGTTTAAAAAAGAACTGTTTTCCTCTTCCTTCCTGCAAGAAGGCAGAATTTCCGCAAACTTTATCTGTGGTAGATTTAATGTATCGAAACTTCAAATTAGAATCATATAATCACAGACTGGTTTGGGTTGGAAGGGAGCTTAAAGGTCATCCAGTTCCAACCCCCTGCCACAGGCAGGGACACCTCACGCTAGACCAGGTTGCTCCAAGCCCCGTCCAACCTGGCCTTGGACACTGTCAGCGATGGGGCAGCCACAGCTGCTCTGGGCAACGTGTGCCAGGGCCTCACCACCCTCACAGGGAAGAACTTCTTCCTGAGATCTCATCTACGTCTCCCCTCTGTTAGTTTAAAGCCATTTCCCCTACATCCCCCAACCACAGAAAGATAGTTCATATCTCCAGACCCAGAAATGTAACAGAGCAAAAATCTGTGTTGAATTACAGACATGCTGTTCTGACAGTGTGTCTTTTCACAGGTGAAATGTATGCCATGAGTGTCACATGATATTGAGCCCAGGTAATGGCACAGCAGAAACACATTTAGAGCTTTTGCTGTCAGTAGGCAGGGAGCTTCAACCACTGGGGCAGATTTTGTTGAGCTGTCAAAATATCAAAGTATCTGCAACACTTTCTCTGAACTGTCTCTTCATTCTGATGTTGGGAAATGTGAACCTCTGTGAGCAGAATTTATTCCTTTCTTCAGGCTGTATTCTCTGTCATTCTTGGCTGTTCATTCTTTTAGATTTTTTTTTTTTAATTATTATTTTTTAGATCAAACCCATTTTTCCCCACTCCTGCATTACTTCCTTCATACTAAGACCAAAAGTTGCTGCAAAAAATCCAGAGGCAACAACTGCATACTTTTGAATGAAACACTGTATTTCAAGCTTTGCTCAAATACAGGAAATCTAATTCATCATCACTTTGTAATTTTTCTCAGGCTTCCCTCTGCTCATATGAAAGGGGAGGAAGTAAATTTCTTTCCAGAAAAAAAAGGCAATTTTATCAATGGTTTAACTACCCTTTTGACCACTGGCATTGTTACAATGCTCTATAAAACTCAGTATCAAACCAGTCTTTGAAATGCTGCAGTGTTCAAACTTTTGCTTTTCTCATTCCTTATTCTGGGGAAGTTCTACAGCTGTTGAGAAAATCATATTCAAGAATGAGTCATGAAATGTGATCAGGCAGATTAGTTTTGTTTTTTTTTTTTTTTTTTGATGAGGAAGGCTGAGTGCTATTTACATACAAAGTTGCCTTTAGGATGCCATTTGATTTTGACGTATCTGATCTGGTGGCATTCAGATTACTGTATCTGCTGTGCTTGTGATTGGGTGATTGTGCTAGGCAAAGATGAATAATCCTTTGGAGGCTTGCAAGCATTTGATGAACAGGATACAATTAACTTGCCCCACAGATTCTTTGTGCAGAATAACCAAATAAGCTGTTCAGTACCTTGCAGTTAATGAGTATCCTTATTGGTTTCTCACCTCGTGTGAGTTCTGTTTCGTATCTCTCATGTAAGAGATGCACGCACCAGTGAGACACTTGGTTGCTGCTTCTCATGTGTGTTATTAAATCAGGGGCTAGACTGCCCTGTAGCTAATGATAAATATTTTATGGAGTTTTTAGACAAATACAAAAATCTTCTGTGTAGTGCCAGAGGGATGAGAACCCAGACACTTTTCTGTTGCCTGTGTTTGGCTAGGGTGGCTTGTGCTGCAGTCGATGTAATTATAAGAGAAGGGGAACGATAGCTAATGCCTTTGTTGGTTCCTGTGAGCCAAGTTCTCTTTCCAGGCCTTTTCTACCCAGTTCTGGAGCCTAGAACAGAGCACGCGGCAGAGGTCACTGGCTGAACTCTAGTTTCAGTCTGTGCTGGCTCTCTGTATGCTGTCAGACTTAATGCGTGGGAAAGAAGTTGAGATTTTTTCCAGAAACTAATTCCGGTCCAGTTTGGACAGGACTTAATTTTCAACTGTGGTGAACCTCCTGTGCTCCGTCCAGAAAATGGAACTACCTTCCGGGAACTCTCAGATTCAATTCTACCTATTCATTTAAGCATTGGCTAAAAAAAAATATAATTAAAAAAAAAAAATTAAAAAAAAATTCCAAAGTCCAGCTGATTCTGACTGGCGAATGGCTCTAAATTCTTGGGGAGAGGGGGCAAAATCTTTCCAGCAGGAAAAAGAAAATGCTGACTTCCTACTGTTGTATTTTGTGGGTGAGAAATGATTTATCAAATGAAACTTCATGCATTGATGCACTGCAGAGAGTCTAGGACATTCTAGGAGGCTTGATGAAAAGTAAAGAGTTACTGAGGTCTGTTAATTGAAGGTAGGAAGTGGAGCTTCCCTCTTTCATTTTAAGGACACCTTTACTCTTACAGCTAAAGGTTTATTCCTTTCTTTGGCACAGACTTCTTATATTCTCAATTTTTAAATTTTGAACATTATTGACATTAGTTGGGTGTTTCAATGTTTTGCATTACTGTAGTCAGTACAGTATTAATATGGATAATGTTCTATGGCACAAGAACTGGCTTTTGCAGTTTGTTTTTCTACTACATTTTAATGAAAAAACAGAAATGCCATGTGGGACTCAGCTGGAGTCCAGGAAATTTGAAGGAATAAGTGTATATTCATAATGTAACCCTTGTGGGATGCATAAAATTTGCTCTCTGAGATACAAGAATTGGGAATTTCAATATTTATCATATTTATAAGATTTATGTCTAAGTTTCAGCTAATAAATGTAGCTCAATATACAGGGTAACAGTTAATCTTCTCATGCAAAAAAGATTTATGTTACAGTGTTTCCTGTGAGTAAGTGTGGAATAACAATAGAAACAGTCTAAACATCTTGACGTGTTGGAAGATCTGTGTTTCTGAAATGATCTGTAGAATGAAGGGATTTTGCTTTAAAAGTTTTCTCTACACAGTAGATACAACTAGGGGTACAATTAGGGGGAGCTTGTTTTATTTTTTTGTGGATTTTGTTTGGTGGTGTTTTGTTTTTTTTTACCCTGTTAACAGTAGTCAGATGCTTTGATTGCCTGGCTTTCAAACTAGGAACATATGGTGCATGGCTGTGTGGTTCTGTGTGGGGAAGACACACTGGGTGTGAGGCATTAGCTGTGTTTTGGTATACAGTGTGTTGCATCTAGGATTGCAGATGATATGATAGGTGTGGTCTAGGTGACTTAGGTTTGTTTTGGTGTGCTGCAGATCGATTCCTCAGCTTTAGAAAGTTTTATCAATCATCTAATCTGGAATTTCTGAATTTCATGGATCTCTGAATTTCATGAGCTCTAATACTCTGTTGTTCAGCCTGAGTGATTCTCTTTCCTTGCCCTTCCTCAACCCACATATCTTAAGTTTTGTTTGCATTGTGTGGGATTTATCTTAATTTGCTTTACTTTCTGAGTTTTATTACTTCAAGTGTGGGTTATCTGAATGAAAATATGATGAGTGGTTTAAATGTCTACTGTATATTTATGGTGATACTTACTTGCTTAATATACATGATTCATACTTTTACCATTCCCTCCGTCTTATTTTCCCTCCAGTAGAAGTAAAAAGTTGCATTGACAGTGGAGTGCTCACCCTCTGATGGTCCTAGACTGAGACGTGGAAATTGTGGACTTCTTATTTCACAGTGGTCCTGCCCTGTGATGCTGCTGTGCATTTGGAGATTTAATGCAGGTTATCTCCTGGTCTGCAACTGCAGGCAGACTTGATTTACATCAAGTTCTGTCTGTATGCTTTTTTCTCCTTTTCCTTCCTCACCTGGTTGATCTAGGCAGAGAAGAAACACAGATGAAATGGAGCAATATCATTTTAGCAGGCAGTTAAAAAAAAGCTAATTAGCATTTTAATTATTTTGAATTTAAGTGACTTCTGCTTATTTGCTGTGGGTTGGAGAACTCCCTTCTACGCCTGACCTGATTACGTTAATTACTATTCTTAGTGTAGACTGCTTCTATTACATGGAATTATTTTTTGTATAAGGTTAGATCCTCAGCTGGTGTTGATGGGTGTAATTCTGTGATATGCATGGCAGAGGATCAGATCATATATGCTGGGGATTTGGTCTGGGTTTGGTGTAGTTAAGTCATGCTCTAGAGGTACAGGTACCATAAGTAAGTGTAAGGCATTTAGTTTTGCTAGTCAGGAGTTGCTGTCCAAGGAGTTCCCTTGTAGTAGGCATTCAAACCCATTAAATGTGGTTCTGACTTCAGAGTTCTCAAGGGCTAGTGAGTCTGCTTTGTGCTCATCTCAGTCTGAGCAGCCCCTGCAAGGTTTTTGTCTGAACTGGGGGACTAAAGAAGAGTGCATCTGTGTCCTTAAGTGCTTGTTTTGATAGACAGTTAGGCACTGCCCAGCAGTGAGATTGGGATCCCTACAAGAAACTGTGAGAAGTGGTCTCTCTCATGGTGTGATGGTCTGCCTCCCAGCCCATCGTGTCACAAGACATAAAACTAGCTATCTAGGAGTTGGGAGCCCTTGATTCAGTACCTTCTTATACAGAAACTATCGAAATCCTCATCTCCTGCATCCTGCTAAGCTTGAATCTTTTCTAGATAGTCATTTTCATAGAACCACAGACTGGTTTGGATCGGAAGGGAGCTTAAAGCTCATCTAGTTCCAACCCCCTGCTATGGGC
Organism: Strigops habroptila; assembly: GCF_004027225.2. Lineage (NCBI taxonomy): Eukaryota > Metazoa > Chordata > Aves > Psittaciformes > Psittacidae > Strigops > Strigops habroptila. The sequence continues at coordinate 23,942,486 of NC_044302.2, forward strand.
AGGGACACCTTCCACTAGACCAGGTTGCTTCAAGCCCCATCCAACCTGGCCTTGAACACAGCCAGGGATGTGTGCTTTAAAGGTATGCTACTTTAAACGGAAAAATTAAAGAGCAGTGGTTGTAGAAGACTCATGAGTAAATGTGAATCTATCACTTAGAAATTAATTAAATCTATCACCTAGAAATTATTGATACTGATACTTGTTTTTTAATTGTTTTTGGGTTTTGGGGGCAGGGTGGTTGTTTTGGGCATTTTTGGTTGCTTTTTGTCCTTCCATAAAAAAATGCTAAATGTGAAATGAAGCAAGAATTGACTTAGGAAAGAGATCTTCGTTCTCTTTTTTGTGCAAGGTGATACTGAAAATTTTTATAGCTTGCAGGAAGGAAAATGGAGATTATGCTGAAGGAAAAGCTTGGTTGCAGGAAATAGCTGTCTTATCATTTCAGTACCAGTTTACAAGACAGGAGAAGTAATCTCTTTTGCTTTTATATAGTAAGTTCTATATGTTATAACAATGAAAATACATTTTTGTTTAATTTATGACATCGCTGAAGTGCTCTGTTAGGAATTGATACAAATGTGACATCAGGCATATGCGTAGCCAATTAATAGTCAAAGCTATCACTGCTTAATAAGAGGCTTTTTGCTATGTTAGTGCTAGAGACTTGCCCACTTCATTTATTCAAAATTAAAATATCTTCATTCAGAAGAAACCAACTTTCAGTGTTGTCATTGTTACTTTTATAACAAAGTAATGAAAAGTGATGACTAATTTACCTATTTGCCATGAAAATATAGGTAATTCTTGATAACTGTTCCTACATATTTGATTAGGTTGTGATACATGTGATGGTTAAATACTTCTTCCTGTGTGTGCACATTATCTAAAAGTAAACAGTTTAAGTAACAAACCTTGTACAATTTACTCTCTACAATTTAATAATTTTTGCCCTCAAATGAAGCTTGTCCCATCATGGATGAGTAGTTTTCTTTTCCAAAGCATTTTGCTGAAGGAAGCCTGTTTTAGTTGTCATTTTAATGTGTTTAAGCTTGGTGTTTGTCAAGGGTGGATGTCTACAACATTATTTTTTTTTCCCCTCCACTTTCATGTGGAGAACTACCTACTGGGACAAAGCCTTTTTTTTTTTTTTAAGTACCTAGCGTCTCAAATTTTGTTGTATTTTTTAATTGTGTTTCATGGGAGAGAACATATTGCTGCATTCTTATTTGGAGTGTCAGATTGCCTCTCTTACCTGTGTCATGACTGACAGCCGTATGGCAGTTTCAATTGCTTGCACATAAAAGACAGTATTTGTTTATATTTATCTCTGTTTTAATGTCATTTAGCAGTGAAAACAAGGTGAAAAAAAGGAAAAAATAGCCCAGCATATCACACCCCTTCAGCAATATGTGACAAGCCAGTTGCAGACTGGTAAACTGTAAAAGACTTCTGAATTGCCATTGATTTATTTTTAGAGTCCATCTCCTCCTCCTGCTGGAAAACTTGGAGTCGCCTTCTTTTCATCTGTGGATTTATGTATTACTCCTGCCCTTTCATGATCCTTCTATATCCTGATAAAGTGTCTCCTAGGTGATCAAGGCAGCCCAGATACATTTTTTTGTGGTGCTTGGACTGCTTTGCACCATTCTGAAAATGCTCGAGCGGCACTGAGCAGCTTGATGCACCTCTTCTCTGGGGCGCTACCAGTTGTAGAAGTGCACATACTTAACGTCAAACACATCTTTTCTCTTTTCCTGGAACTGTTTTTTCCAGTGTGAGTGCAAGAAGCCCTCTCCTATGCCTCCATCCTTGCCTGTGAATTGATCCCTCTAGCGCTCAGGTCCTGTTTCAGGTGGTCTGCTTGTCTGGGAAGCCAAAACTGGAGGAGAGAATTGGTTCAAAGAGGTCTCCATCTGCCTGCAGATTTCTCTAGTGTCAGTTCTGCATCCTTGGCAGCCAAATGTGGCCTGAACTACCCCTTACGTTGGTTGTTAGTATTTAATTTTAACGGGACAAAAAGATCATTCTATTCTTGGTAACAATTTTTATTGCTGGTAATAATGCAGTAGACAGACATAGCTAAACTATGCAACTGCAAGCATTTGGTGTCTAAATATTGAAGAAGAATAAACAGTTCCATACTGCATTTTTTTTTTTTTTTAAGTACAAAACTTAATTTTGAGGAGGTGTTTCGCCAGGAAATATGATGGTACATAGCTGTGGAAATTTGGAATAAAGCTAACCTTTTTGGTTTTGGTTTGGAATATGTTTAAGTGAAAACTCTAAGAATATGGAATAGTGATAAATAGAGATAGGCCAAAGCTACTGTATGTTGAGAAACAGAAGGTGCATAGATTAAGACTTTTTTTTTTATCCAATGGCCTATGAAGATTTGTTCTGAAGGCTGTACATTTCATCTCAATAAATTCAAAATAATTGCATTTTTAGGTCAGAGCTGAATTGAAGAGTTAGATTAATCTCCCTAATTTATTTCTTTGTTCATTACAAAGCTTTAGGAAAACGGCTGTGGCTTGTTAGGAAGAGCTGAACTAAAAATATCAGAAACGGTTCAGTCTCTTGTAGATAACTTGTACTAGAGAGCAGTTGTCTGTTTTTTCTTCCCAATTTCATAGTCATTTAAGCATCATGAATTTCGTGTCTTTATTATACCACCAGTTAAAATGTCCCTGTGTTCTTGAAAATTTCAGAATCTTGGGTTTTGAAGGACCTCTACTTTGACTTGCAAGAACATTTTGCCAACCAAATGTGCATGGGTTCTTTAGCTAATTTTCAGGATGCCACTGCTGTTGGTGATGTGCTGTGGTGAATGATTTCTTCTCTCTTCCCCATTTTATTTATGACTGACTTAAACAGTCTCTTGAAAAACCCCAACAAACCAAAACCATTTTAACTTAAAATGTCATCTGATAGATGATGCAGAATTAATTGGGGCTAAAAGCAAGCTAGGTTGTGTGGAGTTGCTGAGGTGCTGAAGCTCTTGTCTATCTAAATATGTTCCCTGTTTATATCTAGTGGATATCTACATAAGTAAGCATAGTAACATTAACTTTAAGTAATATATATACTTCTATATATATTTATATATTTATATATATATTTATATATATTTATATATATTTATATATATATTTATATTTATATATATTTATATATATTTATATATATATTTATATATATATTTATATATATATTTATATATATATTTATATATTTATATATATTTATATATATTTATATATATATTTTTGATATGCTTTCTTGTTTGCATTCTATGTTGTTATGATACTAATTAAGGAATATGGTAATAATATATCAGAATGTAGAGTGTGGGGTCATAGGCTCTGTTATTTTTTGTGATCAGATACTTAAGAGTATCAGGTGAATACTGAAAATAATAAATACTAAGTATCATGCAGTTTTTACACATTCTTTTAAGATAACATTACATGCAAAATGCAGTGGTAATGGATTGCAGCAGACAAAAGAAAAAATATTTTAAAATAGTTTTAAATAATTTTATTTCTCCAGAGAAAGTATTTTCAGAACACCTACCCCATTCACCCTTGCAGACACTGGCTCCTTTTCAGTACTGACTGCGAAGCCAATCACATCCTACCTTGGACCAACAATTTGTGTGTACCAAAAAGCCATAAATGCGTTACCTCAAAAGAAAAGTGATTTTTTAAAATGTATTACTCCAAGCACATGCATGTGATACTCATTAAACTTCAGTTTGTTTGATGCTGAATTTCAAAAACATTCCATATAACAATTTTGCAGTATTATATGTGCTCTCTTTATTCCCAGTGACACTGTGAAACCTGTTCAGATGTGCAATACTTTTTAAATAGAGCTGGTTTATTTAAGTTCTTCTGTCCATATTTTAGTGTTTCAGTAGGAGACCTGATTTTGAGACGTGTTCAGTGGCTTGTAGTACAAATAGAGCTGATAAGGGCACTGAATTTCAAAAATCAAGCTGCTTATTTAAGCTCAGAAATATAGACATGTCGAACTTAGGCATTCATTTGAGAAACACCAAATCTTGTGTGTAATTTGTGCTCACTGTTAGGCAGTACTTCTGTTTAAAATGAGAAGTATTAGAAAATTCTGTAGCTGTGCCAAAACATGTTTTTTCCTGCCTTGGAATTTTAACTCAGAAGATAAATTGGCAGCTGTTGGTTGCACAGATTTTTAATTAATTATTAAAAAAAAAAAAAAAGGGAGCTTAATGTTTAGTGAATTGGCAAAACAGTAATGGTTAGAAAAATGAGAAATTTTCTCAATGGTTTGGTTCATAAACTTCAAATTACCTTTGGAGCAGCTGCTTCAATTAATCTGGTAAAACTGCAACATAGAATAAAGAGGCAAAAGCTTGTGGCAAGAGAGTGACATGCAGAATTAATGGTTTCCAGCATCACATCCACATTGTTTTGCTTCTGCAGCTGCCTGGTAAGAATGGCTCTGTCTAAAGTATCACTTAACATATCCGTTATTGGAATCGGCACTCTTACAAAAAAGGTATAGGTAATTTTGTATAGTGTAGGTAGCTTTGCATCCCTTGAGGTGCTAGGAACCCTGAGTTGTGTAGCACTGGATGGGCCTGCTGTGTGGTGGTGGGTGTAGGTACTCCTTGATGTTGTCAGCTTTCCATTTCACTGTATAGATACGCTTCACTGGAGCAGTGTTTCACTGCTGCAGTGGTACTTTTGCTTTCTCTTTATATACTTTTTTTTTTAAGTATTCTTCAACAGCTGAGGGAATCATGGTGGTTGTTTAGTGGTGCAGCAGTGAGAGGATGGCTGGATCTCTTTATTTCCCCACTTGGTGCATCCCAAGCTGTTTCCTCCTCTTGTTACAACTTCCATTTAAATTCAGTCTGGGGGAGGTCTACAGGTTCCCATCTGTGAGTGGTCACCAGGATCCAGCCAGGGCTTAGGGGAGAGAGGTATGAGAAAAATCCATCTGGCCTTTCCCCTTTTCTCTTCTACTCTTCTGTGTCTTCTGTGTCTCCTGTGTGTCACTTTTGACAAGGGCCTGTAGGGACAGGACAAGGGGGAATGGCTTTAAACTGATGGAGGGGAGACTGAGATCTTAGGCAGAAGCTCTTCCCTGTGAAGGTGGTGAGGCCCTGGCACAGGGTGCCCAGAGAAGCTGTGGCTGCCCCATCCCTGGCAGTGTTCGAGGCCAGCTTGGATGGGGCTTGGAGTAACTCGGTCTAGTGTGAGGTGTCCCTGCCCATGGCAGGGGGTTGTAACTGGATGAGCTTTAAGGTCCCTTTCAACCCAAACTGTTATGTGATCCTATTATTTGTTCTCTCCTCACATTCCTAAAACCTTTGTGAAGAGTTTTCGTTTACTTTGAGCTGGTGCAAGGATGGATGGGGAGGAAGGCTAGCTTCAATCTTTGGTATGCTTTGTGTGTACAGTAAGGCCACTGCATTGGGCAGGTGTTAATTCTTCCTGCTCTGTTTCCTCCAGTCTACATGGCAGATCTTCAGTTACAGAATAGTGAGTCTCCTGTCTGGGATCAGGCTAAACTGGATAACTGGGCCACGTCCCAGAGTGTGTCTCTTTTGGGGGGCCTCGTAAGGGGTGGATTTTGCAGGAGGTAGCGAGGGAAACTCATTGCTGGCAGCATCTACTGGGGGAGGTAGTGCTCTGCTGCGGAGGGCAGACTGCTGGCTGGATGCTCCCTCCTGGGGATGCTGGTTTTGGATCAGCATGGGACCCTGTATGTCTGCGGAAGAGAAGGCAGTGTGGGCCATGACACTCAGGGAGGCCTGTGGTAGCACAGCCCAGCACAGGGGCTGGTGCAAGGTGAGGCCATAGAGCAGGCACATCCCTACCTGTGTTGGTTTGGGAAGCAGGTTGGAGGACTGCTCATAATGAAAAAAAGAGAAGCGCCGTTTACAATGTCTGATTTCCTGCTTTGCAGAGTCTTTTGTGTGGCTGTTTCAAGGCTCGACATGCTTTTTAAACATTTTCATTTACTACACGGGGGCCAGAGGGTATCATTCCTGCCTGCTGGTCAGCAACACCTTGAAGCACTGACAGCCCTAACATGAGGTATGTTAGTCTGGACAAGCTCTAATATTGCATGAGAAGTTTTGAAAAAGTTCTGGTGGGGGACTCTTGTGGGAGGGAGGGTCTGAATGTGGAAGGGGAAAAGGGCAGAGGAAGAAAGAGCCAAAAGGGATTACTTTTATGTTTCTCCCCTCTAGGCTTTAAGGTATATCCTCAGCTATTCTCCCCTTCTCTGGAATGCCTACCTACAACAGAGCTTCTCAGTATGTGTCCAGAAATTGATTTTTAAAAGAAATCAGTTGGTAGAGGCATTCCTGTAGGAGAGCAAGATAGATTTTTAACACGGCCACAGTAGCATCCTCTAAATAATTCAGAATGGAAAGAAGAACTTACTGAATCCTACTTAGTGCACTTAAAAACATTTATGCTGTCATTATCTCATTTTTGAGGAATACATATCCTGATTTAATCTCTATTAATCCAGACTTCTGGCTGTGACTCTCAGTTACTTAAAGTCTTTAAAATTCAAGTCCTGCTGTTTTACGTTACTGTAATGGGATTGAGCTGTGAGGATCATTTGTGTCAGTTTGTGGTGAACTTCTGGCACATGAGGAATTCCTGCATGGTGAAGGCCCAAAGCACCATGAACCCTTAAGTCTGTAATACAGGAGATGTTTGCAGAGAAAAAAAAAGCTGCAGAGGCAACTGTGTATCCTGGCAGCCCCTCCTTTCCTGAATGCTCTTCTTGTCCCAGAAATGTTTCAGCTTGGATCTTAAGACAGCTTGGGGCAGCAGTATGGCTAGTCCAATTAGCCCTGAGACACAGTAGTATAAAGTTTCTGATCTGCATGTCCTTTGTCTGACAGATCCTGTATCATGTTCAGCTCACCAGTCAGGAGAACCAAGTCTTAAAATTTGCTGTATATTTAAAAGTTGTTCTTGTACCCCCCCGAAAACGTAAATTCATTATGTTTACATGGAGGTTACTAGCTTGGGGAGTAGCTGCTTTGAATGTGCATGCAATATGGTTGTTGAAGGTGTAGTGTGGAGCACAGTTTCACTGGGTCAGTGAAAGAAAGAAACCTGGCTGAGAATTTCCAGGTTTCTTACTGTTACAAAAATGGAGCATTCCTCTTAAATATTTGTTACATGTTTGTCCCTGAGCAGACCAAGCAAGTTGCTGGGAAAAGTCACATATCAACACGAGTTACTTAGAAACACATGGAGCAAAAAGTGCTATCCTGGTATGGAATAAATTTAGATTTAGAGTAACAACTGCAAGTACCATGAGTGTTCTAAGAAGGAATTTTGGGGGAGTGGGGTGAGAAGATAATAATGCATTGAAGTGCATTGTGGTACTGCTGTCCTTCAGCCTTCAGAATGACTCATGCTTCTTAAAGTTACGAGCTTAGAGACTGTGAGAGTGAAACTAATGTTTTAGTTTGGATGCATTCTGAGGCTTCCTTTTGACTTTCAGGGAACATTGATTTCTTCAGACTCAAAAGCACAATGGTTATTAAAAAAATAATTAAAAAGTAATGAAAAAGACTTTTTTCAACCTAAGTTTTAATATTCCATTATCGTGTATTGATTCCAGGAGCTCTGAAGAAAACCTCAGAGTATCATGAGACCTGGGATAAAAATTGAGGCATCTTTAACACTGAACAAATATGTGGTGCATATCATCCCGTGTGGTATAATAGAGGAAATCCCACCATAAACTCTGTGAGTAAATGCAAGCAGGCAGACTGAAGGTATTTTAATATCTTCTCCAAAGATAACTCATGAAAATCTTACAAGTGAGGTGAGGCTAGTGTGCAAGTAGAAGTACTTGGTGGAATGAAAACCAAGTGCAGACTGCAGTTTCCAATGCATTTTTGCAGCTTTTCATGCTAGAACTCTTTTTTCTAATCTGGTATAACCTTTAAATTGGAGCTGTCTCAGCTATGTCTTTGTTCATAAAAACAAGAATAACATCCTAAGGATGCAGATACAAAGTCTTCATGCAGTGCTGAGGTTTTCTGTGCCACCAGCTACCATAAACTGCTCATAGGTGAGTTCCAGCTGTCTGCATGGCTCCTGCCGCACCACATCTGGGAGGTGGTTCAGGTGAAAGGAATTGCAGCTTTCTGAAGGTGGGGGAAAAAGCTTTAAAACACACATGGGGTAGAGGATTTCCTTAGCTAAGCAGGAGGGGAGAGAGAGGGTTAGGGGTCTTTGATAGAAACTCTGTTTATAGGAAATCTCAGAAGTATTTGTAAGTAGTTTCCAAATTTGCCTTCTGCACAGTGCTCACATGCTTAAGTATACAAGCACTTTATTTAGAGTCCAGTTAAAATGCTGGCTGAAGTTCATGTAAGTCCAGTCAGAGTGCTGGCTTGAAGTTGATATAATCCTTCGAACCGTTGGTGTCAATATATCCAAGGTCAAAGGCTAACAACAGTTAAATGCTGGCTGAAGTTCATGTAAGTCCAGTCAGAGTGCTGGCTTGAAGTTGATATAATCCTTTGAACCGTTGGTGTCAATATATCCAAGGTCAAAGGCTAACAACCACTTTTTCTCTCTTAGGTGATTTCTGAACACAAAGCTACGGATGCTGCAGATAACTGCTTAAATTCAGTATATCTGTAGTCATTAACCAAACTAATATTGAAGACTGATTAGATTGTACAGTATTACTAAATTATTGCATGTGATCATGTTAAAAGTGTCTTGAGAAAAGCCAGTTAGGTTCCAAATTTTTTTAATTCTTGAGGTTTTTGGTTTATTGTGTTGATTTTTTTGTTTGTTTTTTCTTAACCAGGTATTAGCTATTGGTTTGGTTTATCTTGATTGATTTATCTTAAAACAGGAAATGACTTTGTTAAGCAGAGGATGGGAAGGAGACTAAACCAGATCTATTCAGGCTGAAGTGATTTATCGGAAGGTTTATGGGGAAAATGAAAAATGCGTAATAAAACTTCTAAATAATGCAAAGATCACAGTGCATCCATCCATAACAATAATGTGAGCTGCAAGGAGCCATGAAACTGTAGAAGGATAAATTTATATATGCAGGCACAGTATTTAAAAAAAAAAATAAAATACTGCTGCGTATCACATGCCTGTACTTTATCTATGTGCTTGCTGGGTTTTCTGCATACTTGCAGTGCAAATAATTCAAGTGAATATGTGGGTATGTATACAGATCATGTGTGATGCTTCATGTCATTGCACACTTTGTGTGTGTTCTACACATAACACTGTAAATGGAAGGCATGTACATAGTAGGTGCTGGTAAGCCAGAATAGCGGGCATCACAGGACAATAGAGTCCTATTTTCTGGTCTAAGCTTGTTTTCTGCTTTAGAATTATTTATTTTTAGTTTAAAAAACCCTGATACAATGCAAATTCTACCCTTCGTTGAACCTGGATGGCTATCTATTGCTTGGAGCCTCGTGGCATATTAGCAGGAAAACTCATGACTCAAGTATTTCTTGGGTAAGATCCTGTTAATTTAGAAAGAGTGTATAACAGTGCCTTCTGCCCTTCTTTTGCTGGACAAAGTAGGAGCAAAAAAAAAGAAAACAATCTCCTTACTTACAGGAGTAAGGAGACTTATGGTCTGCTAGGCATTACTCATTTCTGGCTGTCAACTTGGCTTTCTGTTTCTGTGATTGCTTCTGCCAGATGCACATACAGCTGCATCCACATCAGTTCCTAGCTTCTGGTTTGTATTCAGCCAAGACATGGGCCATTTTTCAAGAGTTCCTTGGCTTTCATTTAACTGCACTGAATGTTGCTACTGCATTTCCAGCTTCAGCTGCTCAGGCTAGTAGCTGATACAAACTCCATTCCAGGGTCCTCTTAACCTGGTTCTTCCTTCTCATTCCTAATCATTGTTGAGAAACTTCATACAGTGAAAGTAACTGAATATTTTAGATTTTAAAAACTTTACAAATTACTTCAAAGATTACGGTGCATGTTCAGGCTTTGAGCATGGAATCAAAGAAATCTTGTTTGTTGTATTGATTGCTTAAGGAGCTGAAGATCAGGTTATTTTAAGGCTTCAGGGTGGTAAGTTTGTTGTTAGGGGGTTTTTTTTTGGTTTTTTTTTTTTAGGTTAGCTGCAGCTATGATTTTATTTTCAGATTCTAGGAGCCTTCATTTAATTTCTGCTAGCTTTATCTTCTTGCTGAATGTAAGAAGAGTTCCAAAAAGATAAGAGTGCATTGCTTAGACGCTGAAATCAAAACAGTACAACAAAACCCCCAAATATCTCTACCTGCTTCTTCTGGTTTCTTTTTGCTAGCTTTTGAAGCTGTATCTTTTGATGCTGTAGAGGCATTCATCTAGTGTGTTCCAGGGTGGTCTGAGAAAAGATTATATGGTTTAATCTCCTACCTGTCGCTTGTGCCTGTGATACAAGGACATTTTGCAGTTCTATGTGCAGACTCATTTTGAACCAGAGGTTTCAGGCAAGAAATGTTATTTAAGAAAAAAAAAAGAACATAAACCTTAAACCTTTAATCATACATAACAATTTAAAATTGCTGTAACTGTCTTTAGCACCAGATACTGAGTTGCCTTCACCTATTGAGTCAAAATGTTTGTTATTTTGTTCCTTTCAAGGCTGAGGCAGTTTACGTGTCTCCAGACATTAACAGATTTTTCACATGGTGGATAAAGGAAAATAATGTCATGTTTCTCATTTTAGTTGATACCAGCTGGCCATGAGCTTTTTTTTTTTGTTTTGTTTTGTTTTGTTTTGTTTTGTTTTTTTTGTTTGCATTGTAATCAAAACTAGTGAAATAGGTATCCTAATGAGCCAGGTCAGCTGGAGGAGGTGATGAGGTCCTGCTGCTCCTTCTGGGTTTGAGCTGTTTGCTCTGCAAAATATGGCTGTGTTTTTACCAAGGGTTTTGAGCAACATTATCTGATTTGTAAATTCTGAGGTATCTTTGCTTTACGATTATTAGCTACACATCAAGGGAATATTTTTTCCAGTTACTTTGTAAGGTGCATATTCATTTGTTTTATTTAACCTTGCTTATGTCTGCAGAGTAACAGAGATTGCGGTGGGACCAGCTGTAGTTAGTTGCTCTCTATAAATGCTGCTGCACTATTTCTGGCACTAAGAAATAATTGTGATGTTTTACAAGGTGACAGTTGACTCTGGCTGCTGTGTACTGTGGAGAGCATGGAAGACATCTGCATTTTGTCCATGAGTATGACTTATTTGCCTAACTATTCTTATGTTGTGGGTGGTATAAATTTAAGTTATTGCTTCATTCTGTCCGTCTAGGAAAAGGAGCAGTGAGGTAAATTGTTTTGTCTTGCACTACTCTTTTAACTATAGACAAAACAAAAAACTTTGGTTTTCCATTTAAAACCAAAGCCTGGATATTTGAGGCAAGAAAGCACGAAATGGTGAGATTTGCTTCTATTGAAAATTACTGACACAGATACTTTGCATGCAGCTTTTGCAGATAAAGCCAGAGGCTGTTGTGGCATGGGAAGATAGATAGGAACATAATGTATTCTGTACAGTGGGGCATAGGACAGAGATCCCCCATGCTGTTACAGAGTGGAAGCATCCATTTACTGCAATATGTGCTTATGTTTTGGGGGAAAAAAGTTCTGCCTTGAAAAGGACTAATGCATTTGATGGACTTGTTCATGGCAATCTTTAACATAGCTATACTGTCTCCTATTGTGGAGCTGTTGCAGTCCTGCCAAAGTAGTTCAGGGTAGGGACATGTCCTAGGAAATGAGAAACTGGAAGATACCTTAAGTCATGATCTCAGACCTTCTTCATTACTTTAATCAGAATCTCTAAGTTCTGTGTTTCTTTGGGTAAACAAGAAATAAAAAGGTCAGGGTTTATCTGTGCATGTGGGTCAGTTGAGTATTAAGGCGATATGGATCCTTCTGAAGTAGTCAGGTCAGTGAGAAGGAGGGGTGGAATTTAGAGAATGCCATGAGTGAGTAGACATGGGACTGCTCGTGAGGCCTCTGAGGACTGCCCTCCAGCAGGAACCAGATGGAAGAAACAGGGTGTGTGCTGCAGTCTGACTATGGCAGATCTTCGGTTTTCTGTTGGAGTAGAAAAATTAGCTTCCAAACTACCTTCATAGAATGGCATCTGACATTTTTAGCTCCTGAAAAAGGCTTATTTGTTTGTTTCAGATACTGTATTTGTAATGCCTCAATGTCCTTCTGTGCTTTCCAAATGCAGTGTGTTTCTGGGTGGCAGCTGAGAATGGTGAAGCACAGAATTTGCCCTTACCCTCTGAGTTCTTGCTACTTGGTTAAGAGGAGGGTTTCTCAGCTAATGGAGCTCTTTGTGCTGTGCTATGGGTTGGGACGCTGGGGAGAGGTGTACAGGACTGCTGGAGCAGCCCTCCTGACCTAGACCCCTGTATCCATCATCTGTGTGCTACTTTGCATGTCTGCCCAGTAGAGAGGGGCTCAAGTGTGGCATATAAGAAACATGCTCAGAATTTATTGCACAAGTGAGCATGGTCAGTAAACAATATAAATGCTTTGCCACAGGTCAGCACATTCTTCCATTAAGATATGTTTGATAGGTTAGCTGATCATCAAACAGGATGTTTTGGCATTTGCTTTTGTAAGTTGGTGTGCTTTTGTAATGCAATGCATTACGAATAAGCATTGCATTACAAATAATTCTTGAAATTAAAAAGTTTAACTTCAATGGCAGGCAGGTGTTAGTTATGTTAGCTTTGTTTACCTTTGTTTACAGAACGCTTGGCTTGCTGCTGTTACCACATCAGACTTCCTAAACTTGGGTTTGCTATTTATGTGAGGCAAAGTATGTGCCTTAAGTGCTCAAGTTCTGGTGTTATGTCAGGTTTCCCTTGGAGACACTTGTAAAGAGTAAGATAAAGATCAACAGACTTTATCAAGGCATTACTAAAAGCCAGGCAGCTTGATTAATGTTGTAAAGAAGTCATCAGTGAAAGGATTATACAAAAATGATGTGAAAGAAGGAGAGAAGCCACCATACCAGCTTCTGTTGGTTGAATTTTCACATAAAGCTTTTGAGACACAGAGATTTTTAACAGTTGCAAACTTTATCTTTTAAAGCTCTTATAATTGAGATTTTAGTGGACCACAATTGAACGTTTAGTGAATTCCCTGAGTAGCTATCCTAGATATCAGTTTCTTTAAAAACTTTTTTGTAAGTTCACTTTCAGCTGCACTGTGCTTGAGCAAGAAGTAGAAATTCACAGGTTTGACTTCACCAGTGAATGAGAGAGCTAATCTGGCACTGCCGGGGATTTTGCTCTGTAGGATACCTGTGTAAAGAAAGGAGATTGCCTTCCCATATACCTATTCAAAATCTAGGTGCAAAAAATAAATGAAGGAACTTACAGAAATGTGAAAGAACAGTTGCTTTTTATGGAAGGGACAACAAAAACAGTCTCTCTTTTAATAGGAAGTAGTGTCCTCTAGTACTGGAAAATTGATGAAATTGGAGGTCAGAAAACTCTGTTGTACCTTCCTATGTACTATGCATTATTAAATTTCTGGAAGAAATAGAAGAAATAAGGACTTACGTACTTGAAGAGAAATGCCTAAAAATAAGTTTGTGGTATGCTAATCCCTTGTGAGCGTAGAAGAAAAATTATTTTAAAAAGCATACAGAGTGGGTTTGTTTTTCTTTTTTTCCTCAAGCATTGTCTTACACGTTAGGAAATAAAGTTTTTACCACTTAATCTTCCTGAATTATTTAGATTTGAAAACACAAGCAATCACATTTATTTTTAGAATGTAAGTTGTTTGGATATTATGAAATAGAAAATAAGAACTGCAATTTAAAAAAATTAATAGCTTGGAATACACTAAAGCCAAGAAGCCAAATATGATAGACACAAGAAAAAAAGTGTGCGCTAAACTTCCGTGAGCTGTTTTAAAAAAATAACATTTGTGAATGTGTCCCTTCCCAACTTCAGTTCATAAAATCCTGATACTGACAAAACATAAAACATATTAGAAGAAGTGAGAGATATTTTGCACATTTTTGTACAGATACATAGGGGCAAAGGATTCCAAACATGATTATGTTTTTGTTGTTAAAAAAACCTAAAATTAATATAATTCAAAATCTTTTAGAATTTTGATATGCAAAATAATGTTTTCATACTACTAATTTACTCTCCTTTACTACTACTTACTCATGACCCTTCACTGGAAGGGTGAACTCAAAACACCTTTCAGATATTTTGCTTTTTGTTTGTTTTGTTTGGTTTTTTACATCAACATGTAGACGAGCAACAGAAGGGAAAATATCCAAGCTTTAAAATAATGGAAGGGGATTTTCTGTGAATTTTCCATTAATGCTTAAAAAAGAAAACCCTCAAAAGGCAAACAACAAAAGCAGGGTTTCAAATGGTACCCTGGTACTTAGACTTCTATAAGGCATTTGAAACCCTGAGGACTGGGACATTAACCTGAGTAATACAACCATTCTTCAGTTTGGGAGTTCTTGTTAGATTCCCAGCACTTTTTAACTGCCCAAATTCCTGTTTGTGTCAGGTCAGATCTGTGTGAGCTGACTCCCTGTTTGTTATCATTTTTCACATACCAGTGTGGGTTAAGTGCTGAAAAACGTCTGTGATCCCTGTTTCTGAAGCCCCAGTATATATTACTTTTACAATGCCCCTGAACAGCTCATTCAGAAGAGATGACAGAAAATCCCAGTTCAACAGACTATTCGATGTCGAAGCATAACTAAAAGTCCTTTAGTGATGCATTGTGTAGACCTCAGCATTCTCTCTCTGTGGAAGATGTGACAGTCTGGAACTCTTCATGTGCTAGTGGCCATGTATGCACCTTTGCTGTTAAAGCACATGGCAAGATGAATTATGTGTCAGAAAATCAGGTTTATATTTAGCAGAGTTTATTACTGTCTGCACCTTTGCATTTGAGTGTACTGTTCTAGAAATAAAAAAATTTGCATCAGCCTAGCACTGCAGTCATGTTTTTGCTTTTTTGCCAGCTGGAAGAAGTGGAAATACACCTGGTGGCTATATGTCTGCTTATTTATGAAGAACTTTTTCCGGGACCTAATTTCTGTGTCAGTAATTTTTTTAAAAACAGTATTAACAAACTATTTTCCAGAAAATAGTACTTGCAGGACAGAAGTTGTGTGGGGAGTTTTTCATTCATCGTGTGACTGGGCTGTGCTGTGTCCAAACTCCATCTCCTAGGTGGGCTCTTTTGCCAAGTTTAGCTTGTTTGAAGGTCACAGCTGCTGTTGAGCAGCCAGAGCGTAATGAGAAGTCAGATTGCTGCATGGAGCACGATTGACAGAGCTTGTACCTGCTTTGCTCTCAAGACAAACACCACTCAGGCAGTGCTGGGAGTGTATTTGTAAATTCTAATTCCACAGGCTTAAGCTAATCTTAGTTTTTCTTGCCTATGAGGTAATTGAAAGTATTTACCACAGCTAGAGAACTGAATGAGGAAGGAAGAAGCACGCCGAAGCAGCAGCTTGTGTACGTGAATGTGTACGAATACATGTGGACTCCCAGAAGTGTTCACAGGGCTGTACAGGCACGTATAAAGAAAGGAGTCTGGCTGAAAAGAGTAAGTGTTTTTTATAGGTAAATTGGAATAGTTGCATGGTCTCCTTATGAGAACCTGTGTGAACTTTTCTGTCAGAATATTCCTGTTCATAGGAACTAATTTAATAATTTAATAATCTGGTATTAGGGATTTTTATCTTTTAAAAATCTTTTTCTCCTACACTTTTCCTGTGCTGTGATAAACTTGTTTTTTTTGTGCAGATTCCAGTAGAGTTAAGGCTCTTCTGTCAACAGGTAATGGGTTTCTGTGGGAAGGGTGCTAATCTGTGTGGTGGGAAACCCGGGTGCTGCCACTCACTCCCTGAAATCATTTCACTAAGTCCTGTCTTTCTGCTTTTGTTTCTGTGATAATAGTATGCCTTACGCATCAATGTCATAGCGGTAAAGATGAGTTAATTATTAACCAGCTTCTCTATCAAGTATAGTAGCTTCAAGAGTAAGGATCTTGGCTTGGGTTAACCAGCACAAGATTGCTGCAGATTGTCGTGGCAGTTTATTCAGCTGGGGTTAAATTTGGCTCCACAGTTGAGCTACCTATCTAGCTTGTGTTAAATCTCAGCTGCTGCAGCCACAGCAAGGTGCATCACGCTTAAAACTGGCAGCATTTCGGCCAAGAGTAGGAGACTTGATTCTGCTTTTGGAAAACTGTGTAGCTTATTCTTTAAATGACAGAAAATACCGAACTTTGCACATCCAAAATTTGCAGTACAAATTTATTTCATTAGGTGGAATAGAGTCTCAAAATAATCATCTATACTTAAATGAAGCAAATTCTCCACTGCAGAAGTTTAATTTATGACTTAGACCAGTCTAGTAAAATTTTTTAACATGTATGTAATTTTAAGCATATAAGAGAAGAGTTGCATGGATTTGTATTACTGCAGGCCCTTGTTTCTTCTCTCCAAGAAGTGCTTTTGATCCTGCTGATCTTTTACTCAAACCCAGTAAGGGTATTCTGAATCTCTGTTGTTATACGATAATGAATAATGAAAGAAATGAAAACATGAATTGCACTGAATTACAGTAACTCTGTTATTTTCTGAAAGCAAACGTTTTTCTGCCTGTGCTGCTTTGGAGAAATTTAAATTGGTTTTTTATAGTAAATTTAAAAGGAGTTTACATTAAACATAATGTCTAGTTAGTAAACTTCAACAAATGCACACTGGTTTTCAAAAAGTTCCTGTGTTCAAATGTGTAGTTTGTATTTTCAGATTTATGCGTAACAGCTGTAACATTTCCAGCTTTATACATAACAGCTAGGACATTTTTGTTTCTTTTAATAATAATGCAGTGGGGGAATGAAAGCCTTTAGATTAATTCTTCTACAAAAGTTACCTATGAAAGGAATTGCCCAAAAGGAAGCCTAATACTCTATTTTGGGGAGAAGGATTTATATAATCTTTTACAGTACAAGAATATCACAAAAAATGTATATATGCTTTACATAATGTTATATGTTCTATAATGTTGTATGCGCTATAAATGTATGTATGTTCTATATAAGTTCTGTATAATGTGACATATCACACAGTCGGTTTCTGAAAGCAGATATATTCCAAAACCTGGTTGTTAATTTGTGTTTATATTGTTCTTGTAGTGTGCAAAGTGTATAGTCAAGATGTAGTTCACCTTTCAGGTATATTCTTTATCTGAGGTAACAAATTGACTATACGCTATATTAATTATTTCATCTGACCATATTTACACTACCTTTTAAAATTTTGAGAATTCTGTAAAATAGTTGGGAACAAGTAAAGCAAACATTTGTCTGAGTTCTAAGAATAAGGCAGAAAAGTCTGTTTGTTAGAAGAGGAATGTTCTTTGCTTACAGTGATCCTACAGTTTCCATATCTCTCATAGTTAAACCCTGGAGACTATTTGCACAAGTTACAGGTTACTGATATTGCTGAATGAGGCACCTCTGTTTTCTATCCCAGGTATTTTGGTGACTGGTGGCAGTGTGGTGATTGCAATACCCCAGCTTCTTGTGGGGAGGTGCTGCAGTTCCATTACCTTTTGCTTGGGTGGGTTTATTAAGAAGTGTTCTTTGTTGCAGTGAAGGAGGTGTTAATGCATTAATGCATTCACCCACGGGTTGGTACTGGGGGTGTCTCCTGTGATACAATTCTTCTGGAGAGATCACTATGCAAAGGGAATGCAGGCTTTTTCTTTAACTGTTGAGTTGTCAGAGGGCAATAGAATGAAATTCTATTGTCTGTGCGTGGAGCCCTTCCTCAGGCAATTTGAGTACTTTTGTACCATATGAACTTGGCAGCTAGGTAACTTCATTTGCTTTAAGTTTAGATTTATTCCACTGAGACATTTCTGACCCTCCCACATGTCTTTTTTTTGGCAGTAATTAAGCAAGTATGCACGTGCATTTGTATGTTTACATGCAGGGGTATGCATCTTCATCAGTGTACACCAGTGCTACAACAGAATAAACTTGAGGTTTCACTGTGTTTCAGTAATGTGGCATTGGAAAGAGTCTGCTCTGAATCTTTTGTCTCTTCCCAGTGGTGATTTCATGGTCTTATTGGTTATTTTCTGTGCCACTGCCAGTGGCAGGGGGTTGGAAGCAGATGATTTTTAAGGTTCTTTTCAACCCTAAACATTCTGTGATTCTATCAATAGTTGTAGTGATGGAGAGTTTTTTCAGCTACTGCTTTACTTTGCTCTCTTGTAGGGCATAAAGCGTGTTCAAGGGAGATGGAGATCTGCTGAGCAGTGATATGCATGCATAAACTCTGTCATGGTTTCAGTTGTATTTAACTGTATCATTATGTAATTGTTCTGAAAGAAGCTTTAATGTGTTATATAAGTTAAAGTTAAAGTGAAGTGCAAGCTCCTGCCCCCAGGTTGGGGCAGTCCCAGGCACAGATACAGGTTGGGTGGAGAAGTGAATCAGAGCAGCCCTGAGGAGAAGGACTTAGGGTGTTGGTTGGTGAGAAACTCAACACGACCTGGGAGTGTGAGCTTGAGCCCAGAAACCTCATGTGCTGGGCTGCATCCCCAGCAGCGTAACCAGCAGGTTGAGGGAGGTGATCCTGCCCCTCTGCTCTGCTCTCAGGAGACCTCACTCGGACTACTGTGTGCAATTTGGTGTCCTCAGCAGAAGAAAGACATGGAGCTGTTGGAGCAACTCCAGAGGAGGCCATGAGTATGATCAGGGGACTCGAGCACCTTCCATGTGAAGATGAGGCTGAGAAAATTGGGGCTGTTCAGCCTGGAGAAGAGAAGCTGTGTGGAGATCTCATAGCAGCCTTGCAGTATCTGGAGAGGGCCTATAAGGATGCTGGGGAGGGACTTTTCATCAGGGACTGTAGTGATAGGACAAGGGGTAACTTAAACAGAGGAAGTTCAGGTTAGATCTTAGGCAGAAGTTCTTCCCTGTGAGGGTGGTGAGGCCCTGGCAGAGGTTGCCCAGAGAAGCTGTGGCTGCCCCATCCGTGGCAGTGTTCAAGGCCAGGTTGGACGGGGCTTGAGCAACCTGGTCTAGCGGAGTATTAGACCTGCCTGTGGCAGGGGGGTTGGAACTGGGTGGTCTTAAGGTCCTTTCCTACCCAAACCATTCTGTGATTCTATGATTCTATGATTCTAAGTTATGCTCCTTCATCCTAATTATATGTTTAATTAAATTTACTAGATGTGTTTTAGAGAAAATAGTTCTTCAAGAATGATTACAAATAGCTCTTTTATATTGCCTATCACTTGAAGATTAACATTAGTAAAATGAAGTACTACTTATTTTTCAAATGAGAAAAGTTGTATTACAGCAGTATTTCTAGAAAACATTTTGAACATGTTTCTCAGGTAACCATAGAGGCATAAACCAGGAGTCTATTCCTTGTGACTGAAGAACAACATAATACTAATATTACTCACTAATCCTTCAGAAGAATATGCTGCTGACACTGGAATTTTAATCTGACCTGTCCTCTGTTATTTCCATCTCTGTTTCCAGCAAATGAATGGTTGGATTTTTTTTTTCTTTTTTTGTTTTTTGTTTTGTTTTGTTTTATTGGGGTTTTGTTGTTGCTGTTTTGCTTTAAAAATTATTTTTATGGTTGTTTTAGTGGCAATTTATATGTGAATCACAATACTGGTAATGTGTACAGTTTCAGAATGGTCATTCTTTAGCATTTCTGAAATAGGCATTGGTAACTAATTCTTACTGCTGTAAACATCTGTGTCTCAGTGCCAGCAGTGAGCAGATGGCTGATACTGTTCCCAAAGTGCCCACTGCAATCGTAAGTGACTGCAAGACTGTGCGTGCCTTACAGTCAGTGCTAGCTAGCCAGATACCCTGTTTCCTGTATGAAGATAAATTGTTTTATGCCCTATGAAGTTAAAGCAGAAGTATAGTCATGGGATTTCAAGTTCCACTGCTATAATTGCTGTTTCTTCTTTGTTCCTTATTTCTTTTTGAAAATTGAAATGGCTATGAGATGATCCGAAATAAGATAGAAACCTGGCTGCAAAGTGATTCTGGAAGTATTACGTCTGATTGGAGACTAGATACATTCATATTTTTTGTGAAAATGTAGGAAAAAATCTTGTGAGCCATTTAAAAGCACCTGAGGGATGAATATATGAAAATAACTTTGTCTTTAAAATTTATTTGCAGGATGTTTTGTTTCTGGGTTTTTTTTTTGTTTTTTGTTTTTGTTTTTTGTTTTTTAATGCTTATTTATCATTTATTTGCATGGATTCTAACAGGAAAAGCAGAATGCTTTCTTCTATTGTGTATTTTATTGACAACTGCAATTAAGCAGCTATTTGAAGCCCTAGTTGACATTTTAGATTTGTATAGATGCTGTGCTTTGCCTTACATTTGTACAGGAAATTAATCATAACCAGAATTACTAGGTAGTGAATGGGAACTAGTCTAAACACTTCCTGCATGTTTAGCTGATGCAAACTCTCTCTGATGGTTTTGATCAGCTCTTTTATTCTTTGAATTCCTTTTCTGGTTGGGTTATGTTTCAGTGTTTTTCTGCAGTGTTAGTGGTCTCATGTGGGTGGCCCTGTGACTGGATATCGTATTTTCTAAGCAAGATTTGTATTGGTAGCATCCAGTCACAGCTTCTTGTTGTTAGTTTAAAGGACTTTCAATCTTGCATTCTCTTTCATATTCATTCATGACTGGTTATTTTCTTTAGGCCATGGGATTTTGCCATGCTGCCATGTACTTTGGTACCAATTTTCCGACATGTGGTCCTCAATTTAGGCTGCAATTACCAGGGCTTATTGAATGTCTTTGAAGATGATGTGTCTGGATTCAAGGTGAAATGTGATTAATCCCAGAAACAACTGCATGTTCATTTAAGTTTGACCTCATCTTTGCTTGTGGGAAACAGATTTGTCAGTATTTCATGCAGAGCAGATGCTACCCTTTTGAGTAGTTGTAGGCTGCTGAACTGGTCCTGCTCAACTTTGCCTCTGTAGAAGGAGGAGCTATAAACTGAATCATTCAGTCAAAAGCTTCATTGTGAGGTCTTGATAAGTCTTCCAGTCACTGACAAATTATAAAACACAAAGAAAACCCTTTGACAGGGCAGTTGTCTATAAAGAACAGATTTGTCTTTGAATGTGCCAAAATGTGCTCAACATGTTATGTGTATGTGGAGATCATAATTTTATATTGATGGCCTGTAACATTGTCTGCTGTGAATATAAGAATTTATTCGTATTAGAGAACCTAACTAGTGTAAGGTCTGTAAGGTATTGTAGCTTATTACGATTCTATTTTTGTTCAGGAGCAGAAACTGATCTTACTGACATACATTCAGGTAACTTCTAAACCACTTAAAAATATCAGAAAAATCTATATGCAACATAATGTTGACAAAGGCAAAATTTTGACTGACAGTTCTCTTGGCATGTATTATTCAGATAAGAATGAAAGAAACTTAGTGGCTTTGTGTAGTAAATCTGGTGCAGTATATGGTTGCAGACTGAGCAAAAGTCCATAACTGATGATCCTGTTGGCATATATGCAGTGGTATTGTTGAAGTGTTATCAGGAAAGGGATCACTAATGCTTATGCCAGGGGCACTGTTGAAATTGCCTTTGAAATGTGTAATTTTAAAATGCAAGGTGCAGTCCTCTCCTTGTACATCTGAGGTGTCAGGAGATAGCTGGAAATGCCACTGGTGCTGGTGAAACAGTGCAGGCAGGAGGCCTGAGGTCGCCAGGCAGCAGGGAGGGCATTCATGGGAGAGCCCTGTTACCTTCGTTTGGAGTTAGTGAGCTTGTGCTGAGGCCAGGTGTGGAAGATTTGGGACATAAACTTTGCCTTTTTCTTTCATGCCAGTGACAGCATTACAGGGAACCGAGCTACCTGGATGGAAAGCTCTGAAAAACCTCAGCGGAAATATTTCTGCTCAGTGATGCTAGAAAATAACTATTTTTTTGTGCATGGTGATTTTTAACACGAGTTTTAATGATAATAATGCAGCAAAACTTTTTAGGTATTAACTGTGCAGTCTTAGCACTGATGTCAGCATGGCATGTTTGACAGATCTGTACCTTACCTAAATGAGCAGATAACATTTAATCCTGCAATTTATGTACTCAAGTGAGAAGAATTTTAAAGCACAAGAACTTTTTCTGCACTGTAAACAGAATAGTTGTTTACAGCAATGGTGAGTCATTCTGTATTCATGTTTTCAACAGCTTGGATTATGAAATACCTTTGTATATGTTCATATCTGCTGACAGGCAGGGTACGCAACAAAACGACCATACACTAGCTGTATAACATCCACAGTTTATTAAACAGGCACACTAAAGTGAATAAGCACACTGAAGCAAACAAGTACACTAACGCAAATTGGGTATATATCTCCATATAGTAAGTGAGTACAATAAAGCAAATCATATATATATATGTAAGTAAAGTACAGGGGAAAATTAGCAATGCATCAAATCGTTGCTGCATAGAGAGAACAGAGATTAAGAATAAATGCATCACCAGTTATCTCCGAATCATCATCCAGGCTCACACTTCAAGCTGGGAAGCCCCGTTGCAGTCAATGCCAGGAGTCTCAGGTAACTGGGAAAATTCCTACACAGTGCGTCCACCCATAGGTGAGGCTTTGGATTCGGCCACAAGAGGGTCCTGCTTTTATATTCCTAGAAAAACAACCAGCTTTATGCCAGCTCTGTCATTGTTTGCTTGTGTGGCCGTGAAGTTTCTCATCATCTCACTGGCCAAGTGTGAAGGTCATAGAACAGCTGCACTCTCATGTTTTACTGCTTCTTTCTGACAAACAGTCATAATGAATATACACATATATACTCTACCAGATACACTTTAACAAAAACATACTTTGTTATGTCTCTCGGTCATGAGAGGGAATCAACTCTCAGCTACGTTCCCATCCATTACAATTCCTTTGTTTTATTTGGTTTGGTTTAGTTTTTTTGTTGGTTTGTTTTCCTGTGTCCCAAGCTATGACTTGCTGAGGCGCTGAGCTCCCACAGGGACTGTGACACTACTGGGGTGTTACAGGTTTCTGCCTGTGCTTGAAACCTCTCAGAGGTGGACTCTAAAGGGATGGATTCCCAGATATATAAATGAGTTTGTTTACAATTTGTGTTCATAAATTCTTGTTACAAAGGCATGCTGAACTGAAGGGAAAACATGCCCTCAGTCAGGACTGAGTGCCAGTCAGTACTGCCGTGGTGTTTGGGTCATGACCGGATCATGGAAGCACCACGAATGCCCACTTCTCATATAGTGCTCCTTCAGGCACAGGGCATTGTGCAATTCAAAGTAACTCTACCAGCTGTTGATACCACTTTTCATTTTATTTCCCTATTCAATCCCAAGGGTTGAAATGAACCAACAAAGTAGACCTGATAAGCATATCGAGTCTGGAGGAATAATCCTTTTAAATAGTAAACAGCTATTTGCTAAACAGTAAGCCTCAACTAGAGCAGAACCACTCTTCACTGTTATTACTTGCTGTAACCACCACCCAGAAAAACATAATAGCCATTATTTAGGAAAAGCATCTGTAAAGATCTTACTTGCTAAAATATTTGCTTCAGGGATTGGTGATGCAGTGGTTTTTAATGAATATCTTGCATCCCACATCTCTTAGATCAAATAATGAGTTTTACTGCATGTATTACACCTTATGCAGATTACTTGAGTTGAATGCATGACTTGTGCCCCCCTTTTGGGTATTAGCTAGATAGAAGGATATACATCTCAAAAAGCTGTCCTACATTTTCTCTCTGCTTCATAAGAAAAGAGAGTAGTAGTATGCCACATTTCAACTCTCAGTTTGTGCCATCACAGTTTCATACAAACTTGAAAACTATAATTGTCTAAATTTTTTTGGAAGCACTCTGATTTCTCCCCAGGGACGTGGTGGATTCCCCAACACTGGACCCTTTCTGAGATTTGGCTGGATGACGTGCTGGGACATCTAGTCTAGGTCATGCTTGTCTAGCAAGGTTGGACCAGAGGATCCTTGAGGCCCCTTCCAACCTGGGATTCTAGGATTCTATCATTCTGTTATTCCAAAACTGATCTGTTGTTTCTTTTGTGTCCTTCCTGGTGAAATGTAAGTAAATCTTACAGCTTTTCCATTGTTTGGCCCCTCATAGATACCATGAATTAAATTATATCACAAATTCTGGGCATCAGAAATGTGCCTGTTATTTAAATGCCCAATTACAGTTCTCTGTGTGGTCTGCATCTGTGTTAATGGTAAGGATTTTTGCATTTACTGGGCAGTAGTTATTTATAATTAAATTTATACCTCTGGAGCAAATGAATTGAAAATAGGAAACCCAACCCGTGCCCTCTCCAGACCTACTGATTAAACAGATATAATAACTCATTTTAAATCACTTTCAGTATGTGTGTCAAGTTCACGTTCAATCATCTTTGAAATGTGTATATATGTAATGCATTTTGAAACTGTCTATTCATAAACAAATGCATCATATATACATTCAAAATGAGTGGTTCATAAAAAATTTAGCAGAGAGGTAATGCACTCCTGTACATTTAAAATTATATTTAAAAATTCACATTCTCTCAGGAACCAAGTTAGCTGAATATTTGATAAGGACTCCCCAAACTCCCCAAACTCATATGGCAGATTCTTGTTCCTCTCCATCTCCTTTCAGAGACGATGCAGACTGGAAGTCTAGCTTCTAAGAGCAAGTGAATTAATTTTTAATACATTACAGTTTCATATACATGAAAGTAGATATTTGGAAGGGTTGTAAATGGAGACCCTGAAATGCCTGATATAATTCAATGCTTGAGAAAGAAAAGAATCCTGAAGGAGATGAGACTTGGGACAGTTTTTCTCCCTTCTTATAGAAATGAGTGTAAGTAATCTTGATTGGATTCAAAGTTCAGCTCTGTTGAGTACTGCCTGACACATCTCACTTACTGTATCTTGGTATTTTGCCTCTGTTAAATTCTTACTCTGTGCTTGGGAATAATCTGTTGCCAGGTTTAATGTTTTGTTATTTTTATATCTTTCGTATGAAAAGTACTTAGGTATTCTGTGGATTACTGCATTCCTGGAAATGTTTTAAAAATTGACAGATCTACTGTGTATTTCCTGCCCTTTTGTTATACCACAGATGTTATGTATGCATTTCATCAATAGAAAGGTATGAATATAAAATTAAATGCAGATGGTTTGGACAGTATATTAAAGAATTTGTCTGGAATATGTGCATTGTGATATAAGTGTGAGAATGTATTTGGCTGTCCTGCCTTTTTAGTCTTTTCTAGACATTTCATTTTGGTTTAGTTAGGTGTGAGTATCACTTGTCCTTTAATGTTAGTGATTGCAATCTAATTAGCAACTTATGTTGCATCGTCCCCAGCAGAGTCTGCCTACCCAGGCTAACAGTCCATGCTTGTGCCTTTCCTAGTTCCTTGGAGCACATTGAAGCTGAAGTTGAGTGTTAGTAACAGTGCTCCGATGTGCTGTGGGAAGGAGCATGGATGCGATAAGATAAAAGGTGAAGAAAGACCTTAACCATGACAGGACATTGGTTTCTGGTGTTCTTGAGCCGTTATCATGGTCAGCCCTCAAAGCACCTTATCAGAACACTTATAGTTGAGAATGCCGTAAAAGTAATGACTCGTTGGACCACTTGCCGGTGAATCATTGGGAATATAGTATGAATGTAGTCCTATTAGTATGGTGGTCAAAAAAGTGTACAATTTCTATTAGAACGTTATGCGTTAACATTCAAGCGTTCTCATTTTAAAAAGGTGAGGGTGATTAAGAACAGGAGCTGTACTTGTAACTCTACCAAATAATTGTGTTGCCTTTCATGACTGTGATCCTACTGTTACAAATGTATGTACAGTGGAATGTAATGCTTGACAAAACACAGAAAAACACATAGGCTTGTATTTCTACAGGCCTTGTATCTCTAGACACAGTTGTGTTGTCTGTAAATCTTGCACATGGTCAGTTCTATGTACCTTTTGACTGAAGTGACCCTGTTGCTAACTCTGTCCATTTTGCACAGCTGACACAAGCTGATTTAGATGTTGAATCTGTTTTGGATCTCATAGTTGATGGGTCCAAATGCAAATACCTTTCAACAATCTCCTTTGGCTCCCATGTGTCTTGGCTCTCTGATGCATCTCCTGACTTGATTAGAAACTTTCCATGATAGCTTATCTGTATCTGTCCTTAAAATATGGGAACGATTGGTTGATTCTCATATTGCTTTGTGAATTTCATAGAATCATACCACAGAATCACAAACTGGTTTGGGTTGGAAAGGACCTTAAAGCTCATCCAGTTCCAACCCCCTGCCACGGGCAGGGACACCTTCCACTAGAGCAGGTTGCTCCAAGCCCCGTCCAGCCTGGCCTTGAACATTGCCAGGAATGGGGCAGCCACAACTTCGGATAATAATACAAATATCAGAGTGTGTAATTACAAAAAAAAAAAAAAAAAAAGAGTAATATCAGCTGGCTGAGGCAGGCAGGAGTAAGTTCCTAAATCCGTTAGTACTCCCACGAAGTATGATTTTTTAAAATTTAAGGTTTTTCTTCACAATTTCCCAGTGCTATTTTAGGCTTGTTATCTGATGAGAAGTTTACAGAAAGCAAAGTTAATACACCATTTAACAGGTGCAGAGATAAGCGAATACTAAGAAGTAACCTTTCTGAAGTATAGAAATCAACCTCACTGAAGGGGTTGTTTCATCACCCAGTACCAAAAAACGCTTTCAAAAGTGTGTTTTCTATTCAGCAACAAACTTGTGTTTCAGGAAATGGCAGCTTTCCAAACTCCTCTTGGGGGTAAGAACGTAATTAGGTGAGAGGCAGGAAAGAGCTATTACTGACAGCAATTGCAGTCCTGGGAATAGGAGAACTGGCAGGGCACATTATGCATTTTAAAAATATACATGAGCTTCTAAGGATCACTAAAATAAGATGTTTCAGGGTTTAATATGTTAGTTTTAGGATTACTAGAAATTCACAGCTATGAGATGGGTAATTCTTCAGTGTATCTGTGTGTATCTTCATCACCACAGGAGGCAGCCGAGAATGTGTTCTTGAGCTCTGGTTTTACTTCATTAGGCAAAATGTCACACTAATTTCTGATGTTATTTGGTTAGAGTGTATGATTTTTACACCATGGTAAATTATTAAAATTATAAATTATCTCAATTGTTTTAGTATAAGGTGCTAAGTATTTGTGGGAGTATGTTCTTAAGTTACAACTATTACAAAATAAATGCATTATTTTTGTTAAAGCTAAGTTGATACTTTCAGCTGGCATTCTTCCCTCATGTATAGTATGACTTATTGTTATCTCGAAAGTTTTGTAAAGTTACAATAGAGCGAAGTGATCATTAATTTACTATCTATATTAAAGATTTTATATAGCTAGGTAGGACAGAGCTTTTTCTAGTAGTTTTGGTTCTTAAAGGAGGCATTTCTCTTTCCATTTCTGTTGGTTGCTGTTTGCTGTAATTGAGGAAAAAGATTTTGACATCTGAGATTTCTCATTCACGAGTTAAAATGGAGAATGCTATACTTGCATCGTCGGTTGTTGGCTACCAGTTACTTAGAAAGGCAAAGTTTTCTCAAATCAAGAGGCTAATGAGGCAAAGAAAAAGAAAGGTTGTACAGATGCCTCATTTATTTCTACAAATTCAATTTGGGTGGGAGTGCTGATCTACTTGAGGGTAGGAAGCTCTGCAGAGGGATCTGGACAGGCTGGATCAACGGGCTGTGGCCAGTGAGATGAGGTTCAACAAGGCAAAGTGCTGGGTCCTGCACTTGGACCACAATAACCCCATGGAGTGCTCCAGGCTTGGGGAAGAGTGGCTGGAAAGCTGCTCATGGAAAAGGACCTGGGGGTGTTGATTGATGGAGCTGAACTTGAGCAGCTTGTGCCCAGGCAGCCAAGAAGACCAACAGCATCCTGGCCTGTATCAGCAATAGTGTGGCTAGCAGGGCCAGGGCAGTGATTGCCTCCTGTACTAGGCACTGGTGAGGCCGCACCTCGAATCCCGTGTTCAGTTCTGGGCCCCTCACTGCAAGAGAGGCATTGAGGTGCTGGAGAAGGTCCAGAGAAGGACAATGGAGCTGGTGCAGGGCCTGGAGCACAAGTGTCATTAAGAACGGCTGGGGGAACTGGATGTGTTTCGTCTGGAGAAGAGAAGGCGCAGGGGGGACACTGTCACTCTCTACAACTACCTGAAAGGAGAATGGAGCCAGGAGGTAGGGTTGGTCTCTTCTTGATGTAACAAGCAACAGGACAAGAAGAAAAGGCCTCAAGTTGCACCAGGGGAGGTTTAGATTGGATATTAGGAAAAACTTCTTCACCAAAAGGGTTGTCAACTACTGGAACAGACTGCCCAGAGCTGTAGTGAAGTCACTATTCCTGGAGGTATTTAAAAGACGTGTAGTGGCACTTGGGGACATGGTTCAGTGGTGGCCTTGGCAGTGATGGGTTAACAGTTGGACTTGATGAGCTTAAAGGTCTTTTCCAACCGAAATGATTCTGTGATTCTGTATTTGGTCTGCTTAGTCCAAATACATAAATCTGGTGTTTCTAGTTAATTTGCTTATTAAATTGATGGTTTGAAGTTCCTTTTGAAATGGGAATTACAGGTTCAGGTTCCACAAACATAGAAATGATTTAAGTCAGAATCTCTGGTTGCTCAGGTGAGTGACTTTACCTGAGAAGATGCTGGAGGGAGAAAGGCAGGCCCCAACCCCTCCAACTGCAGGGAGCCACGTGCATCAACTTGTAGAGATTTCTGGAGCCTTGGGTTACGGATCATGAGAGGTGCTTTAATGCGCCACAGGATGAGGTGCTTAAATTCGTAGGAAGGGGTAAGCAACTGCCCTGCCTTGCTAGCATCGACTAGGAGACAGAGTCCCACTTAGCCTTCAGTTTATGTGAAATCTCAGTCAGAGGTTTCTCCTTATGTTGTGGAAGTGAGACATGAAGTAATTTGGGGTTGTGCATTTCACAGACTGCTACAGAAAAATAGGCATTGCTGTAGTGATTCAAAATTAATTTTGTTTTTTTTATGATTCCCTTCATGCAGATTTGTCTGCCTATTCATTCAGATACTTCTTTCCAATAGTCCTTTGTGTCTTATCAGTGATTGTGGCTTCTATTTATGTTCACGTGCTGGCTTGTGAGGGTTTTTTTGAGTGACAGAAAATATGTACTGGAAGGTATGCAGTTAGCGTGTCTAAGGTCCTAAAATCAGCATAGGCTGCTCACACTCAGTCTGCTTCCAGATGTGCTTTGGGAATGAATAGTTAGAGCAAGAGAAATCTGTGAGCCTCTTTGGAGCAGAGCCTTGCTGCACTGTGAGCTGTGGGATGGAGGTGACTCTCCAGCTGTTCTTCCTGTGCACTGGAGGCTCCAATCCAGTCATTGTCGATGGCCATGGTGTGTCTAAATCTGGCTGTAATTATTTTAGCTGCAGAGTGATTTTGCATGCTTCTTGCCTCACTGCATCCTTACCTCAAAACAACCCATATGCTGCAGCGGGGCTGACTCTTGTGTGCATCGCTTGAAACACAGCAATTTGTGTCCGGTATTGGAGACAGTTTAGATAGCATGGCTAGCCTCTGTGCAGTGTTCCATAATTGAGAGGCAGGAAACATACTTCAGCTTAAATATCAGTTCTAGTAATTTCATTGTTACAGAATCCCAGGATCATTAGGGTTGGAAGGGACCTCTGGAGATCATTCAGGCCAACCCCTTGCTAAGCCAGGGCCACCCAGAGCAGATTACACAGGAACGCATCCAGGTGGGTTTTGAATGTCTCCAGAGAGGAAGACTCCACCACCCCCCTGGGCAGTCTGTTCCAGTGCTCTGCCACCCTCAATATAAAGAAGTTCTTCCTCATGTTGAGGTGAAACTTCTTGTGTTTTATTTTATGGCCATTGCTCCTCATCCTGACGCCAGGCACCACTGAAAAAAGTCTGGCACCATCCTGCTGGCACCTGCCTTTGAGATACTGATCTGCATTAATGTGATTCCCCTCTCAATCTGCTCTTCTTTAGACTAAACAGGCCCAGCACTGGACACAGTGCTTCAGATGTGACCTCACCAGGCCCGAGTAGAAGGGGAGGATCACCTTCCTTGACCTGCTGCTGAACTCCTCCCGATGCACCCCAGGGTACTCTTGTCCCTCCTGGCTCAATGGCACACTGCTGGCTTGTAGTCAACTTATCATCCACTAAAACTCCCAGGTCCTTCTCAGCTGAACTGCTCTCTAGTAGGTCAGGCCCCAACCTGTGCTGGTACTTGGGGTTCTTCTTCCCCATGTGCAGGACTCTGCACTTGCCCTTGTTGACCTCATTAGGTTTCTCTCCACCCAGTTCTCCAGCCTGTCGAGGTCCCACTGAATGGCAGCACAGCTTCAGGTATATCAGCCACTGCCCCCAGCTCCATATCATCAGCAAACTTGCTGAGGAGACACTCCAGCCCTTCATCCAGGTCATTGATAAACAAGTTGAATAAGACCAGACCCTCCAGGTCATTGGTAAACACGTTAAATAAGACCGGATCCAGTACTGGTCCCTGGTGAACACCACTGACTACAGGCCTTCAACTGGATTCTGCTCCACTTATTCTGATACTGGATTGTACTCTGTTAGATAATGAACTTCCAGAACAGCTAATATGTTATGCTACAGAAGCTGTGTTTTAATTACTGTAATGTTGCTTTTAGTGTAATAGGAAGCACTCATAAGACTTTTAGTTTTATCTTACTGTTTTTCACAGAATATTAGCACTAGTTTTGCTAATGGGTTTTACCAGTCCTGTAGGAGTTAAGACATTTTGTAGATGAGCTAGAGTGTGTAAATGTATCAAAAGTTCTTACTTTCAGACACTGTAGTCGTTCATTAAGGGTAAACCCCATTGTTCAAAGGGAAATCAATATGGAATGAATGTTACTGCTTTTCTGAATATTTGTGTAATAATGTAGGGGGAAGTATTTGGAGAAGATGTGAAGGTGAATTAATTGCAAGTTCTTCTGCAAGCATACAGGAACTCACGTTGCGAGGAAGCTTCCATTCCGTGCGGAGTGGCATTCCGCTACATCACTTGGAAGAGATCTTTACTTTTGCTAGATTATTGCAAACACCATGTAGGGAGGGCATCCAGTGTAATGCATCACTGATATGCATTTATCCCCAGACCACTGATGTGTCTTCGTGACAGCAGGAGCAGTGGTTGCAGGGTGCGCGCACTGAGCCACAAAGCACTGTGTATGTGAGGAATAAATTGTTTTTGTAGTGGGCCAGTGAGGCAGCAGTTTTGCCTGAGGTTGCTTAAAGAGTTATTTTAAGGAAAGCTAACAGGTTGTGGTTAGACATACTAATCTGGTTCTCCTCAGAACCAGATTCTGAGGAGTCCATTTTAAGGGAGGTCAAGAATTCGGTTAACATAAATTTTAGGTTGCAGCCAAGAATCTGTTCTGTGTCTCGAAAACTGCAGGGCATGTTCCTGCAGTGCTTGATTCTCTCACTCTATAGTCAGTGTAAGGACCTAATAACTACTGAATGAAAGTCTTGGTCTCGTCTGAGATGTAGGGGAAAAAGAAAGAATTATCACAACCTCCTTTTCAGGTGCTGGTTGACATTTTACTTAATACAGAAGTTACAGAATTTTCACATTCCATAAAAGAAACTTTTGGAAATTACTGAGAACTAATAAGGAGCTGAGGTATGCTAGGAAAAAAAAAAAAAAAATTTGTTCAGAATGTGAAAAATACAGCAATCCGTAATTCTTAAGAAGGTGGGGTTTTTTTTATGACTTTGGTGATTTAAATTAACTTTTAACAAATAATTTAATTTTTTACTGTGTGAAATCTAGTAGCTTCTGTACTAGCAAGTTTGATTATTCATCTCACCATCTCAACTGAGATCAAATTGTTATCAAAAAACCTCAGCTGTCACTAAAAAACGCCAAACCAACCAAACAAAAAATAAAGAGAGTGCAAAGAGAGGGCAGTGGCCATATTGCTAGATAAAGCTTACATTATTTGAGGTTTGCTTCAGCCTACTTGGTTGTTTTGTGGTCATACCTGTTGTTTTGTTGGGTTTTTTTTGCAATTACCAGTTAGTATAACTGTTTCTGGTAGCAATGTTTAAAGACAAGGATGTGGTGTGGGACGGTGTCAAACACTTTGCACAAATCCAGGTAGACGACATCAACTGCTTTGCCCCTATCCATCATTTCTGTAGCCACATCATAGAGGGCCACCAAATTGGTCAGACAGGATTTGCCCTATGTGAAGCCATGTTGGCTGTCACCAACCACCTTGTTGTTTTTCATGTGCCGTAGCATGCTTTTCAGGAGAATCTGCTCCAAGATTTTGCCAGGCACAGAGGTGAGACTGACTGGTCTGTAGTTTCCTGGGTCTTCTGTTTTCCCCTTCTTGAAAATGGGGGTTGTATTTCCCTTTTTCCACTAATTGGGAACTTCACCTGACTGCCATGATTTTTCAAATATGATGGACATTGGCTTAGCAACTTCATTCGCCAGCCCCTTCAGGACCCGCAGATAGATTTCATCAGGTCCCATGGCCTCGTGCATATTCAGGTTCCTAAGATAATCTTGAACCTGATCCTCTCCTACAGTGGGCTTAAGGTCTTCATTCTCAGTCCCTGCAGTGGCCTTCCAAGACTTGGGCAGCGTGGTGAGAGCACTTGCCAGTGAACACTGAGTCAAAGAAGTCATTGAGAACCTCAGCCTTCTCCAAATTAAGGGTAGGCAGTTCTGTTTCCTTCTGGAAAGGGCCCACGTTATCCCTAGTCTGTCTTTTGTTAGCGACATACCTATAGAAGCCCCTCCTGTTATCTTTCACATCCCTTGCCATACTCAATTCTAACTGGGCCTTAGCTTTCCTGACCTGGTCCCTAGCTTCCTGGACAATATCCCTGTATTCTTCCCAGGCCGCCTGTCCTCTCTTCCATCTTCTATAAGCTTCTTTATTCCTTCTAAGTTTTCTCAGCAGCTCCTTATCCATCCATGCAGGCCTTCTAGCCTTCTTGCCGCATTTCCTTCTTTTTGGGACACAATGGTCCTGAGCTTGTAGCAGGTGATTCCTGAATATCAACCAGCAGTCTTGGGCCCCCCTGCCCTCTAGGTCTTTATCCTATGGAACCTTACTAAGCAGGTTCCTGAAGAGGCCAAAGTCTGCTCTCTTGAAGTCCAGGGCAGTGAGCTTGCTGCGTGCCCTTCCCACTGTCCTGAGGATCTCAAACTCGACCATCTCATGATCGCTACAGCCAAGGCTGCTCTGGAGCACCGCATTCCCAACCAGCCCCTCCCTGTTGGTGAGCACGAGGTCAAGCATGGCACCTCTCCTTGTTGGCTCCTCTATTACTTGCAAGGGGAAGTTGTCTTCCACACAATTGAGGAACCTCCTGGGTTGCTTGTGCTGGGCCGTACCGTCCCTCCAGCAGATATCGGGGTGGTTGAAGTTCCCCATGAGGACAAGGGCCTACGAGTGTGGGGCTGCTCCTATCTGTCTGTATAGTGCTTCATCCACAGAGTTCTCCTGATTGGGCGGCCTGTAGCAGACCTCCCCAATAATGTCTCCCATCACTGTTCTCCCTTTGACCCTAAACCACAAGCTCTCAATTGGCCCATTACCCATCCCCAGGCAGAGTTCCATATGCTCCAGTCTATCATTGACATAAATAGCTACATGGCATGTTATGCAACTTCCAGTTAGTTTTTATAATATTTAAAAATTAAAGCATATTAATTTTGGTGGAGCATTCAAAAATGAGTTATACTATCTTTAGATAAAAGATCATGTGCTTTTTATTTTTTGCTTCTCGTGATACCATGCTGCACTTACTGAAGACACACTAAGTACTTTGAAATGAGCTGGGGGTGCTGTGATTGATGCTTTTCTGTAACTCCTTTCCTTTATCTGTTGAAAAAATGGAGATGGGGAAGCACATAAGAAAAGGAGGTTAGGAAGAGAATGACAGACAAGATTAAAGTAGTTAAATGCTGGTATGGAAAATATACTACTTTTTTACTTTGTTGAAGAGTTCCTGGAAGGTGTTTTGCTTTTTTATCATGTGTTGAACTTAGAGCTCCTGGATTTTGATTTTCATGGGTGCCAAAGGGTTCATTGTTCCGGAAAAAAATTCATCCATAAAACATGGATATATTAATGCCTCTCAGGATTTCTGTGACAATAAAATAATGTGGTGAAAAAATAGGTACTGATTGTTTGTTGGGTAGTATTCATAAGGTCCTTAAAGCTCATTCGGTTCCAACCCCCTGCCACAGGCAGGGACACCTTCCACTAGACCGGGTTGCTCCAAGCCCCATCCAAGCTGGCCTTGAGCACTGCCAGGAGTGGGGCAGCCACAGCTTCTCTGGGCACCCTGTGCCAGGGCCTCACCACCCTCACAGGGAAGAACTTCTTCCTTTTAGTTAATCTAAATCTATCCTTTAAATAAATCTAATAATATAAATGTAGATTATAATATCTAATTATATTTTAATATCTAGTAACATAAATTATGATAGATTTTAGATTCACGCATCTTGACAAAAGCTTCGGTCTGACCCACTGGAAAGCTGCCTCTGCACATCCATCCCTCAGCCACACCAGAAGCACTTCTGGCTTCTCTGTACAGATACAGGAGAAAAAAGGCAGCCCTCCAGGGC
The DNA here is from genome assembly GCF_004027225.2 of Strigops habroptila. NCBI lineage: Eukaryota > Metazoa > Chordata > Aves > Psittaciformes > Psittacidae > Strigops > Strigops habroptila. The sequence goes on from NC_044302.2 coordinate 23,977,316, forward strand.
TCAGACCCCCCCCAAAATACATACAGTGCATGTACCTTCATCTCACTTTATATTTTCGTATATGATGATTATTGTTGCCAAAATAAATGAATCTTTGCTCCCCTACCCCTTTAAAATTTCTAGCAAAGTACTAGGCGTTTTATTTGATTGCACAGTAACAAGTTGCTGGTTTTGATGTTGAATTCTTTCATCTCTTTTTGAAAACATGATAGACCTTAAAAGCACTAATTCTGTATTAAAGTTTCAGAGGTTCCATATGCTTGCATGTACAACCCTGTAATTCATCTGCGGCTGAATTTGTCACTGACTACATACTCAAACCATTTTATGTCATACACAACCCTCTTGTTTATAGAATATGTTCAATTACCACCCAAACCAATTTAAGGCCCACATTTATGTTCCACGTAAGTTTTATTCACTTGAATATTCTCCTTGATCTTAGACATAGAAAACAGCAACAGATTCAAGGCACAATTCACACCTATACCCTCTCTTTTTTTATATTTTTTTTTTTTAATTACAGAGGACATTTTGTCTAGAATTAGTAAATTTCCCATTTAATGTTTAACATAAAAGGATAGGTATACACTGTGGTTTGATCCTGCAGATATCACCTTAGGCAAATGAATAATTTTACTTAAACAAGTGCTCTTCCTGGCACTAGAAGGTGCAACACTGTGCTTTAAACCACCATAAAACAGAAACACTAGCAGAACTGCAACACAGTCCTCCTTCTGAGCAGTTTTGGAGACAATTGAAATCTTTTGGAAGATTAAAAAAATAATCCCAGGAATTAAGAAAGACAAGCAAATAATGCACTGTCTGAAATGGTACAGGTTTGACTAGATGATGGGTGTAACAACGAAATGTATTTATGCTATGAGTAGCAAGTTGTGAGATACTATGTTTACAACCATACTTCAAACTTATAATAGCTAAAGTGTTTATTTAAACAGAAATAAAGGGTTGAATGGAGAGCATTCAGTAGGTGACCAACTTTGGAGACTACTGGATCCTTTTAATAAAGTAGACTGCACAGCCCAGATGTACTGGAATCATACCATGAACATCTAACATGGATCCATGTGATGGTACTGGAACATGATTGTCTAAACCATACAGATTTCTACAGTTGCCTTTATGAGTTTTCTGCACCTCTTCATTGGCTTACAACATTCTTTACCCATGGCAAAGCATCTTCTAGTAGCTTGGTGCTTTACGAGATAAAATGGAACACAACTGAAATTCAAACATTTTCCTCAAGTTGCAATCAAAACAAAATCGTCTATTTTAAAGAAGTAAGCCTTTGAATCAGTAGTAAGAACTTTTATAATTCATGTCATTGGGGGTACTAGTAAGAGAATGACATTTAATTATCTGTATTTGCAATAAAACTTAACAGTTTAGCATAGCCAAGAACATTAAAAAAATTACTCATTGTATAATGCAAATATATATTTTAAAAAATGCATTAGGAAAGTTAGCCGAAGGCATTATGCTAGAAAATATGAGTAGCTGGTAAATGAGTACTGCTAGATAGTCCTGTTGAAATTAACGGGTACCTATGAACACTTCCGTGGTGTCTTAAAGTTAGTCTCTCAAGGGCCAAAATAAATTGCTCGTTCAAGTTTATCCCTGGCAGTGTCCAACAAATATGTTGTCTAAAGGCATGTGAGATTACTTATTTATAGAATACTGAGGATGCACATAGTTAATTAGTGATGATTATTTCACAAATATGATTGATAGTGCTGTGGTTTTCCCTTGTCCACAACATTGTACTTGCTGGTTTTATATTCTCTTACTAGGTAGCGAGTATGTGTTAAGTTTGAATAAGTGTTCAACATAATAAGTTTTGGAGAGAGTGAGAGATGAGGGGGAAATTAATTAGGTTCCCTTACACATCACATTCTGTTTGAAAGGTAACTTATACTTCCTGAAGTCAGCCTTTTTAATTTAAAGAAAAAAAAAGAAAAAGAAAAGAGGAAGATAAAGCAACTATCAGACATACATGAGATGAAAGGTGTAGCTGAATCCGTACAGGTAATGCAGGAGCTTCCAATGTGATCTTTCTGAATAGACAGATAACACTCTGCACTCAAAAATCAGTTCAAGCCAAAATAAAATGTTGAAAGTTTCTCCTAAGAAGAGCAGCACATGAAATCCATCTCCTCTGGCTGGGGGAGGGTAAAGTTTCCTGTCTAGTTGAAGCTGCAAACTAATCTGTTCTCTCTGTGTATCTGGAGGTGTTCAGCTGAAAAAGAAGTTCAGTTCTGGGCTGTCAGTTACATTTCCAAATGCATATCCAGCTTTGCAGCGTTGCTTCCATCTTCTGCCCTCCTCTTTGCCTACAGGGGAACAACTTTTCTTTTGGCCACCTTCTTGCAGTTCGTTGTACCCTGGTGAGTCCTGAAGCAAGCATTTCATTCCCAAAGACTCTGTATAGGTGTGCTGAAATTTGAATTTGGATCCAAGCACTCCAGAATTGTCACCATCACCATTTAAATATTTATGAAAGAAAGAATCATTTTAAGTTTCATTTTAGTGTATAATCTTGAAGATAGCAGTGCTGAAATAAGATAAATGAGTTTAGTGAAGTTATAAGCCAGATAAGGAAAAAATTAAGTGTCCTTTTATTGCTGTGCTATCAGTATTCTTCACCAACTCGAACTTGTCTCTATACGATTCAGTTTTTATTCAAACTTGTCCTGTTATTCTGAGTACGAACTGTGCCAGATTGTCAGTTTTATAAGTGAATCACCAATGAATATAAAACTGTACCTACTCTACCATGTGAATTTGGTGGATTAGCAGTATAATTTACAAGGTAAGCTTACTTCTCAAGAAATGATACAGGTTTCTATACAGAATAAATGGGCTATGGAGACTTCATGTTTTCATTACACGTGTAAATCAGTTTGCGCTTTTGGAATAAGTGCATATAAGAGATTTTTTTGACAGTCTTGCTTTAAATAATGCTTTCTCCCTTTTATACTTAACTAATTCTCTTTTACAGTCTAATAGAATTCTTAATAGAAAAATAAAGCAGGAAAACACCTTTTCAGAAACTTCTTACAAAATTGTTTTAATTCTCATAACATGCTGATGTGACTTTTATATGTGTAAGTCCAGATTTGGTAATTGCTGAAGTTTGCTGGAAAAGTGTGGGCAATGAAGTCAGGGAAGAAATAAATGTTGTAGAAAATTACTCTATGTTATTTTCATTAGTACTTCAAATAAAGGCTAAAATCAAATTGCCCGTTTTTGAAGTTTCTCTAGACACCCATATCTTTCCAAAGGCAGAGAGCTCTCTGTCCTGCAGTGTTGTCTCAATCAAAAGTTGCACCAGGGTAAAACTATTATTTTAAGAACCATACACTTAAAAGGTTTCTTTTTTGTTTTAAATGGAGCTGTAGTCTCAGAACAGTTTAACTGAGCTGTGAAGTTAGTCTACATAAAAATACAATAATAATATCACATGCTGAAATTAGTGATGACATTATTTTAATTTTTGAATTATGAATATTCTGTGTGTCGGTTCACGTTCGTGACTGATGCAGACTCCCACAATGGTTTTTAATCTCACCAATTAATTTTTTGTCAAATGAACTTATTGTGCCTAATTCAAATTTGAGGGTCACTGTTACTTGCAATTCCAAGATTAAGTGCTAGAGAATGTATGCTGCCATTGCAAACAGCAGTGCATTTGGTTCAGTGATCTGATTTTTTTTTTCTTTGAGTTGCGCCTCTTGTAATAGCTTGAATTGAGGGCTATTGAATGTCAATCTCACAAGGAATTTATATTTTTAGTGGCAGCTAATTAAGAGATGTGAAGAGCTGAGCCTTGATGCTTCAGTGAGTAATTACCTCCCCTTGATACTTACCTTATTTTAAATTTGACTTATGAAAAGAGTAATTTGTGGCTTTCAGCAGAAGTGTGGCTCTCCCTGGAGACGAGGGCTGCTCAGCCATGGGGAGCTGTGTGCCGCTGCATTATCTGCTGGTAGTGGTGGCACCGTGGGCACCAGGGAACTCGCACGTGTGTTTCTGGAATGGCTTTTGTGAGGAGCACAGCTGATCTCCAGCTCTTTGTCAAGGCTTGGGTCCCCGCTGCTGCCTTCCTCAGGGCGCTGATGCTGATCTGGTTGGCATTCTGCCACCCAAGGATTAATACCTGCAGGGGAATCCCCCCCTGGCAGAGTGGAAGGGTTTCCAGTTGCTTTGCACTGCTGGAGCATTGCAGAACGAATAGGTCAGAGCTAGAAAACAAAGGCAAAAGGATTTACTAGTGTCAAATGTTAAGACTTTACTGGAAAGTTACTGTGGGACTGTGACCTTGCTCCTTGCTGTGTGCAGCAAGAAGCAGAGGTAAAGAAGCTGTTTCTGCCTGCCACAAAGTTCCTGTTTTGGCCACTTGTTGAAGCACTCTGCATCGGTTGTCCTGTTTGTAAAGTTTGGACAAATTCTGAGATAATTTACGGTTTAATATAATTTTAATAATAGTACATTTGAAGGTGTTTCTGTAATTTAGTAAGTATATACATAAAAGAAAGTAATTCAGAAGAAATTCATTACTGTATAGCTTTTGTGTAGCACTTCCATAGAATCATAGAACGATGTCCCTATCATTCTGCCAGGGATGAGGCAGCCACAGCTTCTCTGGGCAACTTGTGCCAGGGCCTCACCAACCTCACAGAGAAGTTGAAAACTAGTGCACTTCAGAGAAAATTGTTAGATGAGCTTTGATTTGGTGGGTGATGTTGTTCAAATGTTGAAATCTTTCAACATTTGCTGTTCCTGATACCTCTCAATGTCCACCTTCTAATCACCCTTTTCCAGCTTGAAGCCATTCTCTCTTGTAGTCATTCTCCCCTCTGTCAGTTTAAAGTGATTTGCCCTTGTCCTGTCCCTACAGGCCCTTGTCCAAAGCCACTCTCCAGGTTTCTTGTAGCCTCTTTAGGCACTGGGTGCTGCTCTCAGGTGTCCCTGGAGCCTTCTCTTCTCCAGGCTGAACCAGCCCAGCTCTCTCAGCCAGTCTCCAGAGCAGAGCTGCTCCAGCCCTCGCAGCATCTCCGTGGCCTCCTCTGGACTTGCTCCAACAGCTCCACGTCCCTCTTGTGGTGTTGCCCCAGAGCTGGATCAGGACTGCAGGGGGTGTCTCCCCAGAGAGCAGCAGAGGGAGAGAATCCCCTCCCTTGACCTGCTGCTCATGCTCTGGGGATGCAGCCCAGCACACGGGGGAGGTTCTGGGCTCAAGCACACACTGCAGCCGGGTCATGGGGAGCTTCTTGTCAACCAACATCCCCAAGTTCTTCTCCTTTCAGGGCTGCTTCCAATCCTGTCTCCCCCAGCCTATAGCTGTGTTTGGGATTGCCCTGGCCCAGGTTCAGGACCTTGCACTTGGCCTTGTTGAACTTCATGAGGTTTGCATGGACCCACCTCTCAAGCCTGTCAAGGTCCCTCTGGATAATACTTCAATTTAGTAATTTTTAGCATGCTTTTGCATTATATTTAGTAGGGGGCCACAGGCATTAAAGCAGTGATTGAGGTTTTTGCTGAGGCAAGGGAAAATTACCTCCTTTTGCCTCTCAAAACCAAAACTTCCTGTGTGGAGGGTGAAGGAGTATGTGAAGTAGCTGTGCCTATTGCCAGAGGCCTGTTGCAAAGTGTGCAGCTGGTCATTTTGGCAGCAGATCTGAATAGGCAGTAGTTTGGAAGTTGTTATAGACTTGATGTTTGTGTTTCGGTGAATGCATTTGCTTTGGTTGGGGTAGAGTTAATTTTCTCCACAGTAGCTGGTATGGGGCTTTGTTTTTTGGATTTGTGCTGGAAACGGTGTTGGTAACACAGAGATGTTTTGGTTGCTGCTGAGCAGTGCTCACACAGAGTCAAGACATTTTCTGCTCCTCATACCCCATTGTATTCTTTCTGGACTTGATGTGTAGCAGTTTTCCTTGTAGAAAACCACAGTAACTGAAATCATATGATACATTAGGCCATCTGTGTTACATGTTTTGACATTATTTGTTAAATTGGCACTATACTTAAGCTGCAAATAATATTTGAGCACTCATGGTGTTTTAGCCAATAGCTCAATCCTTAGTCTTTGCTGGAACATCTAAGATCAGGACCTTGGCTCTGAAGTCAGTTCTTAGATAAGTGGAGGAAGTACAGTGTAGGTACAAAGTGTGGGTGAAGCAATGCAGTGATTGTGAATTCTGATCATCTCTCCTCATGGTTTTTCATAGACACTTAAAATAGATGCATTAAATGCAGTGTGGGTAGAAAGAGAAGCATAGTAATGATTTTTTAATAGTTTCTTCACAAGAAGATTTTCTCCTGTTTGGCAAGTTTGAAGAGTATTCTCTGTAGCAGGTACTGACAGGCATGTATGAGTTAGCATTTGCTATCTGGTACAAGAAACCTTCATAATTTATTTCACTGAGATTTTAATTGTTATTTCTTATAAGTATGTAGGAAAGAAAATGGAGAAAATTAATGAAGTTTATGGAAAACTACTAGAAACAGAGCCCTTTTTTGTTCCTGGATCATTTTGAATGTAAGACCCTGCTTGGTCATTTAGCACACAGTATACTCCTCTAAAATAATGGGCTGATTAAAGGCAAGTTCTGATTAACTTACTTTTTAATGATTTAAGATTATTTTCAGACTCATATCATAGAGAAAAAAAGATTATTTAAAGAAATTATGAAAATCAGTGTCATATAGTATAATCGATTTCTTCTTTTTACCTGCTGGTTGGATTAAAAAATGACCTGCAAAAGAATGCTCTTTCTTCAGTCTCATTTTTCTGAGCTCAAAGAGGGTTTCTGTTAGTAGAAATAAAGCAGGCAAAGAGCATGAAAGAATTGAGCAGCTGCAGATTAGAAAAATTGAGACTGTTACTGTTCATTTTTACTTACAGCTAGAAGACTGACTGGAAGACTGTTGGCCAAGATCTGAGATAGTTAACAATGGTCTGAACTAAGCACAGTGAAGATGAGGCTCCAAAAGCTTATAGAGGCTTATGAGGTGATATTATAGAGCTGTAGTGTGAAACAGATAAAAATGATTTAACGTGAATGACTAAGGAGATAAAAGGGAATTAACATTGACAGGTAAAAGAAGTTAACAAAGCACAGAAATACATTATGTTTGATTCTACCATTTGGAGGTAGAATTGGAACATAGTGGGAAGGAATTTCCTGAAAAATCTCTTGTTTCAGGCAACATTTAGTGGAAGAAATGAACATACCCACTGCAGTGATAAAGCAGTTGATTTGTTGGTCTCCAAGGTCAAGCGATTTATGATACCCCTCAATGAGTACAATGTCAGGTGAATTATGTGGATATGTATAGATGCACTTACTCATATGCACTTACTTCATATGTGTAAGTTAATATGTGTAAATTCATATGTGTAAGTTAAATTTACACTTTGGTTTGTCTCAGAAGAGATTTTTAAGACTGCTGGTATAAATTTTATTATGTAAGTTGATGGTTTTATTTGCACATTCTTACTTGTTCTAATACAATGATCTTGTGAAATCTTTAGGTGCATTTACATACTTTTGGCGTTCAGCTTTTTCTCTGAGAAAGCTGCACGTGAGAAAAGGACCCCTAAATAATAACTTAGAAAGTTTACTGGTTGTTGTGCATCCTTTCTTATGCTCCAGACTTCAAAATATGTATGAGTATTGTTTGAATGAGAAAACATCCTGGTGATTTAAAAGTTATATGGCAATAGCATTTTAGTGATTCACTTTCCTTTTTATAGATGTATTTTTACTTTAGGAGTGAGATTTAGAGGCTAGTAGAAGGCAGTCCTCCTCTGATACATCTGATTTCTTTCTTTTTTTAACTTCAGATGTCTGTTTTCAGGGAAATTATTCTGCATTTCCTAATACAAAGGGCTAGATTTTCCAAACTCTGTAGCACATCTTATCGTTTATGGTATCATAAAAGTTTAGATAGTTGTAGAACAATATATATTCTTGTCAGACATCTGAGACTCTTGGATAGCACTCTGAAATGGTCATCCCAGTGATAGCTTTGGCAATGACTTTTATTCCCCCAGAGGAAGTCAGTGCAGTGTAATAAATTAAGATTTCACTAATGCATAATAGCGGTGAGGGATCTTCACTTCTAATTGCTGAGATGATTATTGCTTCTTAGCACTCTGTAGAACAAAACCAGTTAAGAGTGTTTGTGGGCTATGATCTCTCATTTCCTGTAAGATTTAGTCAGGTAGACTCTTCTCTCCACACACAGGCTTCAGCGTCTGTTTATGTGTAACTTCCTTCAGAGTTGGGTGTTTGCTTAAAGGGGGTAGCAAGTATCTGCAGTGGACTAAGACGATTGTATCCACATGAACTCAGCATTTTATGAAACACATTAATCTCTGTTCATTAGTTAGCTGCTTTCAACCATACAAAATGGAGCTGACGAGTAATTCAGTTTGCTTTATTTCTCTACTGTGTGTTCTCTTTCCATCTGTGAGGCAAATTGTTGAATCCTTGTTAAGCTTCTGTTACTGTAAATCTAAGGGACAGTGATTAATCATCCAAATAATCTTTTTCTCTGCTTAGAAATCTCAGATTTTTAATCCAAGTGAA